>NC_091727.1:64087500-64390530 GCF_042477335.2 Ovis canadensis
TAAGAGGATATTTTAACACCAAACAAAGTAAATAATTGCAGCTTGACGCAGGGGTTACCACACTGTTTTGATTATTTTCATTTTACCTCAGGCCAGTTGAAAATTGATTTTGATCACAGACTGGTCTACTGAGAAGCCTTTGGGAGCCCTGCAATCCAGAATTGTTCTTTTGGCATTGACTTTAGTGTAAGAATGCATGGATTAGTGCAGTCAATTCCCCTTACTAAAAGTTCCTAGTAGATAAATTTTCATTGACTCTACACCATATACAAGGTCACTCGTAAACTTTCTGGCACAACAATTTAGATAAGTCATAATTTTCTATTATGAGATACGTCACTACCCTTTTTAGCTTTATATTCTAATATTCCCCCCATTACTGTGCTTCCAGTGACCTCATATATTTTACTGACTCCCACAGAATCCCCACTTCATCCCTCATCTAAAAAGTTTACAAAGCCTCTAATCAAATTCTATTTATTCTTCAAGCTGTTGTGTAATATTTCTCAATGTGTTTTCTGAGGAACACCTGCATTAGAATCATGTGTTAAATATGCAGATCTCTGGGCCCTGCTCTGGATTTACTGAATTAGACTTCTTGGAGATGGGAAACCTGCATTTTAAACAAATGGTGCATATATGGTCCTTAGGTACAATTGGAATTCCAGTTGGGCTGTTTCAAATCCTAAAATATAATGCTATTAAAGTGCTGCACTCAATATGCTAGCAAATTGGGGAAACTCCCCAGTGGCCACAGGACTGAAAAAAGTCAGTTTTTATTCCAATCCCAAAGAAACACAATGCCAAAGAGTATTCAAACTACCACACAATTGCACTCATCTCACACACTAGCAAAGTAATGCTCAAAATTATCCAAGCCAGGCTTCAACAGTATGTGAACCGTGAACTTCCAGATATTCAAGCTGGAATTAGAAAAGGCACAGGAACCAGAGATTAAATTGCCATCATCTGTTGGATCATAGAAAGTAAAGAAGAACTAAAGAGCCTCTTGATGAAAATGAAAGAGGAGAGTGAAAATGTTGGCTTAAAAGTCAACATTCAGAAAACTAAGACCATGGCATCCGGTCCCATCACTGCATGGCAAATAGATGAGGAAACAATGGTAACAGTGAGAGACTATTTTGGGGTGCTCCAAAATCACTGCAGATGGTGACTACAGCCATGAAATTAAAAGGCGCTTGCTGCTTGGAAGTAAAGCTATTACCAACCTGGACAGCACATTAAAAAGCAGAGACATTACTTTGCCAACAAAGGTCTGTCTAGTCAAGGCTATGGTTTTTCCAGTAGTCATGTATGGATGTGAAAGTTGGACTATAAAGAAAGCTGAACACTGAAGAATTGATGCTCTTGAACTGTGGTGTTGGAGAAGACTCTGGAGAGTCCCTTGGACTGCAAGGAGATCCATCCAGTCCATCCTCAAGGAAATCAGTGCTGAATATTCATTGGAAGGTCTGATGCTGAAGATGAAACTCCAATACTTTGGCCACCTGATGCAAAGAAATCACTCATTTGAAAAGACCCTGATGCTGGGAAAGATTGAAGGCAGGAAGAGAAGAGGATGACAGAGGATGAGATGGTTGGATGGTATCACCAACTCAATGACATGGGTTTGGGTAAACTCCGGGAGTTGGTGATGGACAGGGAGGCCTGCCATGGTGCAGTCCATGGGGTTGCAAAGAGTCGGAAATGACTGAGCAACTGAACTGAACTGTTAAGACTTTCATTGTTTAGTTTTCCATATATGAGTGTCTTATTTTGCAAGCTAACCAAAGTTCCTTGATGTTAGGGATCTTCTTTTAAGAAATAATTTTCTAGCACTAAAGAAATGAATGAATGAAGAATTAGGTAGTTGTAATTGAACAAGTAGTTGTTAGGTAGTTTTAAGAATACATTGATCTTTGTAAAGACACCTGTTGGTGAGAACTGGTAGAGTATGCTGCCATTCCAGTTTCTTAAAGAGACAACCTGTGCAAAAACAAATTTATATCGGCAAATCTATTGGTACGTGACAACTTTAGTGTGTATTTTTCATTCCTTGCTTGTAAATGAGTTCATAATTTGCAGTGGATAATGATTAATGTTATCAGCGTGTGATTGAGGCCATATCTATATTTGACCTGCATACTGATCCTTGAGAGGCATGACAAAACTGCTCATTTGTGCTATCTTGTTAATCAGTATTAATTGCTGTGGCTGAAGCCACCATGTAATGAGTCCCATCAGTTGTGAAGACAATTCTAGAAAACGGATGCTTGGTGCATTGGTCTGTTGTTTCCACACACATTAGATGTGGCCTTCTGTTCTCAAGGACCAGATAACTTTACACAGCACTGATGTGGCTTGTTAGTAGAATTGATTTGCTTCAAAGGCTACCTCGGAAACTGGACTTTTTGTACTTTTACAAGGTCCAAAGTAATAGGAAAGTTTTGAATCTGCATTATCTTCTGATAGTCTCTTTGCTTCGGAGGCTACTTACCCAACACAAAAACCCAAGAGTCACCCTTACCTCTTCCTTTTCTCTAACTTAATCCAATCAGATGACAGTTCCTCTGTAGTCTAGACCTATGACATCTCTGAAAGCAATGCCTTATGCCAAACCTTACTTTTACTGGCTGATTTCAGTTCCCGATTTTATCAGTATTACCATTTTCTCTTCCAGCAGTCTCATCTGTCCTTCTAATACATCTGTCACATTGTCATTGTGGAGCCATCATGTTTTTTCTGCATAAAATGCTTTTACGACTCTCATCACTTAAATGATCAAACAGTCTTTAGCTGTCACATATTGGTCCCTCAGCAAACCACAATGAGACCCAGTTCTACCCACCACAGTCCCGCATCAGCTTGGGGGACACCCTTGGTCACAATTCCTGCCATGCTGGGATGCATCCCCACCTATCAGCATGCCAACCACCATTGCACCCAGGCAGAAACTGGCAGCAAACTGAGTCTGAGACCAATCCTGCCTAAAAGCATACCCACAGTAGTTGAACCCATCATAACAGATGGGGCCTCAGAGCCCACATAGTGAGCATGCATAGAGTATATAACTCTGATGACCAGAAAGGAGTGTGTTGCTGGGCCCCGTAGGACATTTCCTGTGTGCTGTGCTAACTCGCTTCAGTCATGTCCAACTCTTTGTGACCCTATGGACTGTAGCCCCCTACCCCTTCCCCCAGCTCCTCTGCCCATGGGATTCTCCAGGCCAGAATACTGGAGTGGGTTGCTGTGCCCTCCTCCAGAGGATCTTCCAGAGTCAGGAGTCAAACCCATATATCTTATGTCTCCTGCATTGGCAGGCAGGTTCTTTGCCACTAGCGTTACCTGGGACGCCAGGACATCTCCAGCATAAGGCCAATTCTCCAAGATCCTAAAATGTAATCTACCTACCATATATATATATATATATATATATATATATATATATATATATATATATACAGAGAATTTGGCGAAATGAGCAGACAGAAAAATATATTTTAATCAAAGGAACAAGAAGAAACCTCTGAGAAAGAAATAAACATATTGGGTTTAACCTATCTACCCGATAAAGAGTTTAAGTAACTAACATGGACCTCGTATTTAGGACACAGAACTCTGCTTAATATTACACAACAACTTAAATGGGAAGAGAATTTGAAAAAGAATAGATAAATGTATATGTGTAACTGAGTCATTTTGCTGTTTAACTAATACAACATTGTTAATCACTTGTACTCCAATATTAAAAAAAAAACATTTTTCTTTTTAAAGCTTAAGGTAATTATCATAAACATAAATGCTACAAATAATACCAAACACCAAACTCAGGAGATGACAGAATGGACACAGTGAGAATTTTATAAAAGAGTTAGAATCTGTAAAGGAGAACTATACAGAGTTGAAGAATATAATAAGTGAGTGACGCAAAGATAGCCTTTTCAATAAATAGGGTGGTAAACTGGACAGATACAAGCAAAAGAATCAGACTGGACTACTCTCTCACAACACATACAAAAATAAATTCAAAATGGATGAAAGACTTAAATGTGATAATTGAAACTACAGAACTGCTAGAAGAAAGCAGACAGGATGCTTTTTGATATTAGTCTTAGAAATATTTGGGGGGGAATATTTCTCCTCATGTGTGGGAAACAAAAGCAAAAATAAGTACGACTGTGTCAAACATGAAACAAAAAGGCAGCCTATTGAATAGAAGTTGTTTTTTAAATGGTATATCCAAAACATACAGGGAAATCATACAACTCAATATCAAAAAGCAAACACAAACAACCCAATTAAAAAATGGGCAGAAGACCTGAATATACATTTCTCCTGAAAAGACATACAGATGGCTAACAGTCACATGAAAAGATGTTCAATATCTCTAATTATTAGAAAAATGCAAATCAAACCTACAAGGAGGTAGCATCTCACACCTGTCCGAATGGCTATCATGAAAAAGACAACAGATAACTGAAAAGAGAATGCTCGTTCACTGTTAGTGGGAATGTAAATTGATGTGTTCAGAATGGAATACAGTGTGGAGGTTCCTCAGAAACTTAGAACTACATGACCCAGTGAGTCCACTTCTGAATATATATACAACGAAATTTTTAAAAAAAAACAACACTAATTTGAAAAGATATGTACCACAATGTTCATTGCAGCATTATTTACAATAGTCCAGTTATGTTAAGAACCTATGTGTCCATCAATAGATGGATAAAGAAGTGGAATATTACTCAGCCTTAAAAAATGAAATCTTGTAGTTTGCAACAACATGGATGGATCTAGAGGATATTATGCTAAGTATAACAAAGAGAAATACTGCCTGATCTCACTTATATGTGCACTCTACAAATAATACAAAATGAAAATAGATTCAGGGATAAACAAACAAGCAGTTGCCAGAGAGGGTGGTTGGGAAAAATAGGTGAAGGTGATTAAGAGGTAAAAGCCTCAGTTGTATAATAAATGGTATGTGATGTACAGCATAACGAATATGTCAGGAATATTCTAGTAACTTTGATGTTTTGGTTACTAAACATCCTAGTTTTTATTTCATAATGTACTCAAATGGCAAGTCACTATGTAGTATACCTCAAATTAATAATTAAACTTCAAAAAATTTTAGTCTCTAGGATGGCAAACAAAGCCTTTGGTTATCTGGTCCCTGCCTAAACTTCGAGCCTTATTTATGGAAGATTCTGTTTTTATTCTCTAGCCACACTAAATTATAGGTTCCTGGAAGGATAATGTGGTTTCACACATCCATGCTTTTGCACTCCCTGCACTTTATAATTGCAGTGCCCTACTCTACCCTGCCATCTTACCTCATAAAGGTTCTATGCAAGTACCATTTCCATGCTGAAGCTTTTCCTGACCACTCCTTTGTTGTCAGTACACCTACTTCATCCCATGCACACTTCATCTTTTTTTTTTCTTGGCCACGCTGCACAGCATGTGCAATCTTAGTACCTCAACCAGGGATTGAATCTACACTTCTTGCAGTGGAAGTTTGGAGTTTTAACCATTGAATTACCAGGGAGATCTCCATACTTCCATCTTTCATTTGTAAAATCTTTATTGAGTTAATCGTTTACATGTCTGACTTACCCAATTAGATTATAAACTTTTGGGGGTATAAAAGTGAATATTTAGAAAGAGAAAAGAAATTACGAAAATTTATAAATTTTCAGAAGCAGATACCAAAACATCTCAAAAACTGGAACTGCTACACACACACACACACATACAAACAGAAGATTATATATGTATATAGCATCATTAACAGGTCAATACATTTCTATAACTCTTTCACTATGTATTTTTGACTACCTGTTTCTTTGAATTGTGGTAAGACCACTTCATATGAAATCTACCCTCTTAGCAAAATTATAAAATAGTATTGTTAACTGTAGACAATGTTGTACACCAGATTCTAGAACTTAGTTATCTTGCCTAATGGAAACTTTATATCTATTTAAAAACAACTCTCCTTTTTCCTTCCCCCAGAACTCAACCAGTGCCATTTTATTTCCTGTTGGTTTATCCATGTTAACACATATTGCAGAATGTATTTTTTATAGCTGGATAATATTCCATTACATGTGTAGACTGTATTTTCTTTTTATCCTTTTGTTGATGAACATTTAGGTTGTTTCCACATTTGAATATAATAATGCTGCAAATATCTCTTCAAGATCCTGGTTGTAATTCTTTTCAATATCTACCCAGAAGTAGGATTACTGGATCATATGTTAGTTTCATTTGTAATTTGGCAGGAAGGGCACTTCCATACTGTTCTGCATATCAGCTGCACCATGTTACATACCCACCAACAATGTACAGAGTTCTAGGTTCTCCACAACTTGAACACTTATTATTTCTTGTTGTTTTTAATAATAGGCATAATAACAAGTGTCAGGTAACATTTACTATGGTTGTGATTTACATTTCCCGGATGACTAGAGATCTCAAGTATCTTTTCATATAATTGTTGAGCATTTGTACATCTTTAAGAAATATCTATTCAAGTCTGTTGCCATTTAAAATTTGGGTTCTTTGTGGGTTTGCTGTTGCAGTGTAGAAATTTCGTATATATTATGAAGATTAATTCCCTATGAAATATTTGATTGCAGATACCTTCCTCCATTCCATAGGTTGCTTTTCATGCTATTGTTTCCCTTATTGTGCCATTTATCTTGATATAGTCCCCCTTACCTACTTTCCTTTCATTCCTTATGTTTTTGGTCATGTGTATACAAAAGCATTGCTTTAGAGCAGTGTCTTAAAGATTTCCCCCTCTATTTTCTTCTAGAAAACTTTTGCAGTTTCTCATCTTACCTTTAAGTCTTTAGTCCATTTTTTGTTGATTTTTGTGTATGGTATAATATCATTCTTCTGCATGTAGATATTCACTTGTGCCAGCACCATTTCCCCATTGTGTAATCTTGGCATCTTTTTGAAGGTGAGGCAACCCAATCCAGTATTCTTGCCTGGAGAATCCCATGGACGGAGGAGCCTGGAGGGCTACAGTCCACGGGGTCGCAAAGAGTCGGACACGACTGAGCGACTTCACTTCACTTTGACCATATATGTGAGTTTATTTCCGGGCTCTCTATTCTATTCCATTGGTCTATATATCTTTCCTTTTTTTTTTTTTAATATTTATTTCTTTGGCTGAGTTTGGTCTTAGCTGCAGCTTGAAGGATCTAGTTCCCTGACTGGTGATCAAACCTAGGCCCCTGCACTGAGCATGCACAGTCTTTGCCACTGGACCACCTGTTCAGTTCAGCTCAGGCACTCAGTTGTGTCCAACTTTTTGTGACCCCATGGACTGCAGCACACCAGGACTCCCAGTCCATCACCAACTCCCAGAGTTTACTCAAACCCATGTCCATTGAGTTGGTGATGCCATCCAACCATCTCATTCTCTGTCATCCCCTTCTCTTCCCGCCTTCAATCTTTCCCAGCATCAGGGACTTTTCAAATGAGTGGTTTCTTCGTATCAGGTGGCCAAAGTATTGGAGTTTCAGCTTCAGCATCCGTCCTTCCAATGAATATTCAGGACTGATTTCCTTTAAGCTGAACTCGTTGGATCTCATTGCTGTCCAAGGGACTCTCAAGAGTCTTCTCCAACACTACAGTTCAAAAGCATCAATTCTTCAGTGCTCAGCTTTCTTTAGAGCCCAACTCTCACATCCATACATGACTACTGGATAAACCATAGCCTTAACTAGATGGACATTTGTTGGCAAAGTAATGTCTCTGCCTTTTAATATGCTGTCTAGGTTGCTCGTAACTTTTCTTCCAAGGAGTAAGCGTCTTTTAATTTCATGGCTGCAATCACCATCTGTAGTGATTTTGCAGCCCAGAAAAATAAAGTCTGCCACTGTTTCCAGTGTTTCTCCATCTATTTGGCATGAAGTGATGGGAACAGATGCCGTGATCTTAGTTTTCTGAATGTTGAGCTTTAAGCCAACTTTGTCACTCTCCTCCTTCACTTTCATCAAGGGCTTCTTTAGTTCTTCTTTACCTTCTGCCATAAGGGTGGTGTATCTGCCTATTTGAGATTATAGATGTTTCTTCAGGCAATCTTGATTCCAGGTTGTGCTTCATCCAGCCCAGCATTTCTCATGATGTACCCTGCATATAAGTTAAATAATCACGGTGACAATGCACAGCCTTGACATACTCCTTTTCCTATTTGGAACCAGTCTGTTGTTCCATGTCCAGTTCTAACTGTTGCTTCCCAAGCTGCATACTGATTTCTCAAGAGGGAGGTCAGGTCGTCTGGTATTCCAATCTCTTGTTTTTAGAAAAGTACTCTTAAACATGAATGTGAATTTAAAGTTATTTGAAATTATTCCTCGAGGAGTATAGTTTTCAATTTTATCTGAAACCAGAACCCATCTATTTTTGCTTTATACACTTGATCTTTTATAGGAAAAATTATATCCTTATGTTGATGTTCATTTTAACCATTTTCAAAAATCTTCATTTCTTCATATATTCAGGTTTCTGTCTGAGCATATACTTATGCCTGAAGAAATTTTTTTTTAACACTGAGTATAGTGCAAGCCTTCTTGTAATTAGTTCTCTATGATTTTTTTGTCTGAGTTTATTATTTCTTCTTAATTTTGAAAGATATGTTTTGTTGAGCATAAAATTCTTTATGACAGTTTTCTGTTTTTGTTTGTTTGTTTTAGCACTTTAAAGATGTCACTTCTGGCTTACATAGTTTCAAATGAGAATTAAGCTGTAATTATTATCTTTGATTTCCCTAGGATTGTTTCTTTTTCCTCTGGCTACCTTCAAGATTCTTACTTTATTTTGTAATTTTAAACAGTTTTAACATGATATGTTTATGTGTTTTCACATGGTATTTATCCTGCTTGGCACTTCCCAAAATCTTGGACGTGTGATAATTTGTCTTTTATTATTTTTCCAAAAATGTCAGCCATTATTTTTTAAAATTATTTTCATAAAGAAATTATTTCTTCAACCCTATTCTCTTCGTTTTTAGTCTTATATGATACCAATTACATACATAAATGATCATTTTATATTATTCCTCATCTTAGCTCTTTGATGCTCTGTTCTGATTTATCTTTTTTCTCACTTTTGGCAGTTACTATTGATTTATTTTTTAGGTCACTGATGAGTCAGTTAAAGGCATTCTTCATTACTGTTACTTTGGGCTTTTTTCCTTAATACCTGAGAAAGTTTTGAATTTTACATAAAATTTTAATATTTGGTAAGAGATTAGTTTACAAAGGTTAAAAATTATTTCTTTTTTGATTATGAGACACTCACCAAGAGATCTACCTCTTAACAAATTTTCAAGTGCACAATATAATATTATTAACTATAGGTACCAGGTTTCACAGGTCTTTAGAACTTAATCATAGAAGCAAAAATCCTCAACAAAATGCTAATAAACCAATTCTGTAGCACATTAACAGGATCATACACCATGACCAAATAAGATTTATCCCTGGAATGAAAAGATGATTTAACATAACCAAATCAATTAATATGATCCCCCACACTGACAAAATGAAGGATAAAAATCACATGATCATCTCAATACATGGAAAGGGAGTGTGTGACGAAATTTAACACCCTTCCATCATAAAACTTTCAAACTACTTATAGATGGAATTTATTTTAATATATTGCAGGACACATGTTACAGACTATGTTTTAACTTACATATCAATATCATTCGTTTTTATAGTTTCCATTGCTCTGCTGAAATTACCCATGTGTCCTTGCATGCTGTCCATATGATGTTTATGATGGACATATTTAGATAAACATATTAATTGCACTTGTTTTAAATTCTCTGTCAGAGCCTGATTCTATTAATTGTTTTGTCTCTTAATAATGGGTTGTTTTCTTATATATGTGTGTGTGTGTTTATTTGCATCTCATAATCTGACTGATGGCAGACTTGTCTATAGGGCAATAGAGCGTGATATAACCAATCATCATCTTTAATGATAGTCATCTTTATGTTCACTATTCACTTAGCAATTACAGTTTTAAATTGTTGCAACGGGTATTATGAAAGTATATGAAACTACGTCTATTGAAGGCTTATGTTTCTGTACTTTGCTTGGTTAATCTTAAAGAAGTATGACCATTTTACAATTCTTTTACTTCAGTATAACTTGACCACAGAACTTGCAGTGTCAAAGTAAATTTTTAGAGATGATGATAAAGATAATGGTACTGTATTATTGTCGTTATTATTCACTCATTAAGTCATGTCCAATTATTTGCTACCCCATGAAGGGTAACCCGTGCAAGCTCCTCTGTCCATGGGATTTCCCTGGCAAGAATACTAAAGGAGGTCACCATTTCCTTCCCTAGGGGATCTTCCCAACCCAGGGATTGAACCCGCATCTCCCTGCATTAGCAGGCAGATTCTTTACCATTGAGCCACCAAGGGAACCTAGCTGTAGTGAGGAATAACTAATTGCAAAGTGGCCTTAGCTGTTATACTTAATATTTGAAACAGAATAAATACATTAAAAAAAAAACTGAGTCGGTCGATGCACACATGAAACAATTACACTTTCTCTTACTCTTTCAGAATTGAGAAATAATTCACTTTACATATTATTTACCCATGTAAAGTATGTAGTTCATTGGTTTTTAATACGTTCGCTGAATTAAACATATTAAACCATCACAACAGCCTAATTTTAAAATGTTTTTATTTCACCAACAGGAAACTCCATGCCTATTATTTGTCATTCCACATCCCCACACCCCTCTCCCACCAAACCTAGGTAACCATTAATCTATTCTACAGATTTGCCTGTTCTGGATATTTCCTATAAATGGAATGATATGAAATGTTGGCTTCTGTGATTGACTTATTTCACTTAGCATAATATCTTTAAGGTCCATCCAGGTCATAGCATGTATCAGTACTTATTCAATTTTATTGCCCAATGATAATCCAGTGTATATGCATTCCACATTTTGTTTATCCATTCCTTCATCAGGTGATGGACATTGGGTTGTTTCCACCTTTTAGCTCTTGTAAACAGTGATGCTGTGAACATTTGTGTACAAGTTTTTATTTGAATATCTGTTTTTAATTCTCTTGGTATATATCTAGGATTGGAATTTATGTTTTATATGATTACTCTATGTTTAACTTTTTGAGGAACTGCCAAGCTGTTTTCCAAAGTGGTTGCAACATCTTCCCTTCCTACCAGCAATGTTTGAAGATTCCAATTTCTCCACATCATCACCAAGCTTTATTTTTTTCTCTCTCTCTTTTCTATTATAGCTATTCTAGTGGGTGTGAAGTGATATCTCCTTGTGGTTTTGACTTGCATTTTCCTAATGACTAATGATGTTAAACATCTTTTCATGTGCACATTTGCTCCTTGTATATCTTTGAAGAAACATCTGTTCCAATGCTTTGCCCAATTTTTTATTGGTTTACTTGTCTTTTTTATTGTGGCAAAATATTTGCATCATAAAAGCAATCATTTTAGACTTTTTACAGTGTACAGTTCTGAGACTTTAAAGTAAGTAATTCACACTGTTGTCTACCCACCACCACTCTTCATCTCCAGAACTTTTTCACCTTCCCAAACTAAAACGTTATACACGTTATACACTAATTCTCTTTCGTTCTTCACCTCAGTCCTTGACAATTACCATTTTACGTTTTGTGTCTCTATATTTGACTGTTCTAGGTACCTCATATTAATGATACCTTATGACTGGATATTTCACTTAGCATACTGTCTTCAAAGTACTTTAATGCAGCATATATCAAAATATCCTTCCCTTTTCCTCCCTATTTTTTGGCCATGCCACGGGCCATGTGGGATCTTAGTTCCCTGACCAGGGATCAAACCTGTGCCCCCTGCAGTGAAAGCTCAGAGTCTTAAGAATTGGACTGCCAGGGAAGTCCCCAGTATCATTTTTTCAAAAGATTGTTCATTCCTCATTGATCTGTATGGGCATTCTTTTACCTTTTATGTAATTTGAAGTGAGGTACAATTTATATGGGTCACTAGAAAAGCATAGGGGAAAAAAATCTGTAAGGTTGTGGTTTTCAGAAGCTAAACTTTTAGTTAAATATTCATGTTTCTTTTGAGTACAATGTGATAATGAACTTGTTTCTGTTTCACAACAAAGTCTTGAAGGGTATATTTCATGTTTTCAGAATGTATTTACTTTAGCATTTGCAAGTATAAGCCACTTGTATGATTCTTGGATGTGAATCCCAGATGGCACTAGTGGTAAAGAACTCGCCTGTTAAAGCAGGATATGTAAGAAACGTGGATTTGATCCATGGGTCGGGAAAGAGTCTCTGGAGGAGGGCGTGGCAACCCACTCCAGTTTTCTTGCCTGCAGAATCCCATGGACAGAGGAGCCTGGCAGGCTATAGTCCATAGGTTCACAAAGAGTCAGACATGACTGAAGCGACTTAGTACATGCACACACACATGCTTCTTGGATAAATACTTTTAAATTTGAGTATACAGAAAGTTAACTGAGTTTTTAAATGCATTTTCTGCTGAACAGGATAGATTAAAATGTAAACGTCTTTTGCCAAATAGAAATTAATATTACATTATCTCAATTTCTCTGTTATATCCAATAAAACTTTTAGTAATTGGAAATGAAGCAGCTAGAGATCCCAGTTCCTGAGGTGTGTTTTAATGGGAAAAGTTTCTGACCTGTCAATTTTAAATAGTCCATGAAAAGAAGTGTTTACCATGACTTTGCTTTTAGACTTGAACTGAAAAAAAATTACAGTTATGTTCTGATCACAGCTCCTATTGTCCCACCAATGATAGTGACAAAAGAAATTTTCTACCTCTAATTACAAAGCTAGGATGAACCAGTTGAAACATTTTAGACCAAAGATCATTAAAGATTATCTGATATTTAGCCCTCAAAGTGTTTGTTTGACACACAGTATTTTTAAAGTTAAACTTGGTTTCCTTCATATTGTTAAATAGAAGGATTTAAAATAAAAGATTGAACTTTAAATTTTCCTTGGAATCCAAATCCTCTGGCAATATGGGATCTGCATTCCCATGTGCTAATTATAGGCTGAAACTGAAATGTATTCTTTAGATCATCACTCTCTTTTTTCTTTGAAACTGAGATGCTGTTCAAATGAACAATTATTACTATTAGGTATTACAATTAACTGGAGAAGGGAATGGCAATCCACTCCAGTATTTTTGCCTGGAGAATCCCATGGGCGGAGGAACCTGGCAGGCTGCAGTCCATGGGGTCACAAAGAGTCTGACACAACTGAGCGACTCTCTCTCTCACACACGCACATTACACTTACATGTGTGTTTCATGTAGAGGCCCATTACATTTGTGTTACTTGCTGGACCTTCATTCATTTATGTTCTTGCTGTACCTGATCTGTACTCACCCTAGTGTATTTTCCTATGACTGTCTTAACAAATTACCATAAGCCTGTGGCTTAAAATAACAAAAACTTCTTTTCTCATTCTCCAAGTGGCTGGAAGTCTGCAATCACATGTTAACGTGTTTGCCTCTTTCTGGAGGCTCTAGAGGGTCTATGTTTCATGCCTCTGTCTTAACCTCTGGTGGCTACAGTCAATTCTTGGCATTCCTTGTCTTGTAGATCCATCATTCCAATCTCTGCCTCTTTCTTCACATCACTTTCTTATCTGTGTTTGACTGTCTCAAATACCCCTCTGCCTTTTTTCGATAAAAATACCTGTCCTTGGATTTGGGGGCCCATACAAATCCAAGATTCATCTAATCTCAAGATTCTTAATTACATCTGTAAGATTCTTTCTCCACATAAGGCAATATTCTCTTGTTCAAGGGGTTAGGACTGTTTTGGGGGCTACCACTACATTCCCCACTGTACAGATAAGAAAACTGAATCCTAGACAGGTTAAGTAACTCATTCAGAATCATGCAACTAGTTTATGAGACAGAGTTGATTCAAGAACCCTAGTTTATGGAGTCTAAAACATCCTTTCTGCCATCATATGCTACCGTCACTTCTGCTCACTTTATTTTCCAAATAAATAGAGAATAAACAGACATAATATGTTGCCTGTAGCTTTATTTGATTGTAATTTTGTTAGTTTGCCTAATGGAGACCTTTAGAAGTCACATATTCATTTCAAAAGGATCAGCACAGTAAGTCTAGCTATGATATGCCATCATACAAAGATATTACAGAGTCATTGACTTTATTACTGTGGAATTCTATTTTTTGTAGAATTAATCTGAATGTGGTTAGTGAGCTACTTTGCGGGTCACTATCTGACTAAGCTATTGTCAGAGTAGTTTCCAGTAGATAAAATCTATTCTACCATTACCCCTGTTTTGTTGAGGGTACTTTAAGTTTAGTTCTCAGTGGTAAAAGTGGAGTTGTACTGAGCCATCTATATCCTCCCCCACCCTTTCTTTGTAGCCCTCTCTGACCTAAACACACACAGACACACACACACACAGATGAACATGCTGTATTGTAGTCTTCCTGTCCCAGTGTACAGCTATCAAAGAATAAGCCAACTGACAGACCAAGATAACAAATCCTGCTTTTTGACACATTAACACTATCTTGAAAAGTAAATACCATTTTGAATATAAGTTCAATAAAAGAGTAAAAATGTTATCATAAATTGATCTCGCCCTGGTTTCTCTTCACTGTGCTCTTTCAGTCCCCTTGACACCTGAATATATAAGCTACAAACTTACACAATGGCAATTATAATTTGTCCACTGTCTACTTCGGGAAACCTACAAGTTCTGAAATGAGCTAGGAAATTTGAACATCCAGCAAAATCACTCTGTACAATTCATTATCGGAGATGTACAAGTTTATTCCTTTTGGTGTAAATTATTTGAGTTTTTACTCAAAGGATGCAGTGTGTTAGTTTTCTAGGACTGCAATACAAATTACTACAAACTCGGTTCCTTAAAAACAGGGGGTTAATTTTCTTACAGTTTTAGGGGCTGGAAGATCGGAGTGTCAGCCACATTGCTTTTTGTTTTGTTTTGTTTGTTTTTTTGATGTCTCTTTCCTTGGCTTGGAGATGGTCATCTGCTTGACGCTCTTTCACATGGTCTTTTCTCTGTGCACTCATCCCTCATGTCTCTGTGTCCTAATCTGTTTTCATAAGGGCACCAGTCATATTGGATTTTGGTCTACCCTGATACCCTTTCAGTTCAGTTCAGTCGCTCAGTCATGTCTGACTCTTTGCGACCCCATGGACTGCAGCACACCAGGCTTCTCTGTCCATCACCAACTCCCGGAGTTCACTCAAACTCATGTCCATTGAGTTAGTGATACCATCCAACCATCTCATCCTCTGTCTTCCCCTTCTCCTCCCACCTTCAATCTTTCCCAGCATCAGAGTCTTCTCCAATGAGTCAGTTCCTCACATCAGGTAGCCAAAGTATTGGAGTTTCAGCTTCAGCATCAGTCCTTTCAATGAATATTCAGGACTGATTTCCTTTAGGATGGACTGGTTGGATCTCCTTGCAGTCCAAGGGACTCTCCAGAGTCTTCTTCAACACCACAGTTCAAAAGCATCAATTCTTCAGTGTTCAGCTTTCTTTATAGTCCAACTTTCACATCCATACATGGCTACTGGAAAAACCATAGCTTTGCCTAGACAGACTTTGTTGGCAAAGTAATGTCTCTGCTTTTTAATATGCTTTCTAGGTTGGTCATAACTTTTCTTCCAAGGAGCAAGGGTCTTTTAATTTCATGGCTGCAGTCACCGTCTGCAGTGATTTTGGAGCCCAAAAAACTAAAGTCTGTCACTGTTTCCATGGTTTCCTCATCTATTTGCCATGAAGTGATGGGACCAGATGCCATGATTTTAGTTTTCTGAATGTTGAGTTTTAAGCCAACTTTTTCACTCTCTCTTTCACTTTCATCAAGACGCTCTTTAGTTCTTCTTCACTTTCTGCCATAATGGTGGTTTCTACATATCTGAGATTATTTATATTTCTCCTGGCAATCTTGATTCCAGTTTGTGCTTCATCCAGCCCAGGATTTTCTCATGATGTACTCTGTGTCTAAGTTAAATAAGCAGGGTGACAATATACAGCCTTGATGTACTCCTTTTCCTATTTGGAACCAGTCTGTTGTTCCATGTCCAGTTCCAAGTGTTGCTCCCTGATCTGCATACAGATTTCTCAAGAGGCAGGTCAGGTGGCCTGATATTCCAATCTCTTTAAAGAGTTTTCCACAGCTTGTTGTGATCCACACAGTCAAAGGCTTTGCCATAGTCAATAAAGCAGAAATAGATGTTTTTCTAGAACTCGCTTGTTTTTTTGATGATCCAGCGGATGTTGGTAATTTGACCTCTGGTTCCTCTGTCTTTTCTAAAACCAGCTTGAAGATCTGGAATTTCATGGTTCATGTACTGTTGAAGCCTTGCTTGGAGAATTTTCAGCATTACCTTGCTAGCTTGTGAGATGAATGCAATTGTGCGGTAGTTTGAGCATTCTTTGGCATTGCCTTTCTTAGCAATTGGAAGGAAAACTGACCATTTCCAGTTCTGTGGCCACTGCTGAGTTTTCCTTGTTTGCTGGCACATTGAGTGTAGCACTTTCATACCATCATCTTTTAGGATTTGAGATAGCTCAGCTGGAATTCCATCACCTCCACTAGCTTTGTTTTTAGTGATGCTTCCTAAGGCCCACTTGACTTTGGATTAAATATTTACTGAGCATGGCCCAGCCCAATAGAATAGAACCCAGTTTGCCTCTCAGTCAGCCTCTCCCATCAGGAACCTTCCAAAGTCTGTAAGATCATAGTAAAAGCAGGAGAATTCCAGAAAAAGCATCTACTTCTGCTTCATTGACTATGCTAAGTCTTTTGTCTTGTGGATCACAACAAACTGTGGAAAAGTTTAAAACCATGTTTACTTTTATTTTCCTATACTTACTACTCTCTATAACTCACATTTAGAAGAGAAAAGAAAATAAAGGGATTTTCTGCTTAATTTCTTATCACTTTTCTGTTTTATATATACATTTTTCATCCTTGCTGTGAAATAACTGGATTATATTCAAGGTAAATGAACTTGTCCTAGCCTGGTTAGACAAACGACTAAAATGAAAGCAACCTCAGTTTTTTCCACTTTCCTGAGATCTGAGGTAGAGAAGGAAGATTAGCATAAATCTCTGCTTCTCCCTTATTTTTACCTGCCCTCTTTCCTTACAGCAGGATATCAAGGCTTCTAGAAACCTTAATATACATCCCTCTTCTCCACTCATGTTCACACCCCCTACCCCTTATGAGACAGTAAGTATCAACAGTGAACTGGTGTTGTAAAAACTGTCTGATTATTCTTCCTTTAGGCTGAGGTAATTAAGTTCAAACCTAGGAACCTGATGGGAAAGAAAATTCTAAATGCAAATGTACCTTTTCTTCACTTGTAATCTTGTCCACTCTGCCTTCTGATAATACGCATGTGTGTGTGTTAGTTGCTTAGTTGTGTCCAATTCTTTGCAACCCCATAGACGGCAGCCCACCAGGCCCCTCCATCCATGGGATTCTCCAGGCAAGAGCACTGGAGTGGGCTGCCATTTCCTTCTCCAAAAGGAACTATAGAAAGAAAGAAAGTGAAGTCGCTCAGCCATGTCCAAGTCTGCGACCCCATGGACTATAGACTACCAGGCTCCTCCATCCTTGGAATTTTTCAGGCAAGAATACTGGAGTGGGTTGCCATTTCCTTCTCCATAAGAATGATATATCAAGAGAGAAATAGGAGAAAATTTGAGTTATAAAGTGAAACATCTGAACATTCAAAGATTTATTTAAATTTAGATGTACTCTTTCATTTAATTCTTGAGGGGTTTATTTTTGCTTAAACTACTGGCAGTAGCTATTTACTCTCAACAGTTGGTTAATTACATCAGTTGACCAGAGAAATCTTTACTGTCTCTAAATCCCCAGTTATTTGCCTCTTGAGAGATAGATGTTTAATGACAAAAGCCTTTCTTCAGTTGAGTCTCTTTGGATAACATTGCCCCCATGCTGCCCCTCTCTTACCCTGCAGATTACTAAGAAACTCATCTGGTTAAGTCATCTCCTGTGAAGAGATTAGAAGGGTAGGATTCATCTCATTGCCCCTACTGTGATGTGTCAGAGCTTGATCATATTGCCCACCTACTCAATACAGACAGAAACACTGGGGGGCATTAAAATAGCATATAGATGCTTGTGCCATTGTGGTATGAAAACAATTAAATTCATCTTCAAGTAGATAATGTATGGTATCACAGCCTTAATGATTTTGACTCTTCAGGAGGTAGAAACATAGATTAAATTGGACTAGCATCTGCTCAGACTGGACATGAATGTCGGGGTGAAAGTAAGGACAGGATTATTTAATAAACAGTTTGGATAACATGAGATAATAAAGCAGCGATTTCTTTTTCAAACTGCATTACATAAAGTCCCAATTAGGAGGTGGGGTTTGGCTACCTCTAATCCTTTCCCTACTGAAGTCATTTCAACTAGACATTTCTATTATATATATATATATTTTTTAAATATATAGATACATATATACATTATATCCATAGGTCTATATGAAAAGTGGGTATCATTCAAAAAGCATTTAATACAAAGTTCACATTTATGTTTTAAAATTTTAGTTTCTGATTAATAGTTCATCCTCCAAAACGTGTTCTCATGTTTTGAGAGATTTTCTTCCTGATTTGTGAATATATTTATATTAAAAATCTTAAGTATGTAAAATAAAAATAAGCATTGTTATATCCTTAAATATTTTTTATTGAATAAGTTTCCTTCCCAGAGTGACAATTCACATGCATCATCAGCCTTTCCCTATTCTTGTTTTCAGCAGTCAGAATAACAAGTGCTACTATGTTGTCTGATGTATCTGAAGCCAGGCTCTGACAGAAACAGAGTTTCCTTGCTTTCTTCTCCTTGGCAATTACTAAGGCTTTCATCTGACATTTATACCTCTGTGATTTGGTGGCTGCCACTCTTACTGTAATTTTTAAGTGTTTTCCTCTATTATGAAGTATGGTCCTGGAGAAGAGATATTGTGTAGTAGGAACAGAAGTGTTGAGTTCCAGTGGAGGGTTCTTTTGTGAGATCATACCATCAAACAAGCCACATAGGAATGTACTGAAGGGAGACGTTTGAGACCCACTTCTGTTATTCTCCAGCACTACTGCCCATTCACAGGGAACTAGTTGTATGAGAGACACACAATGTGGGAACATCTGGTGGGCTATATTTGCTGTGATGGCCTCAGCAACTGGTTCATATTAATCCTAGCCACCAGCCATGGCTTTACCATTGGCTTTACCATGGGTCCAGTTTTCCTTTTACAGCAGTCTTTGTTTGGCAATGAACTGTCCTTAGCCTAACTGCAGACCTCAGGTCTGTTTAGCATACCTGAGAAATTATCAGAAGTACACCGTTTCAAGTACTGCAAACTAAAATTCTGAGAGACGATGTTGCAAATAGGAGGGAAGTCATAATTTCTGACTATTTGATGTTCCAATTATTACAGTTTACATATATACACATATAAAATTTCTTTACTGTTCCTACACACTCTATTCATAAATTCCATAAAATTATATAGTACTTTACATTCTCCAGAGTAGTTTCACATACATTTTTGTTTAATTCTTACAGTAACCCTGTGAATTTAAAATTATTCTTTATTTTATAGATAAAAGAAACGAGGTTCAGTTCAGTCATGTACTCATGTCCGACTCTTTGTGACCCCATGGACTGCAGCACGCCAGGCTTCCCTGTCCAGTGCCTACTCCAGGAGTTTATTCAAACTCATATCCATTGAGTCGGTGATGCCATCCAATCATGTCATCCTCTGTTGTCCCCTTCTCCTCCCGCCTTCCATCTTTCCCACCATCAGGGTCTTTTCAAATGAGTCAGCTCTTCGCATCAGGTGACCATAGTATTGGAGTTTCAGCTTCAACATCAGTCCTTCCAATGAACACTCAGGACTGATATCCTTTAGAATGGACTGGTTGGATCTTCTGGCAGTCCAAGGGACTCTCAAGAGTCTTTTCCAACACCACAGTTGAAAAGCATCAATTCTTCAGCAATGAGGTTAAGAGAGGTAACATATGTTGTTGCAAGATTTCAGAGGTAAGAAATAGGTCCTGAATTCTAAATTCCTAGCCTACTATTTTTGCCTATTACCCCAGCTATCTTTGTTACAGAGGCAGTGTGTTATAATAGAGCCAGACTGCCTGCACTGAATTGAAGATTATTTACTTCCTAATGGTATGACCTTGGATAAGTCATTAAACCTCTCTGGGTCAAACTTTATTGATAAATGGGAGTGATAATAGTACCTAACACATAGAGTTTTTGTGAGGATTAAATGAGCTGACTTATGGAAATATTTGGAAGACTGATTTGAATAGCCAGTGTTACATTAATGTTTGATGCTACTATTGCTTTTATTATTATCATCCTTGTTATTAGCAGCAACAACATTATTGGATAACATTGTGGTTAAGATCTCACTTGTTTTATGCAGACTGCGTGGATTCAAATGCAGACTCCACTGCTGACTCTGTAGCTTTGGCCAGGTTATTTCAATGCTCTGTGCCTCAGTTTCTTCATTATATAAAATGCTCATTGCACATTATATAAAATGCTCATCACACTATGACTATGTTAATGCATGTAACATACTTAGACCAATGCTCAATGCATAGAACCCACATTTGCCTTATTCTTAACATCCTTGCTGCAAACTCAACCCCAAAAAGTGTTTGGCAGTTGTGTACTATATATGCCATGTGTAATTCATCAGTTCTCTGTAGTCTAATCACACAAGCTAGTGGTTTGGTTGTCATGGCAGTTTTTCAATAGGAATGTATTTGTTATATAAAAGTTATTTTTGGTCAGTCAGTGTGGTGTAGTGAAATGAGTATTCACTGGAGATCTTGTTCTATTGCTGAGTAGCCTCCAAGTGAAATTCCAGAGTCTAGAGAAATTATTTTAGCAAGAGTAAGAAATAACAACTTCCCTGTCCCCCTCTTTTCTCTCTCATGCTTAGGTGTGATGCTTTTGTTTCCAGCTTATACTAGAACAGGCCTATACTAGAAGGCAGTGTGATATCATTATACTTAGGAACAAAAAATGTTTCTAGTTTGGATTTTTTTCCAGTACTATACTATGAGTCAATAAGAATATGAGATATACTCAGCAGTTGCTTTAAAAGTAACTTTGCTGGTCTCCACTCATTAAGCATTCAAGTGGTTCCTATGCATAGCTTCACAAGTAAACTCTCAGTTTATGGGATGATTTTATTCTCAAAGATCATTTTTAGATAGTCTGTTGGGAAATTTTATATTTTCTTATAGAAATAATCTTATTATGGTGCAGAAGTTCTCAGATTAGCCTACTAAATTGGATTTAGCCTGTGATAGGGCTGAAATATTGTACACACAGATCATAAATCATGTGTAAGAGTGCTAAGCACTTGTAATTAAAGCAAAAATAAAATTGAGTCTAGAGAATTAGCACTTTAAATACTAAAGCATGAGACTAGCACAGTTAATTACAGGTTGAGGAGATAGATCGAGGCTTTGGGAGATTGTTTCTGAAGAGCACTTCTGGATACTTTCAATAGACTCTGGAAGTTGATGGCACAGGTTTTATCTAATTTCTGTTGTCTCCGATGGTAAAGAATATGCCTATAATGCAGGAGACCTGGGTTCAGTCCCTGGGTCAGGAAGATGCCCTGGTGAAGGGAATGGATACCCACTCCAATATTCTTGCCTAGAGAATTCCATGGACAGAGGAGCCTGGCAGGCAACAATCATGGAGTCACAAAGAGTCGGACACAACTGAGCAACTAACATTTTCAACTTTCACTTCAGAAGAGATGGCTTTTCTTTTTCTTGATACAGGTATCTCACTAACAGTGCTCTTATCACTATCTAGCCATGATTATCGTCATTTGGGGTTCACAAATAAAACATTTTGACTGAGAGAGAGGTTATCTTGAAGTACCTGGGCAAGATAGAGGGAGAGGAAGAACAATTTAAAGGGTGATATTGGTCCATGAAAGAATATGTGATCGTTTAAGGTGGTGTTAACTAACCACTGTGAAGATGAAAGAAGAGAAGTGGGAGCTCAGCCTCCTATATAGGATCCCAATGGAAAGAAAGAAAGTGAGACATTTTCTATGAGACCCCAGCGCCTCTGAAATTTCTACTCAAACATTCTTCCTGTAGATCTTCATATATATCCTCTCTGCCCTGCTTGACCACCTCTTGGAGGAAGAAATGATTTCTTATTCATCCCTCTGCTTCCAACAACAGCTAGCACAGACTAGGTGTAGAACACATTGTATGTTGAAATGAAATTAGATGTGATCTCAAAGTGGAAACCATTTGGTTGTTATTTGACCAGAGCATTGAAAGGCTGTAAAACTCTACCCTCAACTAGCATGTGGTAAATAATACCAGTATTCCCCAGAGCTGAATTCTGAATTGTAGTATTCCAAATAGATAATTGAGAATTCACACATGAATCATGTCTGTTTGGCTATAGACATATTCTGTTCTCTCCATTTCATGGATAGTACCTTTACTCAGTCTTTCTTTATTTCTCTCATCTCCCTACCTTGGAGCAGTCTGGGCAAATGGAATTTCTATACACTCTTGTAGCTTTGGAGGCTACCTGATTGACAAAGCTCTTTGGAAATATACATTTTGTAGCTTCCCTCAGGAACACAAAGCATCATGCTGGATCCAAAGAGGTTTGACTATTGATTCTTTGTCTTATTCTTTGCTTTTGTTGATCTGACCTATCCCTGATTCATTCCTGCTAGAGACAAAGCCACATGCTGCACCATGGAGAGCAGTTTGTAATGAAACAACAAGCTGCTCCCAATTTTAAATATTGCATGTTGGGGCAAAGGCAGAGTTCCTTTTCCTCTAAAGCCATAACATTAAAAAAATTCTGTTTGATATTCAGAGTTATTTGATCTGGCAGTTTAACAACTGTTGATGTTTTAATTGCTTCTTTAAAGGATTT
Organism: Ovis canadensis; assembly: GCF_042477335.2. Lineage (NCBI taxonomy): Eukaryota > Metazoa > Chordata > Mammalia > Artiodactyla > Bovidae > Ovis > Ovis canadensis. The sequence continues at coordinate 64,110,575 of NC_091727.1, forward strand.
CATCTACATTTCTAGGTTTATTTTTATTTTACTCTGAAAGAATGTCAATATTAGCCATCACTTTGCCCAGTAAGCTACCATTGCAGGATCTTGGAGTAAAATCCAGTAATTACTGTAACTGGTAATTTAAGACTCTGCTGAGAAATTTGGCAGTTTCCCTTTTCCTGAGGAGGCATCTCTTCCCATGGGGCTAGCAATCATTTATTGTTCTGAATCAGTTTTCACCCAGTTTATTGAGAAATAATTGACATATATCACTGTTTAAGATTAAGGCATACAGCATGCTGGTTTGATTAACATATATTGTGAAATGATTATCACAATATGTTCAGCCAACGTCCATCTTCTCATACAGATAAAATGAAAAGAAAGAAAGAGGAAAACAACAAAAAATTTCTCCTTGTGAGGAGAACTCATAAGATTTACTCTCGTAACAGCTTTCCTATATATCATACAGCAGTGTTACCTATAGTCATAATGCTGTACATTACATCCCTTTAGACTTTGCTTTAGATCCCACACACAGTATTTGTCTTTGTCTGTCTGACTTATTTCACTTAGCATAATACCTTCAAGGTCCATCCATGTTGTCGCAAATGGTAGGATTTCCTTGTTTTTATAGCTAATATTCCATTGTATATATACACCACAACTTCTTTATACCTTCATTTATTGATTGATTTAGGTTGTTTCCATGTGTTGGCTATTGCAGATAATGCTGCTGTGAACATGAGGGTGCAGATATCTTTTCAAGTTTGTATTTTTGTTACCTTTAGATATATTCCAGGATATGAAATTGCTGGATCATATGGCAGTTCTATTTTTAGTTTTTTGCGGATGCTCAATACTGTTTTCCACAGTGGCTGTACTAATTTACAGTCCCATTAACAGTACACAAGGGTTCCCTTGTGTACACATCCACACCAGCATTTGTTATCTGTTTTTTTTTATTTATTTTATTGAAATAGTTGATTTACAGTGTTGTATTAATTTCTGCTATACAGCAAAGTGATTCATTTATACATATATATATACATATATATATATGTATATATATATATATACACTCTTTTTCATATTCTTTTCCGTGATGGTTTATCACAGGATATTGATTATAGTTGCCTGAGCTATACAGTAGGACCTTGTTGTTTATCCAATATCTATATAATAGTTTGCATCTACTAATCCCAAACTCCCTCTCCCACCACCTCCCCTTGACAACTACAAGTCTACTCTCTATGTCTGTGAGTTTTCTTTTTCTTTTTTTTTTTTTTTTTGAGGACAGTTATTCTAACAAGTGCAAGGTAATATCGCATTGTGGTTTTATTTTGCATTTCCAACATCATACAGATGTTGAACATCTTTTTATATGCCTATTAATCTTTCATATATCTTCTGTGGAGAAATATCTATTTAGATCCTTTGCCAATTTTTAAATTAGGTTTCTTTATTTTTAATTGTTTGATGATTGCTTACAATATTGGTTTGATTTCTGTCATACACCAACATGAATTAACCATAGGTGTACATATGTCCCCTCCCTCTTCAATCTCCCTCCCACTTCCTACCCATTTCCACCCCTCCAGGTTATTACAGCTCCCCAGTTTGAGTTCACAAAGTCTTACAGCAAATTCCTATCAGCTATCAACTTACATATATTAGTGTAAATGTTTCCAGGCTACTCTCTCCATTCATCTCACCCTCTCCCTCTCCTCCCCCACCCTTGTCCATAAGTCTGTTCTTTGTGTCTGCAACACCATTGCTACTCTGCAAAAAGTTCATCAATACTGTTCTTCTAGATTCCATATATATATATATATATATATATATATATATATATGCATTAATATGTGATATTTGTTCTTCTCTTTTGGACTTGCTTCATTATCTGTAATAGGCTCTATAGTCATCTACCTCATTCAGTTCAGTTCAGTCTCTCAGTCATGTCCGAATCTTTACGACCCCATAAATCACAGCACGCCAGGCCTCCCTGTCCATCACCAACTCCTGGAGTTCACTCAAACTCACGTCCATCAAGTCGGTGATGCCATCCAGCCATCTCATCCTCTGTCGTCCCCTTCTCCTCCTGCCCCCAATCCCTCCCTGCATCAGGGTCTTTTCCAATGAGTCAACTCTTCGCATGAGGTGTCCGAAGTACTGGAGCTTCAGCTTTAGCATCAGTTCTTCCAAAGAACACCCAGGACTGATCTCCTTTAGGATGGACTGGTTGGATCTCCTTGTAATCCAAGGGACTCTCAAGAGTCTTTTCCAACACCACAGTTCAAAAGCATCAATTCTTAGGTGCTCAGCTTTCTTCATAGTCCAACTCTCACATCCATACATGACCACTGGAAAAACCATAGCCGGACCTTTGTTGGCAAGGTAATATCTCTCCTTTTAAATATGCTATCTAGGTTGGTCATAACTTTCCTTCCAAGGAGTAAGTGTCTTTTAATTTCATGGCTGCAGTCACCATCTGAATTGATTTTGGAGCCCAAAAAAATAAAGTCTAACACTGTTTCCACTGTTTCCCCATCTATTTGCCATGAAGTGATAGGACCAGATGCCATGATCTTCGTTTTTAAGCCAACTGTTTTCACTCTCCTCTTTCACTTTCACCAAGAGGTTTTTTAGTTCCTCTTCACTTTCTGCCATACGGGTGCCATAAGGGTGGTGTCATCTGCATATCTGACGTTATTGATATTTCTCCCAGCAATCTTGATTCCAGCTTGTGCTTCTTCCAGTCCAGCGTTTCTCATGATGTACTCTGCATATAAGTTAAATAAGCAGGGTGACAATATACAGCCTTGACGTACTTCTTTTCCTATTTGGAACCAGTCTGTTGTTCCATGTCCAGTTCTAACTGTTGCTTCCTGACCTGCATATAGGTTTCTCGAGAGGCAGGTCAGGTGGTCTGGCATTCCCATCTCTTGAAGAATCCATTACCAAGACCCATATGAAAGGTCTTTATTCCTGTTTTCTAGGAATTTCATGGTTTCATGTCATAAAGTCTCGAACCCTTTTTGAGTTTATTTTTGTGACTATTAATAAGATATGGCTCCAGTTTCATCCTTTTACATATGAATATCTAATTATCCCAACACCATCTATTGAAGACTGTCTTTTCCCCATTGAGTCTTCTTGGCTCCCTTGTTAAAAAAAAAGTTGATTGTATATACTTGGGTTTATTTTAGACTCTCTATTCTGTTCCATCTGTCTATTTTTCTATTTTTATGCCAGTACCATACTGTTTTGATGACTACTGGTGTATAGTTTAGCTTGCAGTCAGAAAGTGTGATGCTTCTACTTTGTTTTTTCTTTCTCATGAGTTCTTTGGCTAATTGGGGTCTTATTTGGCTCCATATAAATTTTAGGAGTTTTTTTTTTTAATTTTTGTAAAAAATGCCATCATAATCTTGATAGGGATTGCATTGAATCTATAGATGACTTTTAGTAGTATTGCTATTTCAGCAATATTAGTTATTCCAATCCATCTATGCAGGATATCTTTCCATTTATTTGTATCTTTGATTTCTTTCATCACTGTCCTGTGGTTTTCAGAATTGAGGTCTTTCACCTCCTTAGTTAAATTTAATTCCTATTTTTATTGTCTTTGTCTGAGTCAATTTTCCATAGGTTTTGTACCTCCAAGGTCAGCTTTTTGTGTTCCTTTGGAAGAGATTGAGGTCATTCTAATCTGGGTGTTACTGTTTTTTTTTAAGTCCCTCTTAACTCAGATAAATGTACAATTTTAATATGTACTTACCAGAAAGACTTATTGAATTTAGAATCTCATAGGGTATTACTTCAGAGAAGGCAACAGCCCCCTGCTCCAGTACTCTTGCCTGGAAAATCCCATGGATGGAGGAGCCTGGGAAGCTGCGGTCCATGGGGTCGCTGAGGGTCGAACATGACTGAGCGACTTCACTTTCACTTTTCACTTTCATGCATTGGAGAAGGAAATGGCAACCCATTCCAGTGTTCTTGCCTGGAAAATCCCAAGGACAGGGGAGCCTGGTCGGCTGCCGTCTACAGGGTCGCACAGAGTCGGACATAACTGAAATGACTTAGCAGCAGCAGTGTCAGGGTATTATTTCACTTTTGCCTATTCATATTCTTCCAAGACCTAATAGAATGCTGTGTTGGCATGCTACTTACATTTATGCATCTAGTCATTTGAATTCTCTGAACCAGACTACTTGTATTTGAAGACGAAAGGGTCTTCTGTTGTCATCTAATCTAACCCCCTGTAAAATGTCTTAACTTGTATTCATTAATAAAAGAGGGGCTGGTTGAGCTCATATCTTTGCTCTTTTATTATATCCTTTCAATTTTTCCCATTAATAAATGTTTATTAAATGCTTACATGATGAACCTAGTCTAAAGTAAATTTGCTTCAGAAGACATGGTTCTTATAGTTTTGTAGCCTACATGCTAAAACCAATGGTACCAATATACAGCATATTGACTTTTACATTTTCTCTTCTAAACTTTCTTTCCACTCCCTCACCACCACCACTACTACCACCCACCCACCTCACAGCATACATTTTGAGGTGATAAAAACCAATATCCTAAACATTTATTTTTCAGGTACTTCCCTGGCAGTACAGTGGTTAAGACTTCATGCTTCCAATGCAGGGGGTGCAGGTTCAATCCCTGATTTGAGAAATAAGACCCCACATGCTGCAAAGCATGGCAAAAATGATTTTTCTGCTTTGAAGCAGCACTGCCAGTAGAGGCTTCCTTTTGCCAGTTACTCTTGTCAGGGATGTAGCTTAGTTGGTAAAGAATCCACCTGCAATGCAGGAGACCTGGGTTCAATCCCTGGGTTGGGAAGATCCCCTGGAGAAGGGAAAGGCTACCCACTCCACTATTCTGTCCTAGAGAATTCCATGGACTGTATAGTCCATGTGGTTGCGAAGAGTCGGACACGACTGAGTGACTTTCACTTTGACTTGTCAGGGATAATCCAAGTTTAAATGAAAGACCCAGCCAGCTTATTGACAAGGGGATCACTAGGTCGGATGGTTGGGGAAAAGTAGACTGAAGCAACTAGGTGTATTATTCAGCTATCCATTATGTTTTCCTGCCTTTATCCTCTCTTCCAAACACTAGGAATATAAGACCTTATACTTAAACTTTTATACTTACACTATCAACAAACTTTTTTTGAGAAACTGAACCAAGTGCTAATTCAACTGTCTGGTCCCTCCTCTGAAATCAAAAAAATAAACAACCTAATATCCAGAAACTGCCCAATGACGCTCACAACATTTTCTACTAGCCACTTCACTGGGCTTGAGGTCAGTTTTCTTTGGTCTGTGACTTTATGATTGTAACTCTAGACTATTTTCTTCTTGACACTCCTTTTCAATAGCTAGCATTCAGTCTTGACAGTTGAAGAGACTGCTACCATGTGGAGAATTTCAGAATATGTACTATGGTAGTTGGAAAATTATATGTACAACATCATAATGTTAGAACCTGTTCTTGCCTTGATCAGTTTTACTGAGTCCACCTCTTTCTGCTAATGTTCACCTGTCTTAACCCTTCCCAGCCCAAGTGTTGTTGTTTTTTTTTTTTCCACTCTTGAGTTCACCAGATGGGTAAACTATATCAGTCTGTCCGAGTCACTGCTATAAATCTGTATATCTCATATGCCTGATGTAATACATGGCACACAGAACACTGAATAAATATTTACTGAGTAAACAAAGAGGTTCTTGTATTTACTTCTACCACCAGCCTAGATACAGTCTTCTGACTGACCTCTGCCTAGTTATTGATGAAACAAGGTCGTTTATGACTCTCTGTTTACCTTGAGTATAGACTACACCCCAGCAACCCTCAATTACCTTCCTAGTTCTAATGGCAATATTTCTCTGATCACCTACTCCTGCAACTCTTCAAGTGGCCTTTTCTCACAGCAAATTTCTCTCTTAACTAACCACCATTTTCCTTTTGACTCATCCTTTCCTTTTTTATATTATGTGCTGTTTTGAAGATTGCCTGGGTGCAAAATATTTCATGCAGTGTGCCATCCTCAGTCAGTCTCCTGCTTACTCTCCTACAGAGCACAAATGCACATTTACACTCTTATTTGCACAATAAGGGCCTCCTCCTTTCTACCCTGAAGAAGGGCTACCCCAAGTCACAAATAGTGAGGAGGGTCTTTTGAGTCCAGGGACACAAAGAAGCTGGGTAATTCCGTTCTTTTAAAGCAATTTTTAAAATAATCACATTGAGGTGATGGTGTGAAAGTACTTTTGTGAAGTTAAACTTGCAAGGGTCTGCCTTCCTCTTCTCTGGATATCATACTGACACATCTGCCATTCGAATTGGATTTTGCGAATCTTTAAAAAGTGAGAGTGGTGAGAAGGAATGCTGTGGCTTTCACTATGTCTTTCTGTTGTTCCCTCCTGAGAGCCAGGATGATGGGATGATATTACAGTGGTTCTGTCTGTATTCCCAATCATCATTGCAAATTGACAGTGGTACTCTAAAGTCAGGCTTGTTGGTTAAAAAAAAAAAAATTACACAGATTGTTAGACTTTGAGTTCTACAGCATTATGTAGAAGAAAAAAGAAATACTTTTAGCTAAAGATTATGTCTTGTCACCTCTGTATTGCAACACATAGCTGGGAACATAGAAGTTATTCAGTAAGTATATGACAAAGTTAAAATTGTTGCCTTGATAACAATTTTATTTCTCAGGTTGTAGAATAATTCAAGCAAGAATTTACTGGGATCCTAATTCTAAACAAGAAGAAAGAGCTGATTGGTAACATAGTGGTGATAGGAATCTTGGAATTTCTCATCTTAGAGTTTGTAGTAATAAAGGAAAGAAATTTTGTTTATGGCCCCACATCTATTATAGACTTTATAAAAGCATATTTCAAAAATCAGGGGAATGAAAGATAAATATGTCCCTATTGTTCTGAGATTCTACATTTTTTAAATGATTAGAGATTCTCAAAATCAAGAACTCCAAATTTCTGGTCAATAAAGAAGAGAAAGTAATAATTAAAATAGTCACACTCAAGCTTCATCACGCCCCATTGCAACAAAAAGGACACACACCAGAAGGGACATGACATATACCTAGTAACAGTGCTCAGTCCAGAAGCTGCAAAAACACACATCGTAATTTGTAGAGAAGAATGTGTAGAGTCATCCCTCAGCATCCACAGATGATTGGTTTTAGGACACCCTCCAACAGCAAAATCCATGGTACTCACCTCTCTTATATAAAATGCCTTGGTATTTCTATATACATATGCACATCCTCCTATATGCTTCAGGTCATCTCTAGATTACATATAATACCTAATACAATGTAAATGCCATGTAGTTGCCAGCAAATGGAAAATTCGTGTTTTATTTTTTTGAACTCTCTGGATTTTTTTTTTTTTTTTGTATATAATTTTTATCCTTGGTTGGTTAAATCTGTGGATGTGGAACCTGTGGACACAGAAGCCAGCCTGTAGTTTGAAACTCCACTCAAAAGGGCATTCCCCCTTCCATAGTTCCTAAACATCACCTGTGTGATGACACAGAAAGTTCTTTCTTGAAAATTTTGATACAATTTTTAAAGGTTACTTTCCGTTCACAGTTATTACAAAATATTGCCTATATTCCCCATGTTCTACAATACATCGTTGAACAAATGTTGGTGTGGATGTAGAAGGATGGGAACCCTTGTGCACTGTTTGGCGAATGTAAATTGGTGCAGTTACTGTGGAAAACAGTATGAAGGAAGTTCTTTGATAAGCTCAGGAGTGACACGATAATTGGAAGAGCATAGATCCAAGTATACATTAACAGAGAAAAACAGTTTTAAGAAAAGTGTCAGAAAGGAAGGACCACTAAATGTGTGCATGTATTTAGTTCTGTTGAGAGCAAGAGCAAGAAAGAGGTAGGCCTGCTTGGCATTCTAGGAAAAGTGACAGCTGACAGAACTATTCACTGAGGTTTCTCTGTCAATGGGAAGGATGTTCAAACAGAAAAAGGGTGGATGAAACATGGATAAGAAGGAATTTGAATCTGAATGTAAATAAGAAATTAAAAGACATTTATCTATTCCCTTTGAGTATTTTAGGTCTCTAGCCCTAGAAAAACTGTATCTAAAGGCAGTGAATAAAGCTACAAAAGTAACAACAAAACTATTATCAGCTTTTGAGGCATCACAGAGGGCACGTTCCATAAGACTAAGAATGGATAAAAATAAATGCTCTGATTTTCTCAAAAGGGGGGGGGGTTGTGGTAGTAGGAGTGATTGTTGAAACTATGCATCTGGAAATTTAACAATTATTCCCAGCATAATTCTAAAGTTGATTTTTAATCAGATAGTTTATTAAACTTTGAAGCTTATCAGACATCCATTAAAGAAATATTGGTCATCAAGATCTTCAAGTTGATTCACTAAGAAAATAATATTTATGTGGCATTTAGCTTAGTCAGTAAAGAATCTGCCTGCAGTGCAGGAGACCTGGGTTCGATCCCTGGGTTGGGAAGATCCCCTGGAGAAGGAAATGGTGACCCACTCCAATATCCTTGCCTGGAAAATCTCATGGACAGAGGAGCCTGGTGGGCTGCAGTTCATAGGGTTGCAGAGGCAGGCATGACTGAGCGACTAACACTTACTTACTTAGTTTCTTCTTGACAGTATTACAAAATTAGACTTTAAAGGAAAGACAACAGCTAACACATGCATAAAAAAATCAGGACTTAGAGGATTAAGAAAGGCTTGAATTATAACCAACAAGATTAAAGTCACAGTTGCCATGCACAGTTGACCCTTGAACAGTACATAGATTAGGGATGCCGACCCTTCCTGGAGCCATATAACTTTACAGTTGGCCCTTTTTATCTGCAGTTCCACACATGTAGATTCAACCAACCATGGGTGGTGAAGTACCATAGTATGCATTTATTGAAAAAATAAAAATCCCATGTACAAGTGGACCTATGCAGTTCAAACCTATGTTGCTCAAGGGTCAACTGTATTCTTCATTGGCTAGTCTGGTATTAACCAAGGCTGGGTAGCATACTTCCAGAATCATTGGAAAACATTGCATCTGGAGGATGATTTACTTAGAGAGTGGCAAACATGTCCAATGAAGAATGTTTCATTTTTCAGGCTAGAGAATAAGAGATTTTAGTAGGACATGGTGAAAGTGAAAGTGAAGTCACTCAGTCATGTCTGACACTTTGGGACCCCATGGCCTGTAGCCTGTGAGGCTTCTTGGTCCATGGGATTTTCCAAGCAAGAATACTGGAGTTGGTTACCATTTCCTTCTCCCTGAGATCTTCCCGACCCAGGGTTTGAACCCGGGTCTCCCTCATTGTAGGCAGACACTTTACCGTCTGAGCCACCAGGGAAGTGGTAGTGGTCTTTAAATATTTGAAAAACTGTCATATGTAAGAGAAATCTGAACAATGAGGGAAGAAATGAGATCAATGGATGAAGTATAGGAAGGAATACTTTAGCTTAAGACAAACTTTCTAACAGTTTTAGCTGTTTAACATTGCAGTGGTCTGTATAGTAAGGTAGTGAGCTCCTTCTGTATCAATAGAGTAATTGAAGCAGAAACTAAATATGTGTGTTTTGGACTGTTAAGATTATTCTGTCATTAGAAGGAAATTTAGCCAAGATGAGTTGTAAAATCCCTTCTAACTCTGAGGTCCTATGATACTACCTGTATTAATACTTTTCTTTGTAAACAACTGCTTCTATCATAATTTATAAGGGGAAACTCAGTAATTCCAAAAGCCATGTTACAGATCACTATAAAACATTTTTCCCTGAATATGTTCCCTCTTCTCATATCTTTCCTCCCTATATACCCATTTAAAGATATACTAAACTAATAACACACTCATAGTGGTAATGATCAGTACCCTGCATATTTGTACAACAGATTGTGCCATCAGAACAAATAATAAATGTGCTTACTCTTTTCTTTAGTATGTATGTGTTTGAGAAATAAAAAATGCTCACAACTACATTTTTTTAAATTGGAGGATAATTGCTTTACAACGTTTTGGTGGTCTCTGACATGAATCAACGTGAATCAGTCATAATCATATATATATATATATATATATATATATATATATCCCCTCCCTCTTGAGACTCCCTTCCCCACTCCCATTCCATCCCTCTAGGTCATCACAGAGCGCCAGGCTGGGCTCCCTGTGTTATACAGCAGCTTCTCGCTAGTTATTTATTTCACACATGATACTGTATATATGTCAGTTGTACTTTCTCAACTTGTCAACCCTCTCCTTCCCCCACTGTGTCCACAAGACCATTCTCTATGTCTGTGTTTCCATTTCTTCTCTGTAAATAGGTTCATCAGTACTATTCTTTAGATTCCATATGTATGTGTCAATATAGGTATTTATTTTTCTCTCTCTAACTTACTTCACTCTGTATAATAGGCTCTAGGTTTATCCACCTCACTACAACTGACTCAGATTTGTTCCTTTTTATGACTGAGTAGTATTCCATTGTATATATGTACCACAACTTATTTATCCATTCATCTGTCAATGGACATCTAGGTTGCTTCCATGTCCTGTCTATTGTAAATAGTGCTGCAATGAATATTGGGGTGCATGTGTCTTTTAGAATTCAGAACTAATTTTTAAAGGAATAAGTTCATAATTATTTTGTAGAAGTATCTTCACCATTGACACAGTGAAGTATTCTGCTTTAGAGATGTACCAAGCACTTTTTTGTGTTTAGAATATTACCTTAAAAGATTAAGGATATAGTGCAAGCCTTATAGAATCCCCTATTAAGGTACTATGGATTTACCTCTTATCTATAAATGTCTATAACGTCTCTTAAACCTTTTTAAAACATATTTCTATTATTAATGTAAATAATTTTTAGTATAGTAGTGATAAATTCACAAGGGTAAAGTTGGATGTATCTTCTTTGGCACAAATGTTTAGTTATTGTTGCATATCTCTCATAGATACTTCAAAAGTATTGAGCTATCTGCTAGATATTTTCTATGTGTGAGGCAGTTAAATACGCACTATCTTGGTTCCTTTTTGAAAGTGCTTATGAAGTAGATGGGGCTTCCTATGTGGAGCTAATGCAGGGGACATGAGAGACACGGGTTCAATCCTGGATCGGGAAGATCCCCTGGAGGAGGGCATGGCAACCGACTCCAGTAGTCTTGCCTGGAGAATCCCATGGACAGAGGAGCCTGGCAGGCTACAGTCCATGGGACTGCAAAGTGTCCTGACACAACTGATGCAACTGAGTACACACACTCAGAGACCATTTGGTATCTCACAGGTCTCTGAGGCTCTGCTTCATCTCTCGGGTCTTTGAAGCTCTGCTTATTTTTTTCCATTCTTTTTTGTCTGTAGTGTTAAGATTGGACAATTTCTATGAGTCTATCCATCAAATTCACTATTTGTCATTTCATGGACTGCTGCTGTTAAATGAATAGAGTAAAATTTTCCTTTTCAGGTATTGGATTTTTCTGTTTTGAAATTTTCATTTATTTATTTTTTATATAAGTTACTGTTTCTTTGTTGAGATTTTCTATCTTTTCATTTATAACAAGTATATTTTCCTTTATATCCCAGCGCATAGTTAAGATAGCTGCTTTAAAAATTTCAGAATTGCTCTCTGTTGATTTTTTTTTTCTCTTGCGAATGAATCGCATTTTCTAGTTTTTTAAAAAATAGGTTAAATAATTTTGAAATTTATCCTGGATATTAGAGAAGATTATAGAGGCTTTGTTATATTCCTTTAAAGAGTATTTTTTTGAAGTAAGCATTTAATTTGGCTGAATTCACACTGTAAACCCTATCTCCTCTGCAATGGGATATAGCTCAAATCAGAAAGTTGCATACTTTTAGGTTTAGCTGGGCTGCTTGTAGTCTACCCTGTTTGTATACAATTCAGGGGTCTGTAAGAGATTCAGACAGAATTTACAGGCAGAATATGAGATACCCCTCTGTCTCTCTCCTTTGCAGGATTTCTTCTTACTTCCCAATGGCTGTGATTGCCCTTGAACTTGGTCCTCTAGTTCTTCAAGGAAGTGAGACCACAGATTAATATATGAGTTGTAGCTACCCCATGAGGTGCTAAAAATCATTTTTCACAGTGGGAAACTCACTCCATTTCTCTTTTCTTAAAATATCAATTCTGCCCACTACTGTCATCTACCTGCTTTTGTTTTACTCTCCAGGTCCTTCAGGTAATTTTGTTTTTCTATTTTACCCAGAGTTTACACTTGTTATCTGCAGAATGATTGGTTTGACAGGAGCTTACTTGGTTATTACCAGAAGTGGAACCATCCTGCAGTGCATCTACTCAGATATTTTAGAAGACGAGACTGAGATTCAGAAAGGATAATTGACCTTCCCAACATTACTTGGCTAGAAAGTAATAGAGCTACAGATTAAATATAGATTTTTTTGATCCAACTCCAGAACATCTCTATATGTTACTTTTGAACGTCAGTAATACTGTTCTGGGCTTCCCTGGTGGCTCAAGTGGTAAAGAATATGCCTACCAATGTAAGAGACCCAGGTTCAATCTCTGAGTTGGGAAGATCCCCTGGAGAAGGAAATGGCAATCCTGCTCCAGTATTCTTACCTGGGAAATCCCATGAACAGAGGAGCCTGGTGGGCTAGAGTCCATGGCATCACAATGAGTTGGACATAGTGACTGTCTGTCTGAATACTATTCCTCCCAGATGGGTGAATCCTATCTTGTCCCTTCTCATATAATACCTAATATTCCCATCACCTTCATTAGTTTTTCCCTGTAGTTGTCCATTAAACATTTTCCAACTTCCTACTAATCTCCTTTAGGTTCCTACCATATTTCCCCAGTAGGTTTCATTGCATAAGAGACAGAAAGTTACTTTTGCCTTTCTTTCTAGTGTCCTTTCTGAATGGTGTCCTAGCAATGTCTTCAGGGAATAGTTTACAGGGTTCTTAAATATCATTTCTGTGTTAAAAGTAGAAGCTCAGAGACTGTCATCTTACATGATTTCAGTTTTTCTTCCTCCTAGATATGTTACCCTACTCACTCTAATAGGAAATTTTACCTCTTTAACTCTCTCATGAGTCTTATTTGATTTTTATTGTAATATTTCCTTGTTGTTAAAGCATCTTATATGGAGAGAACTTGTGTCATCTAACAGTCTTAAACCCACAGTCTTTCAGATCATTAGCAAAATGTTAAAATAGACTGCACGGTATAATGAATTTAAAAAACTATTGCACCACAGAGATGTTATGGGGTGGGAGGTGGGAGGGGGGTTCATGTTTGGGAACGCATGTAAGAATTAAAGATTTTAAAATTAAAAAAAAAAAGTATTGCAGCAGATGTACATAGATGTAGAAACCATGTTCTGAGTGCTTACTCTGCAGTTGTCACTTTGCTAAGTGTTGGAGATATGATAATGAGCAAAACCAACATAGTCTTTGCCCTCCTAGGGCTTTTAAAGTCTAGTAGGGGAGTCAGACAACTTACTAAGCAGTAATCGAAAGAAAATTAAATGTGGATGTGATGGGTGCTATGGGAGCTCATAATAGTAGTACCTTACCTGTCTGGTATGAGAGAGGGTAGATAAAGTGAATATTCTGATCTGTTTTAACTAGTGTGGCTTCCTTGTCATATATCCCCTTTTGGCCTCAGTTTTCCTATGAGTAAAATGAAGTTCATGGGCAAGGTATTAACAGTTTTCAACATCTTTTCTAATTAGTTAATTCTTCTGTCTCAAGTGATACATGATCAACTTTGAAGGCAGTTTGATAATCTTTCTGAGCCCCAAGTTCCACAACTACAAAATGGGAATAATAACTACTTCAGAGTGCTAATGTGAGAATTAAATGACATACAAGGCTGGGAGTACAGAAAGGTTATAGGATAAACATGTAGCATTTTCCTTCTGTGACTGTTTTACTTAATAGTAAATAGTTTAAAGCATCATTTTTACGGTAAAATATTTATTATGAAGTAGAATGCAATGTTTATGTGAATATATAAGATAAACCAAAAGAATTCTAGGCATTAGTAATATTAATCTCTTCTGTTCTTAAGGCTACTTGCATAGAAAAATTTTAAGAATCACTTTGCAAAAATATCTAGAATGGTGCCTAGTGCATGATGCTGCTGGTGCTGCCTAGTGCATGATAGGAATGCAATATATCATGTTTTTCGGTGTCAATCAGTGCTCATTATTTACATTTTTTGCAGTCCACTTTGTTTACTATCCTTAAAATTGTCTCCCCCAACTTCTACATGAACTCATTTTTATTTTTAAGCAATCTTTAGTGTGTAATTTTAAAAAATAGTATTGAAAACCCAAATAAATGGCATCCAGTGGTTTCCCAATTGCCACTGTTGTGGAATCCGGAGTTGCAAAACAAGCCTCCAGACAATGGAGTACAGTTTATTATGCCAGCGGGTCCAAGGGGAATTAGTTCCCAACAAGGACCCTGATGGTTCCAAGAGGCCCCGTTTTATACCCCCCACCACATGACTGGTTACATGTTAGCAACCTCTTTGTTGTATATGATTGAGTTTTACAACAAGTAGGTGCTAGAAGAACAAACAATTAAGGTTAAAGGCGGCGCGGGTGGTGGGGGGCAGAGACAATGATTTTTCGTCTAGTGGGGATATCTCCATGGTTAATCTAACAGGGGCAGCCTGACTTGAACTACAGTCTCCATTTGTTATCTGTAGGAAGGGAAGTCTTCAGGAGACCTAGTTTTCACTAGCAACGGTTTCCTTACTCTGGGACAGGGTTCGGGCCAGTTCACATCCAGTCTTTAAGACAGATGACAGGCTTCAAGATGGAATCTCTCCTGCTTTCCTCACACTGGCCCCAACACCACATCCTTTTTTATCTCCTCAAAGAACTCTTGTAAATGAATCAAGATATGATTTCTACTTACAGAAATGTTGTTGCCTTTTCCCCACTGGGCTATATTTCTATTTGTATATTTGATGTCATATAGATTAAGGTGTTTGAACTCAAAACTACAAGAATATTTCAGAATCACAGTAAGCTTATAAAGCCCAGTTCCTAGTGCTTGTGCTAATAGGCAAAGGTATCATGGATAAATATAATCCACAGATATTCCTCAAACCTTTCTTTAGCTATTGTTTGAGCACATTTTCTCATCAGAAACTACATGCCAGAGGAGGAAAATTGACTACTTTCACCTTTCATTTTCTCCATCAAGTCATCCCAGCTTAACTCTATTTTATGCTAATAACTCCTTTACTCCAAATTCCCCTGCCCCACTTAAGTTTTCTATTTTTTAATAATAGCATTTTTTAATGCAGTATGTTTTAAGTCCTTGTCAGGTTTTTATATGCTTTGTGTTTTACTACCCTCAAAACCCTCCTATTCAAATATGAAATGTATTTTGAGGTTCTCTTCTCATATATGTTCTTTTCTGTAACCTGTGGTACAATTTTTGCACAATGTAGATGCTTAGTAACCATCTGTTAACTAACCGTATACCTTCTTGTGGGTGTAAGTACACTAAAAAAGGCAAAGAAATGTCAGGAGGAAGGAAATGGAAGGGAATTAATGATGATAAGTATTCATGGGGATGAATTATCCCCAAACTGACGTATTTCCTGAAATTAAGAGTAGACTAACCCATCACTTCTCCTAAAGGGAGCTGAATATCTATTGAAAGTGAAAGGGAAGTTGAACTCTTTGGAAAGAAATCATTATTCTGAAATAGTCTGCCTTTACCATGAAGTGACAGTTCTCTAAAAATGTATTACCTTTTTCCCTACAAAAAGAACCTTCATTCCTTTAACAGTCAAGTGAGTTAATTTCCTTTCAGTTTTTTAAAAACCATTTCTAAACTTCATCTTAGTTTCTCCAATGAAGGCAGTCAACTTTGGTGGTGTCTGTATACACAGACTGGCTTGAAAAAAAATATCTGGAAGAATTAAACATAAAGTTCTTTTGAAAACAACTGGTTAGATTGAATCTCAATAGATTTATTTTTGACAGATACTTGAAGTATTTCTGACTGGTTAACAGCAGGACTATAATAGATTTTGAAATATAACAGAAGTTGAACTTGAGAAATGGCCAGTGATGAAAACCCATAGCTGAAGGATAATTAACCATTTTGAGTGCTATAAAATAGGCAGAAAAGCCACTGTTAATTTATTACATTTTCTGTCCATATTACAAAAGACCCTTGGGTGCATTTGCAAGTACATAGACACCAAACATAACTAGGATCACACCTGGACTATTCAGCTTCTCAGAACTCATTAACTGAAAAGATATAGATTAATTGGAGAGAGTTCAGAGAAGAGTAACAAAAAATGATTAAGGGGCCAGCGGGATTGATTTATGAGCAAAGATTAAAAGAATTTTGTCTATTCAATTTAGGTAAGTGATGACTAAAGGGGAAGGGGGTGGGGACACACTGTCTGAAGGGTGTAAACACCAAGGAGAGAGGAGAATAATTTACTATGCAACATGAGAATATAACTAGGGCTAATAAGCTATAATTACCCAAAGGAAAAACAGAATAAATATGTCAGGCAAACTCAGAACCATAAGACCGCCAACTTGTTTCTCAAGGAGACATAGACACAACCCAAGTCTCATGCAGATTAACAAATACATGTGATGTGAAATAATCATCTGCTGCCATTGAGCCCTTGCCTCCCCCTGCTCTCTCCAGTGGCCTTGACTTTTATCTTATATTATGGCTACTTCAAGTCCAGTCTCGTACATGGGTCTACACAATTTTGTCATTATTGGTACTAGTGTTTCTTTCAAAGTTCAATTCTAATAGTGGTCACAGATGAGCCCTTCATTTTGGACATACTATGAATTCGCTTATAAAGACCAAATCTGCAGATGAGAAAATCTTGGATTCTGCTTGGGATTGTAAAAAAAACCAGAAGTCAGTTTTTACATTTGGAATATCCAATAACGAAGTTTCAAATTGTATTTCATGTCTAAAAAAATTCAATTTTAGCATTATCTGAAAGAAAAAAGATATTAAAAATAAATCTTTGTAGGCCTCATTATTTGTGTAAACTTTGGAATGTGGTTCTTCAGAAAACCAATTAGTCTGTGGGTAACTGCAGGCTAAGTTATTTGGCTAATTCCTATTGTGCTATCATGACATTCCAGAACACTGCTATTTAACCTTGCCAGATAAGATTTTGCATGTCACTGCAGTGAAAGCAGCTTTTTTTCTATGCATACTTTTCTCCTTTTCCTTTGTGCTGGGAATCTTCATAGAGTGATCCCACTCTGGAAATATCTTTTTCTTTTCCTTCACCACTGCTTTGACAAGTTTTTCTGGTTTTATTTTAGGTTATATATTTGTCCAGTTTTTCCTAGACAAATAAGATCTTAATGCAATATTTAAAATATAAAGTTTTTAAAATAAACTTTTTACTTTAAAATAGCTTTTGATTTACAGAAAAGCTCAAAGATTGTAGAGTTCCTATACACTCTATGCCAGTAGCCCCTGTTACATTAGAGTGGTACATTTGCCACATAAAAGGAACTAATATCGATATATTAACTAAAACTCATAGTTTATTCACAATTCCTTAGTTTCTATCTAATGTCCTTTTTCTCTTACAAGGTCCCACACAGGATCCCATAATGTCCATTGTGAGTCTTCTCTTGACAATGGCAATTTCTCAGACTTTCCTTGTTTTCAATGGACCTTAACACTTTTGAGGGGTGCTGGTCAGCTATTTTGTAGAATCTCCCACAATTGGAATTTGTATAATGTTTTTCTCATTAGATTGGGGTTATAAGTTTTGAGGGAAGAAGACCACAGAGATAAAATGCCATTTTCAACTCATCATATTAAAGGTAGATGCTATTATTTTTACTTAATCTTGATCACCTAGCTAGCTAGTGTTCTTTGGGTTTCTCCAGTGTAAAATTATTAATTTCCCCCTTGTCACGCTGTACACTTTGAAAGTTATGGTATGCAGTGCAGTTTAAGGAGTAGAGAGTTATGCTCCACCTTCTTGAGGGTGAAATAGCTACATAAATTGTTTGGGATTCTCCTGTATTGTCGATTTGTCACCTGGCTATTTGTTTGTTTGCTTAATGATTTGTTTATATAAATATAGACACAAGGATATGTGTTTAATACTTTGGATTATAATCTAATACTACTTTATTTTATTACTCTGATTGTTCAAGCTTTGGCTATTGGGAGCTCTTTCATTTGGCCCCTGTGTCATTTGACATACCACCATCCATGTGGACTTTTACTAATACTTCTTTATGGCACTGCAACATGCTATCGGCTAACATGTTTATTTCCTGCTTCCAGCAGTCCTATCATGAACCAATTCTCCAAGGATCCCTGGTTCTTCTTACTGGAAAATATTATTAAAAACCTTGACCTGAGTGCTTGATCCTACTGACACATCATTACTTCTAAGCCTTCTCAGCTGACAGAGGGGAAAAAACATATTTATATCCTAGCCAATATTTACATGCATATCTATATATATTCTTATATGTAACCATTTTTATCTATATGAAGCTAAACAGGAGTTCATACTGATGTCTTCAACTCTAATCCATTACCATATGGATCATTCTAGCCTTCTCTCCTGCTTGCCTATAACCTCCCACTCCTACGCACCATCCACTTCATCATCCAAATTTAACACCTAACAGTGTTTTCAGAATTGTTAACTCACACCTCCACAGGGGAGACTTTATCAAATAGAATACATACTTATCTATAGTATCTTTTGTCTTTAGTCTGACAAACTCTACTGATTTCCAAAGTTACTTAGGTCAGCTCTTTTCCCCCCACCTGCTTCAGTGAGGTTATTTCATATATATGTAATAAGAATTTCTGTCACATTCTGCATTCCATCCTGCGATCTATTTCTTGATGACTTCTTAAATGACTTTTTAAACTTTGCATACATAATATTTATTCTTTGTGATGTAAGGTTCTATGGGTTTTTAAAAAATGCATAGTGTTTGTTATGTATTTACAATTGCAATGTCATAAAAAATAGTCTCACCACCCTTTTACAAAGGCAGCCCTGTGCTCCATGTACTCAGCCTTTCCTCCTCCTCCTCAAACCTCTGGCAACCACCAATCATCTGTTTACCTACCATTTCTATAGTTTTGTCTTGCAGTATGTAGCATTTCCAACTGGTTTCTTTCACTTAGCAGTATATATTTTAGATTCGTCCACATCTTTGTGTGGCCTAATAGGTTATTCCTTATTACTGATCATTCCACTATATATATGTATAAAGTTTATCCCTGTATCTATTGAAGAGAATCTTGATTGTTTCTAGCATTTTGTGATTATGAACAAAATTGCTATAAATATTTGCCTGCTACTTTTTGTGTGTAAATGAATTTCAGATTAATTGGGTAAATATTTAGGAGTGTAATTGCTGCATTGTATGTTGGACTTTGTAAGAAACTTATAAACTGTCTTCTAAAATGGCTGTACCATTTTGCATTCTCACTGGCAATAAATAAGAGGTCATATTGCTTTGCATCCTGGCCAGCAATTGGTATTGTCAGTCTTTGTTAAAATTTTATCCTTTCTAATGAATGTGTAGTGGTACCTTATAGTTGATTTAATTTGCATTTCACCAGTGACAATCTTACTCACTTTTTGTTACAATCTATGAATGTTTTAAACAATAGTTTTTGTTTTACTAACCAATTCTCCCTTTATTGGAATTAAGGGAACAAATGCTTATAAAATGTCAGGCTCCATTTATTTTGAGGAAAAGGGTCTAAAATTCAAGCTACTACCATTTTATAAATGTGTAGATTTTATATTTCTGTATTAATTAGCTACAACATAGGCAAAGGAGGTAGCTGCTAAAGTGAATGTTAAGTCACTGTCATAGAGAATCAGTTCAGTGAGATTGTTCTGCAGAAAGTAGAGGGAGCTTTTTTATTGGTAAGTAAGATGGCTGTTTTTCTGGATGTATCCAGAGCTTCTCTTTATTCTCCTCTCCCTCCCTACCATCACCACACACACACACACACACACACACACACACACACGCATGCACACACACACAAAACATCCTATTTTTTATCCTTGCCTCCTGAAAATGGAAATAGTAGCAAGAAAAACTAAAATGTACTCAGAATATACATGTAGCATGATTTCTTCTCACTTTAGGATCGGATAACCAGAGTGACTTTTAATTCCTTTTCCCACCACCATATAACTTGCAGATATACAATTTCTTCTAAAACTCTTCTTCAAAATCTGATTTTGATTGTCTTATAACCCTAACTTAGGTTCTCCCTTTCGTGTATGCCCAGCACTGCTATCTCTTCCAAGCCACAAACTTGTCTTTCCCCCTTTAATACCGATTACATCTTATCCATTCTATATTTCATTTCTTCAGGGTCACACTAGGTGGAGAAAATTTATTTCTTAAATCAATGTTACCTTGACTGTTAGGACAAAGAACACAACTTTGATTGGACATCTACAAAACACCAGGCACTTTCATACATGTTCTCATTTCATTCCCATAACACTGTAAGGTGATTATAATTCCCATTTTATAGATAAGAAAATTTAGAGCTAAGTAGCATGCTTTAATATATTTGTACATGGTATTCCCTCTACCTATGATGTCCCTTAAGTTCTATCTCTATTTATCAAGCTACTAAAGCTTTATAAACTGCTTCAAGCTTTACTTCCTCAAGTGGTGATCTCAGCAGTTTCTGTGTCAATTTTGTCAAGACTCTCCAAGTAATTCTGATACTTGGCCCTGGTTAAGATCCATCATGCTAAACAGTGACTATGTGGAGGGCAAAGGCCACATCTCACTTTATTTGTATCCCTATTACATTGCATAATATCTTACATTCCACAGTATTTTAGCAATAAATGTTTATTAAATGAATGATTGGGGTTTTATGGAAGTGTAGACATTTTTTGCGTTGCACTTGATGAGTAAATTTAGAGCCATTTGAGCAAATTTCTTCAGATAACTGCTAAATCTTTGGGGAGTAGTTGAAGTAAAAGGTGGTGATAAGTATGAATGAAACCCATGTAAGCAATGAGGCAATGATTTCTGGAATGAAGAGAATGCTTATCATTTTTGTTTACAAGAAAGCACAAAAAAAATATCTACTGTTCTCATAATACAAACTGTTAAAAGTAGTCTGATTAAGTATTTAGCTGGTGTGAATACACAGCAGATAATTGTAAATCAGGGATACTTCCTTGGGAAACAGGTTGCCGTCAGAAATAGGAATGACATAAAGAGTTAAACACTTACTAAAGCAGGCACAGATTAAATTTTTAAATAGTTGAAAAACACTGCAGTGGGAACTCAGAAAAATTTTGGTAGCGTGATATTCTTTACAAAAAATAAACTCCTTGGTGATTCTAATCCTTTGAATACCTTGCACTCTGTGGTACTGAATTTTGCTGGAAATATATGTGCCACCAACTTACATGTAGTAGTTTCTTCATTCTACAAAACCTTCCATTTTATATTAAAGGTGTGTATTTTAACAGAATTTGACCTTTATGGGCAAGAAGTAATGCAAAACTTTTCTAATCAACTCTCTAGCAGACATGGCAACACTTTCCACACAACTAGATATCAACTGATAAGAGATGAGATTTCTGATTACTATCTCAACAGATACTATTAGCACAGGTCAGAAATTGTGACTGGCAAGTGCTCACACTTGGGAATGTCAGTATTAACATAATTCGTAACATTATTTATTTCTTAGAACTGGGCTCTGCACAGTCCCAGTTCAATGTGAACTGAAGACCCCAGGAAGATACTGTACAGCTGACTTGATTTGCCAAAGAAATTTGAAAACTTGTTTAAAGCAATTAAAAGAATTCTTGTTGTTTTTTGGCAATGCTAGGTAGAACTTGGCTCGTCATGGAGCTGGGGTAATCAGAGAGTGAGCAAATGGTAATTTAGGTCCTTAGGCTAACATACAAGCTTTGAAGCTGGAATATTTCTAATTGCATGCCTAATGCTTGATTGACATGATTCTGAGGTTAGACAACTACCCTCAAGAAGCTGCTCCTAGTTTCTCATTTTTTACCAGTGGCCGTCTGTTCCTTCACACAGAGCTGTGCCACACAAACTGGCAGTGGTCTGCCAGGGTCCAACATGTTTCTTCCTAGAGGTTAGATTCTATTCTGGGTTATAGAAAAGCACTTCATTATATTTAAACAATAAGTGTGTGTGTGTATGTGTATGTGTGTGTGCTAAGTTGATTCAGTCATGTCTGACTATTTGCGACCCCATGGACTCTAGCCTGCCAGTCTCCTCTGTCTATGGGATTCTCCATGTAAAAATACTGGAGTGAGTTGCCATGCCCTCCTCCAGGGGATCTTCCCTACCCAGGGATCAAACCCATATCTCTTATTTCTCCTGCATTGGCAGGAGGATTCTTTACCGCTAGCGCTACCTGGGAAGCCCATATGTGTGTATGCGTGTGTGTGTGTGTGTGTGTGCGTGTGTGTGTGTGTGTGTGTAGTAGTAGTAGTAGTAGTAGAGTGCAGAATTTCTCTAAAATGAGTAGAGAAGGCATTGGAAGTATGGGGAAATTTCTAAAGCAAAGGAAATGGCAACCCACTCCAGTGTTCTTGCCTGGAGAATCCCAGGGATGGGGGAGCCTGGTGGGCTGCCGTCTATGGGGTCGCACAGAGTCGGATATGACTGAAGCGACTTACAGCAGCAGCAGCTCTAAGTTATAGCCACTTCTCTGGAAATGCCTTTCTCATCTGTTTAGAAATCTTCTGCTTACTTTTCAAATGCCCACTCAAAAGTCATCCACCCCAACTTCCTTACCTCAAGCAGATAACTTCCTCCTCTATGATTTCATTGACTTTCCTCCAAGACCTTACTATGGCATTCATCATATCAATGGGATTAGCTGTTTATCTCCTCACTAGACAGATTGTAAAACTCAGAATAACAAGGTCTACAAAATTCTTTATACCCTCAGTGCCTTGCACACTACTTGACTAGAGCAAGTGCCTAGCAAACAGTGAATGGGTAGATACATGAGTCAATGGAATGATGGATGGATGGATGATAGGACAGACAGGGAAATGTCCATTCATGAATGTCTGCCCACCTGAAAAAGGTTTTGAGTTCTTCTCCTAATATTTTAGTCAAGGCCTCTGAATATAGACATAGATTTTCACTGGGTTTTTTAAATTTGTGTGTCAGTTACACTTTTACTATTTTTTAAGTGGGGAAATAATCTATGTGATTAATCCTATTAAAAGACTCAGGAAGGACAATCATATGTTCATGTCAATCCATGCAGACAAAGTGACTAACAAAATCCAATACAAACCCATGATACAATTTTCTCAAAAGACAAGGAGTAGAGGGGAACTTCTTCAAAAACCCCATAGCTAACATTGTACTTTATGGTGAATACTGAATGTTTTCCTTCTTAGATGAAGAATAAGGTAAGAATGTCTCTGACATCATTTCTTGTCAGCTTTGTGAGGAAGGTTCTAACTAGTGCCATAAGGAACGAAAATAAAAATTACAAGTTACCAGTTCTGACCAATTTTCTGCTGATGGGTATGGCTGTGTTCCCTCCCTGTAGTTTGGACTGAGGCCAAACTATGGTAGGCATAATGGCAATAATGGTGTCAGTACTAAAGGAGACCAGTCCTGAATATTCATTACAAAGACTGATGATGAAGCTGAAGCTCCAATACTTTGATCACCTAATGTGAAGAATCGACTCATTAGAAAAGACTTTGATGATTCTGGGAAAGATTCAAAGCAAGGAGGAGAAGTGGACAACAGAGGACAAGATGGTTGGATGGCATCACCAACTGGATGGACATGAGTTTTAGCAAGCTCTGGGAGACAGTGAATGACAGGCAAACCTGGCGTGCTGCAGTTCATGGAGTCGCAAAAAGTCCGACATAACTGAGCAACTGAACAGCAACAATCAGTTTTGAAAGAAAATTCAACTGTCTTTATATGCAGACAATGTGATCATCTTTGTAGAAAATCATACAAAATCTACAAAACAACCACTAAAAACTGGTAAGTGAATATAACAAGTTCACAGGACACAAACTCTCTATTTAAAAATAAATTCTATTCATATATAGCAGCAATTAACAATCAAAAATATTGACATTTAAAAATATGTATTTCATAATGCATTCAAATACATGAAATAATGTTAAGATGTCGTTTTTCCCCAACTTGATCTATCCTAACTCTTTTTGTAGAAATTGACAAATCAATTCTAAAATTTATCTGGAAAGACAAAGTACTTTGAAATAAAACAACTCTGAAAAAAAAATTGGAGGGCTACCTGATCTCAAAGTTCATAAGAAAGCAACAGTAATCAAGATACAGTGTTTTTAATATGACAATAGATGGTAGGTCAACGAGTAGTCCCACACATATGTGGTCAATTGATCTTTAAGAAAAGCGTAAAGGAATTCAATGGAGAAAGCATAGTCTATCTAATAATAATCATGTTGGAACTTTTGGACATCATTATTTTTGTAAAAACCTTGATTAATAGCTCACATTCTACAAAAAAATAACTCAAAATAGATCATAGACTTAAATGTAAATTGTAGAGCTATCAGGCAAAGAACAACAACTCAATTTTTTTTAATGGGTGAAATATATAGAGATACTTCAAAGAAGATATATGAAAACATGCCCAACATCATTAGTCATTAGGGATAAGCAAATTAAAACCACCCTGAGAGAGTAGTACACATCTAAACTAAAAACTGGAAACGGCCCATTTTGTCCATGAACAGGTGAATGGATAAACAAATTCTGTTACATCCATAACATTGGAATGCTACATCAATAAAAAGGAACAAACTGCTGATACATGTTACAACATGGATGCATCTCAAAATAATTAAGCTGAGTGAAAGAAATCAGACCCCCCCAAAAGTATAACTGTATTGTATTTTTATATATAATTGTATTTTTATACAATGTTTAATTATACATTGTATAATTGTATTTATATGAAATTCTAGATGATGAAACTAGTCAGTAATGACCTCAAGCAGATCAGTGGTTGCCTGGGAATGCAGAGGGCACTGGACATGTGGATTAGTTGGAAAGGAGTACCAAGGAGTATGAGGAAAATTTGGGAGGGAGATGGATATCTTTGTTCTTTTGATCATGATGATGGTTTCACAGCTAGCTGTACATATGTATGTCAAAACTTTACTTGTACCCTTAAATGTGTACAGTTATTGTATCCGTGTTCAACCATTACAAGTAATCTTCATGGCTGAGGATAAAGCTGGTTGTAAATTAATCCATAGTTCATGTTAAGAGAAAGGACATAGGCTTTGGGGCAGGGATTGGAGGAAAAAGACAGTCGGAATGAGAGACAGGAGCTATGCTTAGATAGATGGCCCTGTGCCAGCGTTCTTTTTCAGGTGAGGATTCTTGGAGGCTGGTTTGAGTTTAGTAGGGGCAAAAGATTCCTGTTTCAAAGTTCCTGGGTGGTTTTGGAGTAGCCAAGTAGTACATGCATGTGGTTTTTAAAAATATGAACTATGTACATAAAGGATTATAATGTAAACAATATTTCATGGTTCTAACCCTCTCTACTCCCAGTTCTAATCCTCTGAGATTATTACTTTTAACTACTTTTAACTCTATTAACTGTTTCTCTAGTTCTTCTGTGATTGCTTCCATAGATACTGCTATTACTTGATTTATCTTTTAGACTTAATTAATTTTCTACTGTGATGAATCTTTACCTCAATTATTCTACCTCTCATCCTAATGTGGTTATCATGCCTTTTAGTCTGTCTGTTTATTAGAGAAGTATACTTAGGCCTTTATTTCTTCTTCCATAATCTGGGCAGTATCTCATAACTCTTTTTTGTAAGATGAAGCCACTAGTTCTTCCCTTTATCTCTCATCTCTTCTACCTAGTACCTCTTGTCATTTGGGTATCACATTTATGTTTTGTGTTTTATCTATAATTAAGTATCTCTATAATTAAGTTAGCCTGTGCTTTTGTAATTGGTTATTTGTGAAAGTCGAAAATCAGTATTCAGTGTTTATACTCTTGTGGCTATTTAAAAATTTCCTCTCTTTTGTTAAGGATTATGAGAGATTTAACATTTCCTAGTCTATATGTGTTTTTTTTTTTTCTGAATTTTCTAATTGCCTGTATTTTTTTCCTCATATTATCTGCAGTATCCACAGTTTCTCTAATTCCTTAAAGGTGAGTAGAATCTTGAGCACCCTTCTCTTATTTTCAGGCTTCTTCCTGGAATCCTCCTTCCTTCCATTCTGACTGAACGCTTCTTAGACCTGTTGTGTAGCTGTCATCCTTGGACTTAACTTTTATTAGTCTCTAGTTTTATGTTCACCCTTTACAGAATCCCGCATGTCCCTCTTTCTTTACTCATATTTCTTTATCATTTTGCTGGAGTATATTCCTAAGGAACTTTCTAAGATAGGGGTGAGAGGTGAAATTTGAATCTTTGCAATCTGGAATTTTTTTTTTTAACCATCAAACTTAATTTATAGTTGGATAAAAATAAAACAGTAGGTTCAAAATAAGTTTTCCTAAGAACTCTGAAGGCATTTCTCCATTGTTTTCTCTAACACCTAATATTGCTGATGAGTTAACCAATCTATTCTAATTCTTATTTTAACTATTAATGTTTTTCATCTCTGAAAGTTTTCAGGATCTTTTTTTTTTAATCTTTGATGTTCTGAAACAATGTATATAGGGGTTGAGAAAAGTGGCTGAATACCCCAAATATGAGGCCTGTAAGTCCCACCCATGTGCAAAGAGCCATTATGCTGTGGGGGACCTCTAAATGCCTGAATGTGGATTTCTTTCCTCTGGGGCACTAATGCCCATAGTAGGTACTTCAGATTGTTCTTAGATTACAGTCTTTTTAGAGGATAATGTTTTGGGTTTGTTTGTTTGGGCCTTGAGAATAAATGCCTGAATACTAGGGTGTCTATACTCTGGAGCAGGAGATGATTATTCAATACACAGGCTTTCAGTGAATTTTTCACATTCTATTCTCACCCTCTCCCTTACTTGGCATTTCCAAGTTTCAAACTTCTCTGGGGTTCTACAGGAGCAGACCAGCATCCTCTAGGCTGTAAGCCCTCTCTGTTTCTTTCTCAGCCGTTCTTTACCCTATCCACTTTCTGTCTTTCAGAAACATACTGAAATCTCTGTACTGCTAATTTCCTCTGTTAGTCTTTCCATTAAATCTTTTTTAAAAACTTACTTAATAATAAAAAGTGGAGCTAAAATTGTTTGGTCAGTCAGCCACCTTGATCCAGATGTCCATATGCTTGTCAAATTTTAAACTTTATAAGCTTTTAATGATTTGTAAGGGATGCTTGTAACTAGGAGCAATAAACTGAGCAAACCTATACTGTTTACTCATTAATAGAAATTAGAGAATTCATTGGGGTTAAAGCTTGGTGAAAGAGATCAGTAGACCGCAAAGAAATCTAATTCTCCATTGCTCCATGGAATGATGACTTTAGTCCCTAAACTAACAATCAAACAATGGATATGCATAGAACTGACTTTAATGAATATTTTGCTATTCATCATTTCATTTGTTTTTATTTTATCCTACTTTCTTTTTGAGTGAGTACCTCTGTTGAAATGTTAAAGAAGAGATTTATGAGACAATACTTAGCATGAGACTTCCTTTGCTCACTGTTCTGATCATAAACAAGAGTCAGGAATTTTTCTCTGGGAAAAGATTTCCATAGAAACACCCTAATGGTGAATCCTAATCAACAGCCATGTCTTTAAAAAATTGTCTTTTCTCTGTTCTATAGCTACTGAAACAGTATTGGTCTGCCTTATGTCAGATGACCAGTTGTTCTGTATTTACTTCAAGTGAGGCCCTGGGCACGCTTAGATACAAGAGACACTAAAATGACAAGTTATCTAAAGACAAAATTACAATATTCGATTAATCTCACAGTGCAACAGTCTTCCTGGACTTGCAGCTTTATTACCAGTCCTTTTCTGCCCTTTATGATTGTAGTGTAAGTGTTAAAGTTCTGGGTTTGTATCCCAGTCCTTTCCTTTTCCCCTCAACACTCAGGTTTGTGCCTCACAGGTATTTATTGCAGTTTGAGTCTCTGCTGATTTTATCACCATGATTACCTCCCTGCTCCTAAGATACTTGTATTGAATTCAATTTTGCAGTACTTACACCCTATCCTGCCTGACCTTTCCCTTTGAGATTCACTTTCTATACTCACGTTTCTGTGAGCCAGTCCTAGATTGATGGTCCACACACATGTGGGTGTGTGCTTAGTCACTCAGTTGTGTCCAACTCTTTGCAACCTCACAAACTGTAGCCCACAAGACTCCTCTCTCCATGGGGATTCTCCAGGCAAGAATACTGGAGTGGGTCGCCATGCCCTCCTCCAGGGAATCCTCTCAAACCTGGGATTGAACCCAGGTCTCCCACATTATAGGTGGATTCTTTACTGTCTGAGCCACTAGGGAAGCCCCACTGGCCACATATCTATGTTCACATCCTTGGTATCCACCCATCCCCGTGGGTATGAAGGGAATGGCAACTTAACTCCAGTATTCTTGCCTGGAGAATCTCATGGACAGAGGAGCCTGGTGGGCTACAGTCCATGGGGTTGCACAACTGAGCAACTAACACTTTCACTTTCAAGACTCATCTTTTCTTAAAATCCTTCTGACTGCTTAATTTTTCTACAGTGTTTTGAATGGTTTTGCCCTCTTAGAATCGATAGCAATCTGTTTCATAATTTGCTTCTTACCTAAGTCCTATTCCCCTCCCCTTCAAGTTCAGACTGTTGCAACTCTCTTTTCACTAGCTACCTCACTCTTACCTTTCTTGATCTTGAATGTTCCTGTAGACAACATGATTTAGAAGTAGTTTATGAGATTTAGGTCTCCACTGGGAACCAGAAGGGATTTCATAGTGAAATTTTGGACAAGGAAAAAATCCTTGTTTAAACTTGCATAGGCAATCTCCTTTCGGTCATAATGCCCCTCTAACCTGCATTAGTCCAGCTTTGTAAAGATAAACTGCAACATTATTATAAAATTGTCAAAAACCACTTAAGAATTCATAATTAAGAGAATGTATTTAAGCTAATATTTTCTGAATACCAAGATGAGTATTGGCTGAGATGGTTTTATCCTGGCACTTATAAGTTCTACAGGTACATTCTGATATATAAAGTGATTCTATTCACAAATGGTACCCTTAAGTGATTTCCAGGTATTACAAGAAGTATATGTCTTTCTCCTTATCAAAGTGTCAAAGTGTCTTTTACTTTAGGGTATGGGAAATTATTTATTACATGAGCAGATTCTCCCAAGAGAAGGCAGTCATGTCTAACATATTTTGCTGCCCTTCTTTTTATTCAAAGTTGTCACTACCAACTTCACCCATACTTCTAGGGATCAAAGACTAAATCTTCAACCAAAAGTCTTTTCTTTCTATATGACACACATATACACTGTTTTTTTAATTTGTGGCTGCAACTGCTATTTGTAGAGCCTGTCAGTGTCTGTATTTCTGTGTTCAACTTGCGGTCAGCTAAAAAAGAGCCTTTGCTCAGAATGTTTCCAAATTCTGTACTATTGCATTCCAAGCTGGTCACGGTTGCTATTTTCCCAAGCAGCCCACAACTATGTCATGTTATTTGAAACTATGCTTAAGTGTATCCTTTAGAGTATTTCTTATTCCCCTTCTGCTTATGGTTATGCCATAAAGCTCACCATACTGAAGATGCTTGGGTATTCTTCTGTCATTGCCTCTCTGCACATGTCAGCTGTGAGCATTGTTTCAATGCTCTCAGACCAGCTGACTTCCAGAATCTCAGTAGGGGTGGACCTCTCCTGCCATTTCACATTAAACATGACTCCAACAGTAAAATCATTCAGCAAGGTAAATGTGCCATCTTTGGTAGGTATGAATTTCAAAGTCATAAAAAGCTACAGACAACTTTCATTGTCCATTTATGAGAATCAGTTCCATAATTGTTCTTCAGTTCTGTTCTGGATGGTAGGAATAGGGCCAAACCTAAGAAACATGATCAGAGGAGAAATCTATTTTCCCCCTTTGTGTTAGTAGGTGTGTATTTAAAATAACTCACCTTTCTCTATAATACGCATCTCCCCTTAACCAAATACAGATTTCCCCTTAACCAAAGGACAAGACCACACAGGTTCAAAACCTACAAGTAACCTTTTAGGAGTTTACTATCAATAGAAGAGAAGAAATTTTCATATTAAAAATATTTGGCATTATTTGATGTCTTAAATGATATCTGCTGCTCATGCTGCTATTAAGTAGCTTCAGTCATGTCTGACTCTGTGTGACCTCATAGTCGGCAGCCCACCAGGCTCCTCTGTCCCTGGGATTCTCCAGGCAAGAACCCTGGAGTGAGTTGCCATTTCCTTCTCCAATGCATGAAAGTGAAAAGTGAAAGTGAAGTCGCTCAGTCATGTCCGACTCTTAGCAACCCCATGGACTGCAGCCTACCAGGCTCCTCCATCCATGGGGTTTTCCAGGCAGCAGTACCGGAGTGGGGTGTCATTGCCTTATCTGTAAATGATCTCTAGAGCCCCAAAATAGGAGGTAAGAAAAGGCAGAGACTGAGCTGGTCTATAGTATAATTTCTTGCCAATGCCACACTATGGTAATCTCCTCAAATAAAGATACTATTCTTTTTTATTTTCTACTTTGTAGTCACTTGCATTATGGGGCAGTGATTTTTAAGTCAAACTGCCTAGAGAGCAGAATTCAGTAACTGCTTTTAGCTCTATGTGAAAAATTTTGGTTCTCTTTAATTTCCATGTTTAATTTACTACATAATTTCAGTCATTATCATATATATTTTTTTAAAAAGTGGATAGTCCCCAGCACTCACATCAGAGGTGTCCAGGGTGCCAATTTCCTTTGGTATTTGGACTGATGACTGCTACCTCTACCCTGACCCTGCTGGTGGCAGCTCCCATGGGATGCTGTGATCAATGTTGAGTATCCTTGTTTCTTCTCTCTCACTCTTAAGATCCATTTGGTTTGCTAACTGCCAATAGTATAATGTGTCCTTAGGCTACCGCACCATGGTTGATCTTAAGAAATGTGGTCTCATTCATGTCAAATAAAATGCTGGCTTTATAGAATTGATTACTGATAGTTCTATTATTCTTTTGACAGAGAGACACTTATTAGGGGCCTACTATGTGCCAGGTCCAGAGCTAGGCAATAGGGTTACCAAAATGGACAAAATGAGGTCTCTGCCCTCAAGAAGCATATGAGTAATTTCCTATGAATCAGTAAACTATTAATACAATCACATATATTGCCATGAAGTATAAAATGAATCAAATTTATTCTATGTCAATATTGGTAAAAAAATAAAAAGGTACCCAATAATTTTGAGGGTTGAGATACTAGAGAAAAAGTGTTCACAGCAATATCTGGAGAGTCACTAGCAATAATGAATTTATCCCTCATGTCTCAGCATTAACGAATTTTTTCCAGCTGAGATCCCTGTCATCTGCAGGTGCTGTTTAACATGTATTTTACCATAGGAAACAAGGGTGTAATCAGTTAATAAAGTGTAAAGAATTAGATTTTTTCCCCTTGAACAAATTGCCTGGCTGTGGCCAACATTCCTGATGCCTCCTCCCTTGTGCAACAGTAAAGAAATATTTGAAGAGAGAAGACTATTTTGTTCATATTCTACAACTTGCCTCTGGAGACCATCCTAATGAATGCAAAACTCAAGCTAGAATTCTAGACTTTGTATGAGCATCCACTGATTTTTGTCTTTACCATTATACTACACAGAGGATGGTTTTCCTTCTTACCTCTAATTGAGACTCAAATAAGGTCACTGTGAATAGGAATCCTCTTTCAGTCTAACCATTGTTCTGTGTTGCTTTCATTGAGAAAACGGAAACTATGTTCTGTTCAAAGCATTTTCATATACAGGCAGTCCCCATCTATTGAACACTTTACTTTTTTTTTCTTTTCCTCATTTTATTTATTTATTTCTTTTTTTACTTTACAATATTGTATTGGTTTTGCCATACATCAACATGAATCTGCCACAGGTATACATGTGTTCCCGAATCCTGAACTCCCCTCTCTCCTCCCTCCCTGTACCATCCCTCTGGGTCGTCCCAGTGCACCAGCCCCAACTGCCAACAGCCTCTCTGAAGGGACTTTAAGCTACTCCTACTACCCGTGGAAACTGGACTTGTTTCTGCTATCTGTAGGAGCTGGTTTCTCCCTCAGCTCTCCTTCTCTGGAAGCCTCAGTTCTCACAGGCTCCCATCAGACCCTTTGAAACAATTAATATGTGATCACATTCTCCCACTGCTGCCATCAGGACATAAGAAACTGATTGAAGACCCTGCCAGAATCCTCATAGGAGCTGAACCCATGAGGGAACACAAAGAGTATAAAGAAAATTCTAGAATTCTGGCTGGTGATGGTGGGAAGGTTCTCCATTTGTGCTTCAAAATCCCTTTCCCCTAGAAATAGCATTATACTGTAATAACATACCTTTGTAAAACTCAGTTGTCTGACAGATTGACTTATCCAGACCACAGCCAGAAATAAGCAGTAAACAAATGACTTCTAAGCCACCAGAGAATATGCATCTTACTTTATGCAAAAACCATTCAAAAACACACTGCCTGCCTGTTTCTCTGTTTTTACATGATTTTAATTAGTTTTAATGAGGTGACAAGCCTATAGAAGATTATAAGCAGCAAATTTGAAGAGACTGGAAAAGATGTTACAACTAGGTGGAGTGAAATCTGATAGTTGACAGCCAGGTAAGAGACCAAAAAAAGCGTTAATAAGAAGTTAAGAATTCAATACCCAACCACAGTGAAAAATCCCTTTGCATCCACAAGCATGGCTACAATTAAAAATTGATATTATCAAGCGTAGTGAAGATGCAGAACACTGGAACTCTCTTACATTGCCAGTGGGAATATATTAATACAATGGTACAGTCTCTGGAAAATAGTTTGATAGTTCCTTATAGTAAATACTTACCATATATCCCTAAGGTTCCACCCTTAGGTGTTGACCCAAGAAAAATGAAAACATATGCCCTACAAAGACTCATACTCATATCAGCTTTATTCATAATATCCCCATACTGGAAATAACCAAAATGTCCCTCAAAAGGCAGATGTGTTAAAAAGCTATAGTATATCCATACAATTAAGTACTACTCAGGAAGAAAAAGGAATGAACTACCAATATTCAATAATGTGGATGAGTCTCACAGATATTTTGCTGAGAGAAAGAAACAACACAAAATCATATAATCATGTTGTATGATTCCATTTATCTAAACTGCTAGAATGGGAAAAACTAAGGTATGTGATAGAATCAGAACAGTGGTTCCTGGATTTGGGGTAGCACTGAAGAATGATTGGAAGGGCCACAAGGGGAAATTCTGGGGTGATGGAAATGTTCCACATCTTGATCTCAATGGTGGTTACAAATGTGTGTATTTTTCATACTGTATGCTTAAAATATGTGCACTGTATTGTATGTTTGTGTGCTCAGCCACTCAGTCATGTCTGACTCTGAAGCCCCATGGACTGTAGCCCGCCAGGCTCCTCTGTCCATGGAATTTTTCAGGCACGAATACTGGAGTGTGCTGCGATTTTCTTCTCTAGGGGGTATTCCCAACCCAGGGATTGAACCCACATCTCTTGGTCTCCTGCATTGGGAGGCAGATTCTTTACCACTAGCCCCACCCCGGAAGCCCTTTAACTGTATATAAATTATAGCTAAAACTTTCATAAAAGAACAAAATATGTAAAAGGAAAAATTATTCCAAGGATCTCCTTGCTATAGGATAAAATTTTAATTCCTTAACATAATCTGGTCTTTGTTTAATATCTCTTGCCTCATTCCTTACCATTCCTTCCCACCTCCTACCACTTATTTTAAGGTACTTTTATTTCCAAAAATAGCTTTTCTCTCTCTTTCCTCTGAACCTTGAAGCATAATGGTCCTTTTGCCTGGAATTCCTTTTCATTTTCCCATTCCTCACTAAATTCTCCAACATCCTACAGGATTCATAGAAGTAGCACCTTCTGCAAGAAGCCTTGTCCACTCCCAGTCTGTATTAGATACTTTTCCTCTTGCTCCCAGAGAACTTTATGCTTCTCTTTACTTAACAAAGCATGTATCACTCTGTAATGTAATTGTAACTTCAAACAAACAAACAAACAAACACTTAAAACCATAGTGGGCTGGTTCCATTTAATGTACAGGCAAATAGTTTTCTACATACTCAGTAAACACAGAGTTAAATCATGTTGTAGTCAAAATAGTTGGAGTTTCAGCACTTCAGCACAAGTTATTAAGAACACTCTTCTATCTAGAATTACTTGTTCTACACTAAAATAATTGAGATTTTAGTGTAAATAGCAGTTTGGGATTATATCATTATTATTGTGATAAGTTATTTATGTTGGCATCACTGACTCAATGGACATGAGTTTGAGTAAACTCCAGGGAGTTTGTGATGGACAAGGAGGCATGGTGTGCTGCAGTCCATAGGGTCACAAAGAGTCAGACACAACTGAGCTACTGAACTGAACTGAACTGATTTATGTTGTGGGTTAAGTAACTTTATTTGGGCTTTATCTGGAAACCTAGCCAGACTTTATTATGTTGATTCTATGAGAAAATGCATTTTACATTCCAGACAAGTGAGAAGGGGGCAATAGAGGATGAGATGATTGGATAGCATCACTGACTCAATGGACGTGAGTTTGCGCCAACTCCAGGAGATATTGAAACACAGGGAAGCCTGTCATGCTGCAGTTCATGAGGTTGCAGAGAGTTGGACACAACTTAGTGACTGAACAACAAGAAAGAAGTAACAAAAACACTGCTCAGTTGAACTGTGTGAAATTGCTGATATTTAACCATTTTTGACATACAGAAATGGCAATTTCATATGATTCAACCTAAATATTTTTAAATAAACCCTAAGGCAAGTTGGAGATTGCCTGTATATTCATGTATCAATTATGTATTTAATACATGTATATATTCTGCAAAATGCTAATCTTGTATATTAAGGCTATTGGCTGCAGTTTGTCTATGTAAACAGTAAATCACATGCTTTCTAGAAAGTTTATGTAGAATGTTAAGGCTTTCTTGAGTTCTACCCATCTTTTTTCCAGTTAATCAAAGATGCAGCAGGAATGAGTTTATTCTGGAATTGTTTATTTTTTTAACCAACACTAGGATTTCTTCCTTTTAGCCTCTAAACTATCTAACAAGTCTATTTTAATATTAATTTCAATTATAATCATATCTCTCACTTATTAAATGCATATTAGATACTGTGTACTTGCTAACACAATAACTACTTAATGAACAAAGTACAATTATTGCCCCTATTTATAAATGAGGAAATTAAAACTTAAGGACCTTGCCCAAATTTACACAACTATAAGTGGAAGAGTTGGGTTTGGAATCACTTTCAATCCTATTTTGTAATACTCGGTCCACTGTTTTCCTCGAGCACATTTTCCTTAGCCACAAATAAGCATTCATGCTGAGAAATTATGATTAATTCAGTCAAGTATATATTTAAGCTGTGATTATCATTAGTGATACCAGGCCCATTCACATATGAAATACATTGTACTATTATGAGAGATCATCATAAGACAGTAGAGGACCAAGTACTGAAATGAATCTTATAGACCACAAGTTCTATAGGAGTTCTATTGGAGTAAGAAAGGGAAAAAATAATTGTGCACTTTGTCATTACTAACTCCCAGAAGAGTGTTAACATAAACGATACCATCCTATCATAATTGGATGCACACCATTCTGGGAAGAACCCAAAAGTTCAGCATAGATAGGAATGTGGAAAAGTAATGGCTGTATAATAATGTGGTCCAAGAAGGAGTAACAAGCTGAAGTCTAGTTCTGGGAAGACATCAGTAGTATGTGAGGGAAATTGGAAATCTATGACTGGGATCTCTGAACCCTAGAACTATACTGACCAGTAGGACTGAAGGATTACCCATTAGATATTTGGTGCAGATGGCAGAGGGGCAGAAGATATTAACCAAAATTTTATGCCTACATTATTAAAATAATAATGGTATCAAAAATGAAAATTTGTACAGTGGAAGGGAGGGTGAGCTTTAGACACTCTGAATTGTTTTTTGGAAGTATAGTTGGTTTACAATGTTGTGTTAGTTTCAGATGTACAGCACAGTTGTTCAGATGAATATATATATATATATATATATATTTCAAGGTTTTTCACTTAAACGTTATTACAAAATATTTATAGCTCATTGTGCTATACAGTAGGTGCTTGTTGTTATCTATTCTATATATAGTAGTGAGTATACATTAATCCCAAACTCCTAATTTATTCCTCCCCCTCTTTCCCCTTTCTTAACCATAAGTTTGTTTTCTATATCTGTGGTTCTAGTTCTGCTTTGTAAATAAGCTCATTTGTATCTGTTTTTAAGATTCCACATATTAGCAATATCAGATGATTTTGTCTTTGTCTTACTTCATTTAATATGATAATCTGTAGGTCCATCCTTGTTTCTGCAAGTGGCAATGTTTCATTCTTTTTTATAACTAATACTCCATTGTATATTCCATTCCATATCTATCTATATCTATCTATATCTATCTATATATATATATATATATGTGTGTGTGTGTACCACATCTTTATCTATTCATCTTAGACACTCTGAATTTAAAGTGAAGGCAGACTGTCTACAGAAAGCCAGTTTTTTCTGTTGGCTATTGTTGACTGGGGCTTCCCTGGTGGCTCAGTGGTAAAGAATTTACCTGCCAATGCAGGAGACATGTATTTGATCCTGTTGGGAAGAGCCCCTGGAGAAGGAAATGGTAACCCATTCCAGTATTCTTGCCAGGAAAATTCCATGGACAGAGGAACCTGGTGGGCTGCAGTCCATGGGTCGCAAAAGAGTTGGATATGACTTAGTGACTAAACCACAACAAAAATAGTTGACTGGCTCAACCTTTAACTAATCTACTCGTTATTTTTCAGATGGCCCTTGTGAATTTCTTCATCCCTAAAGAAAAGTCATACTCTGAAGAGGAAAGTAGGCGTGTTCGCCGCAATAAAAGAAGCAAAAGCAGTGAAGGAGCAGATGGTAGGTCTGCTTGGGTGATCCTTTATCATATATCTGGCAATACCATTCTAAAAACTACTTTTTCAAGTATGCTTCACCATCTCATATATGATCCATAGAATCAAGGTTGCAGAAGATTTTCCCAGCCTAACCTACCTAATCTGCCTATACAAAGATCCTGCCTCCTCCAACCCCAGATACCTTTAGTCCTTTCAGTGTATCTGAGAGCCTTTAGTGTATCTGAGAGCCATGATGGCATTTGGACCTCTCAAGATCACCCTCATAAAGACCTCATCTCTCCTAGGGACATCCTATATCTACTAAGACCATCAAGAGGATTCAGTCCTATTTTTGAAATTGACAGAGTATTGTGCCATGGTAGCACTTACATGATATGTTAAATCCAATGATAATTATGTCTTCATTGGTATCAGTTACCATGCCTCTGGGGCTTCCCTCGTAGCACAGTCAGTAAAGAATTTGCCTGCAATGCAGGAGACCCAGGTTCAATCCTTGGGTCAGGAAGATCCCCCTGGAAAAGGAAATGACAACCAACTCCAGTATTCTTGCCTAGAGAATCCCATGAACAGAGGAGCCTGGAAGGCTACAGTTGATGGGGTCATAAGAGTCAGACACAACTTAGCAACTAAACCACGACCACCAGACCTCTAGAATTCATCTGTACATTCCTCGACTACAGAGATTCATTTCTCTTTGTAAAGCCCCCAAATCCAGTCTAGTATCTAGCAAGTTGTTGGTGTTTGTAATATAAATCAATGATGTTGATTGCCCCATTAGCTAAGTTATGATTTGGCATGAAAACCATCTGTATTGAAGGTGAAGCAGTTTCATATTAACTAGCAATGCATTTTGTGGGGCATAACAAAATGTTGAGCTAGTTCCTGGGCAGGGTCTTTGAACTGATCTATTTTAATATCTTTCTGTCAATTGATAGAATGATACCTCTTTGGCATATGAGTTTGTAGAACGCATAGCTCTGGGCTATTGTAAAGCCATCTAGATTCAAAGACAGCACATGTCTGACAGAATCTTCCAAAGATATATATTCTAGGGGGTTACAAAGCAATATGACTTTATGAAAGTGAAAATGAGATTTTTTTAAAGCTGACATTTGTCAGTGTAAAAATGTTACAATGATGGAAGCAGTTCTAGATGGCATGAGCAATTAATGCAATGGGGCCAAGAGTTTGTCACTTGGGACAAGAAGAGGTAAAGCTGGATGAAGACTGAAAAAGAGCTCAGAACAACAACCTGTAATAAAAACAAAAGTCAGAAATAAGGTAAGTAGGGTGTTTCTTGAGCATCACTGAAGTCTCAGGGGTAAGAAATCCCCCTGCAATGCAAGAGACACAGATTTAAACACTGGGTTGGAAAGATCCTCTGGAGGGGGAAATAGCAACCCACTCCAGCATTCTTGCCTGAAAAACCCCATGGACAGAGGAGCCTGGTGGGCTATAGTCCAAAGGGTCATGAAGAGTCGATAACAACTGAATACACACACACACACACACACACATACACACATACACAGCTGAGCAACTGAATACACACACACACACACACACACGTGTTTCTAGTCAATGGAGGTGGCAACAGATTTGAGCCCTTCAACTGAGAACTGAACCAGTGGGGCTGTTCTCTAGAGCAGATATTTTATATATAATTAATAACCAAGTTTGAACCTAGGAAATGTGGTCCATGAAGTAAGATTCACCCATTATTGACATCTGTTTTTCGCCAGTTTCCTGGAAGTCTTTGGAAAGCGAAAGTCACTCAGCCATGTCTGACTCTTACATGGAATTCTCCAGCTCAGAATACTGGAGTGGGTAGCCTTTCCCTTCCCCAGGGGATCTTCCCAATCCAGGGATCAAACCCAGGTCTCCTGTATTGCAGGCAGATTCTTTACTAGCTGAGCCACCAGAAAAGCCCAAGAATACAGGAATGGGTAGCCTATCCCTTCTCTGGGGGATCTTCCTGACCTTGGAATCAAACCAGGGTCTCCTGCATTGCAGGCGGATTCTTTACCAGCTCTTCTACCAGGGAAACCTATATATAAACTGAGAACTAAGAATCAAGGTCACTTTTCTCTCATTATCTTATTCTGTGATGTATGTAGATCTTTCCACCTTCAATTCTTCCTCTGAACCACACCCAGTACCACCAAATTTTTCATATTCCCTGATTGCTACAGAAGCGAGAAGAGAGGTGGTAAGAACAATATCACCTTCTGTCGTGGGCATGGTCTTCCCTTCCTCTCCCCAGAGGCTTTTACAGTCCAGTGGCTTTTAAAGTTTACCTCTACATCTGACTTTCCTAGTTTTCTCATAAAGAAGGCAACTTCGTCCTCTCTCCCAAACCACTTTATCTGGACCTGGCCACCAGATTCTTTGCAACTGATCTTCTTTGAAGTCTTTATACTGTTTTGAAACAAAATAGTTTTTCCCGTCTGTTGAAGGACAAAGTGTCTTATTAATTTTTAGCACTTCTCATCTAATTTCCTCCTGACCTCATACTCTCATCAGTCATTAGATGCTGCTCACTTTGTGCCTACATCAAACTTATTGTGCAATCCAATATATATATATATATATATATATTTTAATCTTCAAAGATTATATTAGTATAATATTGAGAAGTAAAGAGCAAAAGACTTGGTAATGTAACGGGGTGGGGAGAGGAGCCAAGGAAACCGTCAAGGTTTCTGGAAAGGTGATGTACTATTTACTGCAAAAATTATCAGAGTGTGAAGATGTGTGGTTTTAGACAGGTATCTATGGGAAATTCAAGAGGAGAAAACCTATAAATATTTGGATATATGTATCTGAAGCCCAGGAAAAATATCTGGACTGGAAATATAGATATGGAGATGATTAACTATGTTAGGAGTTTCTCAGTTATAAGTGAGAGATAGCTGACCTAAATGGGATTAACGTTTGTTTTGTTTTGTTTTTAAGAGGGTGTAGGGTTTATTGGGGCTTCCCTGGTGGCTCAGTGGTAAAGAATTCAACTGCCAGTGCAAGAGACGCAGATTCAATCCCTGGGTCGGGAAGATTCCTTGAAGAAGAGCATGGCAACCCACTCCAGTATTTCTTGCCTGGGAAAACCCATGGATGGAGGAGCCTGATGGGCCACAGTCCATGGGGTCACGAGAGTCAGTCATGACTTAGTGACTAAGCAACATCAACAACAAGGATTTTATTGGCTTATTTCTAACTGTAAAGTCTCTGACAAACCTGGCTGAAAACCTGGCTGATTCTTGAGGCTCAAATAATGTCATAAGGGACTTCCCTGGTGGTACAGTGGATAGGAATCCTCCTGCCAATGCAAGGAACACAGATTCAATCCCTGGTCCAGGAAGATTCCACATGCCATGAGACAGCTAACCTGTGTGCCGCAACTTAGCCTGTGTGCTGCAACCACAGAAACCCCTGTGCCTAGAGCCTGTGCTTCACAACAAGAGAAGCCTCCGTGAGGAGAAGCCCATTCACACAAATGAAGAGTAGCCCCCCACTCACTGCAACTAGAGAAAGCCTATGCCCAGTAACAAAGATCCAGTGCAACCAAAAAAAAAATTATGTCATCAGGACTTTCTCAATTCTGCTTCCCTTTGTATTAGCCTCTTTCTTCAGGCAATTTCTCCCTATAAGGTGGCAGAAATAGCTGAGAGCAGCTCTAAGCATATATTTTACCAATTTAGCAAATCCGATAGAAGAAGTGTGTCTCGTCCATCCATTGAATTCAGTAAAAAGTATGGTCAGAGCAGTTTGAGT
This sequence comes from Ovis canadensis, assembly GCF_042477335.2. Lineage (NCBI taxonomy): Eukaryota > Metazoa > Chordata > Mammalia > Artiodactyla > Bovidae > Ovis > Ovis canadensis. The sequence continues at coordinate 64,151,578 of NC_091727.1, forward strand.
AAAGTAATAGGGACAGAAAGACTGAGAATCAAGTCATATAAGTAGGTAGAAAATATAAAATATAAATGAAAGGGAGTGGGAGAATAGCTAGAGGTTTATTAACCATCTACTCTACTGTGGACAAGGCACTGTATTATATTACATCCAGAGATACAAAAAATGGGTAAGATAAGGTTCCTTAGTTCTGTAAGTGCATAAGAGAGAATCATATAAGTACTTCCCAGAGATGGTAAGTACTTATATGGAAGTATGATAAGATTGCAGTGGAAGCACAGAGGAAAGAACCACAGAAAGGCCAGTCAAATATTAAGTATATCTCCAAGGAAATAGCTAGCACATACTAGGCATGTGTATTTGAATGAATAAGTTGACATTTGAATTAGATTTTGGAGGATGAATGGGACTTCGATGAAGAAAAGTAGAAGATGCATTTCTGACAAAGGGAATAGCAAGTGGAAAGCCTAGCTAATCCCCTAGGGTTTTTGACTCTCTTCTTGGTTTAGGAATCCTGATATGTAATATAGGAGACTTAAAGGAAGGACTGAGCGGAAGCCAGAACCTTTGGGCAGAGAAAGTCTGACTCAAGCCCAGAACCACCTCAGGGCTTTCAAATGCTCACTCAAGCATTTGATCAATAGTATTTTAATCGCAAATTCTCTTGGCATCTTCCCCCATCTCACTACATCTCTCCCCTACTCTCCAAACACTTGGCAAATAAATATTAACATGGCAAATGTAATTCTTCCTTGTTTACAAACTTGAGCCATGTACAATGATTCTTAACTTAATTTTCTTGATCTTCTTACTCATCTCTCTGGTGCAGAGTAACACCATTTAGACCCACAGGGTAATTTAGAAATAGTGATTAACCCTACCTTCTCTCTTGTTGAGGACTCCAAACTGAATTAGAAGACAGATCCTATGTCATTAACATGTTCAGAAATATAGAAAAAGCTATTTTTGAGATGGGGAAGTAAGAGGGATGCTTTGGTGTGAGCTTATGAATCTTGCCTGCATTTTACCACTTCTTCCTGTATGCATCCCTTTAATGAACCTAGTAATGTGGTGCATTAGTTCAGTTGTTTAGGGTCTAACCTCTCGGTGTTTCTTTATACCCTAATGAGGGGGATCTAACCAATCTGTGCTATTTGTCAAATGGTTTACTGGGGGAAAGATGGCTTTGTGCAAATATTCTCCCTGTAGCAAAACAACTCATGGATTTGGCCTGCTGCCAGAAAGTTAGTAGTGTCATCTTTATAGATGAAACTCGGCACATCATTATCTTATACTGTGACAGAAAAGCAGGAAGATTGACTTGTTAATTTGCTATGTTTTGATTCTAATCTGTTTAGAAATATGATTTCTTAAAAAGGAAATGGAAAAAGAATGTGTTTTTCCTGATTACTTCATGATATCTCCTGAGAGTATATTCAGATATTGTAAATACAGCATTTTGATTGTCTCTTCAAATTTCAGACATACTTCAGTACTCTTAAAAAAAAAAAACTACACTGAAAAGATCAAATTTTGAAGTATGAATTACATGCTTCCAATGATTAAATTTTATATTACATGTCACGTATTTAAATCTCTATTTTGTTCAAAAGAAACAAAAGATTTCTTACCTGAGTCATGAGGTCATTAATTTGTGTAGCACATTATCTTTATAAGTCACCGCCAAGCTCTTTAAAAGCGTAGGTTTACATTATCACCTATGTAAAGGAGAAGAGTATATTTGTGGTACAAACATTTTATTTCAGAGGTTGTTTTCACATTTCAGATCAGCAGTTTGAATATAATTTGTTCTCTCCAACCCAACAGCATAGTATGCAAAATCCATAAGCTATCAGAAACAAAACTCAAATTTAGTACAGTCAAGCTCTGGGTCCCTGGAAGAAATAATACATACAAGAAAGAAAAACTCTGTTGATATCAATAAACAACCTTCCAGACTTTTGATTTCTCTCTCAAATAGCTTGGGGTAAGGAAAGAACATAGAATTTAAAGCCACATAGACCTGATTTAAAATTTAAAATTACTTCCAGCTTTGTGGCCTTGGCCAAGTCATATATCCTCTCTTAGCGTAATTTTTCTCATGACCTAAATATAGTAACGGTACTTCCTTTTAGTATTATAAGAATTAAAGATAAAGTAAAATGCCTAACTCAATTCTGGCACTTACAGGTTCTCAGTAATTGGTAATTATTAGTATCAAATGAGAATAGTATTATCTCCCTTATCTACACGAAGGACAGACAACTCTGTGGTTTGCATTGCATAAACTTTTGCTCCCTCCACTCACTTGACACAATGCTGGATTTGTTTTTACCCCAAGTCCATCATAGGCCATAGCAATTGGAGGTTTCTATTTTCTTATAACTTTCCCCTCCTCTAATCTAATTTTTAGTTTCTTTTCTCTAGGGCATCACAGGACAGTGGTGATGCAGGGACGCCAGCCACTCTCCATAGCAGATGTTGCAAAAACATTAGCAGAAGTCACCCTTGGGCCCCTTTAATGAGACAGGATGAGAACTCCATGACTCCAGCTAGGTAGGGTCTACAAGTCCATTGTCAGCCTCAAAAAATTACAGAAGACAGACCTTCCCCTTTCATCTTCCCAATAAAGTTTTTTGGGGTTTACATCTCTCAGGGGGGATTTGAGGCAAGAGGCAGGTGGCCCCCCAACCCAGGGTACAACAATTAGAGATTCATTATCTATGGACTGAAACCCCAAGACAAGAATATCAAGACAATTAAGGCAGAAGGCTGAGCCCTGCCCAGACCACATATTTCTCATTGTTGAAGTCAGGAGACCTCCCTGACCACACATGTGCAGAAAAGCCTCCTTGCAAGTCAAAGGGGAAGCAATGTCAAAGAATGTTTTACCCAGCTGCCTTGTCTGTAAAATCCATCTTAGCTAATAGATATGTGTGCACACATGGGAGGATTCTGAGATTATACCAAATATGGACTGTGAACCAGGCAAATCAAAATGATTGTCAAAGAAAAGCCAGAAGAAATAACCCTTAAATGTAATTCAAACTGCCCCCAGGGCACGACTTAATAACTCTCTCTCCCTGACTCCAGTTCAGTTTAGTTCAGTCTCTCACTTGTGTCTGACTCTCTGCAACCCCATGAATCGCAGCACGCCAGGCCTCCCTGTCCATCACCATCTCCCGGAGTTCACTCAGACTCATGTCCATCAAGTCCGTGATGCCATCCAGCCATCTCATCCTCAGTCGTCCCCTTCTCCTCCTGCCCCCAATCTCTCCCAGCATCAGAGTCTTTTCCAATGAGTCAACTCTTCGCATGAGGTGTCCAAAGTACTGGAGCTTCAGCCTTAGCATCATTCATTCCAAAGAAATCCCAGGGTTGATCTCCTTTAGAATGGACTGGTTGGATCTCCTGCAGTCCAAGGGACCCTCAAGAGTCTTCTCCAACATCACAGTTCAAATGCATCAATTCTTCGGCACTCAGCCTTCTTCACAGTCCAACTCTCACATCCATACATGACCACAGGAAAAACCATAGCCTTGACTAGATGGACCTTTGTTGGCAAAGTAATGTCTCTGCTTTTCAATATGCTATCTAGGGCGGTCATAACTTTTCTTCCAAGGAGTAAGCGTCTTTTAATTTCATGGCTGCAGTCACCATCTGCAGTGATTTTGGAGACCCAAAAAATAAAGTCTGACACTGTTTCCACTGTTTCCCCATCTATTTCCCATGAAGTGATGGGACCAGATGCCATGATCTTCGTTTTCTGAATATTGAGCTTTAAGCCAACTTTTCCACTCTCCTCTTTCACTTTCATCAAGAGGCTTTTTAGCTCCTCTTCACTTTCTGCCATAAGGGTGGTGTCATCTGCATATCTGAGGTTATTGATATTTCTCCCGGCAATCTTGATTCCAGCTTGTGTTTCTTCCAGTCCAGCGTTTCTCATGATGTACTCTGCATATAAGTTAAAGAAGCAGGGTGACACTATACAGCCTTGATGTACTCCTTTTCCTATTTGGAACCCGTCTGTTGCTCCATGTCCAGTTCTAACTGTTGCTTCCTGACCTGCATACAGATTTCTCAAGGGGCAGGTTAAGTGCTCTGGTATTCCCATCTCTTTCAGAATTTTCCACAGTTTATTGTGATCCACACAGTCAAAGGCTTTGGCATAGTCAATAAAGCAGAAGTAGATGTTTTTCTGGAACTCTCTTGCTTTTTCCATGATCAAGCAGATGTCAGCAATTTGATCTCTGGTTCCTCTGCCTTTTCTAAACCCAGCTTGAACATCAGGGAGTTCACGGTTCACGTATTGCTGAAGCCTGGCTTGGAGAATTTTGAGCATTACTTTACTAGCATGTGAGATGAGTGCAATTGTGCAGTAGTTTGAGCATTCTTTGGCATTGCCTTTCTTTGGAATTGGAATGAAAACTGACCTTTTCCAGTCCTGTGGCCACTGCTGAGTTTTCCAAGCTTGCTGGCATATTGAATGCAGCACTTTCACAGCATCATCTTTCAGGATTTGAAACAGCTCCACTGGAATTCCATCACCTCCACTAGCTTTGTTTGTAGTGATGCTTTCTAAGGCCCACTTGACTTCATATTCCAAGATGTCTGGCTCTAGATTAGTGATCACATCATCATGATTATCCCTGAGTCCACCCACCTGTCTATCCAAATGTACTATACTTTTTTTTTCCCTCTTAATAAATACTTTACTTGTTTCATTAAAAAAATAAAATGAGAATAGTACTAACCCGTCTATTTCTCAGGTTATGGATAGAATAAATGAGAATACTTTTTGTCAAATATTATAATCTGATCACCACTTTTATATTTGAGAAAAGAAGCTATCTTGCATATCTCACAGGAATGTGATGATCAAAAAGATAATACATGCTAAAGTACTTAGAAAGATATAAATTGGTCTTAAAGATTCAGGTGGAGTATTTATTTTAAATAAGGTTTGTCTTAAGAATTCTCTTTTTCTTATCCCACCAATTAATTAAGAATTAAAGAATTTAAAATTGGATATTACAAACTGCTATTGCTATTGATGGTTTGTTGCATATATTTTTGTCCATCTTGGAGAAATATACACAAAAAGAGTTTCATAAACAAAATATGATTATTCTCAATATACCCTGATTAGTTCAGAGCTCTTTTATTTAGCAGTCTCCAACACAGAACATAACCCAAAACCACAAAAGGGGGGGAGAATAAAACCCAATGATTGAGGAATAAAATCTCAATCCACTGAGGCTTCTTACTCTACACATGTAAGAGAAGGCTAGCACCAACCTCACTAAGCCTTTTGGTTTGTTGTTCAGTCACTCAGTCATGTCCACCTCTTTGTGACCCCATGGACTAGAGCACCCCAGGATTCCCTGTCCTTCACCATCTCCCACAGCTTGCTTAAAGTCATGTCCATCGAGTCGGTGATGGCTTCCAACCATCTCATCCCCCATCATCCCCATCTCCTGTTGCTTCAATATTTCCCAGCATCAGGGTCTTTTCCAATGAGACAGTTCTTTGCATCAGCTGGCCAAAGTACAGGAGCTTCAGCTTGAGCATCAGTCCTTGGAATGAATATTCAGGATTGATTTCCTTTAGGATTGACTGGTTTGATCTCCTTGCAATCTAAGGGACTCTCAAGAGTCTTCTCCACATCACAGTTCAAAAGTGTCAATTCTCCGGTGCTCAGCCTTCTTTATGATCCAACTCTCACAGATGTGACTAGTGGACAAACCAAGCTTTAACTAGACAGACCTTTGTCAGAAAAGTAATGTCTCTGCTTTTTAATTGCTGTCTAGGTTTGTCATAGCTTTTCTTCCAAGGAGCAAGCTTCTTTTAATTTCATGCCTTTAGTCACTGTCCACAATGATTTTGGAGCCCAAGAATATAAAGTCGTTCACTGTTTCCATTGTTTACCCTTTTATATGCCATGAAGTCATGGGACTAGATGCCATGATCTTTATTTTTTTGAATATTGAATTTTAAGCCGGCTTTTTCACTCTCCTTTCACCTTCATCAAGAAACTCTTTAGTTCTACCTCCCTTTCTGCTATTAGGTTGGTGTCATCTGCTTATCTGAGATTATAGATATTTATCCCAGCAACCTTGATTCCAGCTCGTGCTTCATCCAGCCTGGCATTTTGTGTGATGTACTCTGCATATAAGTTAAATAAGCAGGGTGACAATATACAACCTTGATGTACTCCTTTCCCAATTTTGGACCAGTCCATTGTTCCATGCCCGGTTCTCACTGTTGCTTCTTGACTTGCATACAGGTTTGTCATCTACATATCTGAAGTTATTGATATTTCATCTGTTGATGGACATTTAGGTTGCTTAATAGTGCTGCAGTGAACATTGGCATACGTGTGTCTTTTTCAATTTTGGTTTCCTTAGGTTATATGCCTAGGAGTGGGATTGCTGGGTCATATGGTGGTTTCTTTCCTAGTTTTTTAAGGAATCTCCGTATCTTCTTCCATAGTGGCTGTATCAATTTACATTCCCACCGACAGTGCAAGAGCGTTCCCTTTTCTCCACACCTTCTCCATCATTTATTGTTTGTATAACTTTTGATGATGGCCATTCTGACCAGGGTGAGGTGATATCTCATTGTAGTTTTGATTTGCATTTCTCTAATTATGAGCAATATTGAACATCTTTTCATTTGTTTGTTAGCCATCTGTATGTCTTCTTTGGAGAAATGCCTGTTTAGATCTTTTTCCCACTTTTTGATTGGGTTATTTGATTTTCTGGTATTGAGTTGTATGAGCTGCTTGTTTATTTTGGAAATTAATCCTTTGTCAGTTGTTTCATTTGATATTATTTTCTCCCATTCTGAGGGTTGTCTTTTCACCTTGCTTATAGTTTCCTTTGCTGTGCAAAAAGTTTTCAGTTTAATCAGGTTCCACTTGTTTACTTTTGTTTTTATTCTGTTACTCTAGGAGGTGTGTCATAGAGGATCTTGCTTTGATTTATGTCATCAAGTGTTCTGCCTATGTTTTCCTCTAAAAGTTTTATAGTTTCTTGTCTTACATGTAGGTTTTTAATCCATTTTGAGTTTATCTTTGTGTATGGTGTTAGGAAGTGTTCTAATTTATTCTTTTACATGTAGCTGTCCAGTTTTCCCAGCACCATTTATTGAAGAGGCTGTCTTTGCCCTTCTGTATATTTTGCCTCCTTTGTCAAAAATAAGGTACCCATAGGTGCATGGGTTTTTTTCTGGGCTTTCTATCTTGTTCCATTGGTCTATATTTCTGTTTTTGTTCTGGTACTATACAGTCTTGATGACTATAGCTTTGTAGTATAATCTGAAGTCAGGAAGGTTAATTCCTCCAGCTCCATTCTTCTTTCTCAAGACTGCTTTGGTATTCAGGGTCTTTTGGGTTTCCATATGAACTGTGAAATCTTTTGTTCTAGTTCTTTGGCAAATGCCATTGGTAATTTAATAAGGATCGTATTGAATCTGTTGATTGCATTTGGGAGTATAGTCATTTTCACAATGTTGATTCTTCCTACCCAGGAACATGGAATCTCTCTCCATCCGTTTATGTCATCTTTGATTTCTTTCATTAGTGTCTTATAATTTACTGTGTACAGTTCTTTTGTCTCCTTTGGTAGGTTTATTCCTAGAATTTAATTCTTTTTGTTGCAATGGTGAATGGGATTGATTCCTTAATTTCTCTTTCTGATTTTTCATTGTTAATATATAGAAATGCGAGTGATTTCTGTGTTGATTTTGTATCCTGCAACTTTGCTAAATTCACTGATTAACTCTAGTAATTTTCTAATAGTATCTTTAGGGTTTTTTAAGTACAGTATCATGTCATCTGCAAACAGTGAGAGCTTTATTTCTTCTTTACTGATCTGGATTCCTTTCATTTCTCTTTCTTCTCTGATTTCTGTAGCTAGGACTTCCAGAACTATGTTGAATAATAGTAGGGAACGTGGACACCCTTGTCTTGTTCCTGATCTTAGGGGGAATGCTTTCAGTGTTTCACCACTGAGAATAATGTTTGCCATAGGCTTATCATATATGGCCTTTACTATGTTGAAGTATGTTCCTTCTATACCCATTTTTGGAACAGTTTTAATCATAAATGAGTGCTGAATTTTGTCAAAGGTTTTTTATGCCTCTATTGAGATTATCATATGGTTTTTATCTTACAATTTGTTAATATGGTGTATCGCATTGATTGTTTTGTATATATTGAAGAAGACTAGCATTCCTGGAATAAACCCAACTTGATCACGGTGTGTGAGCTTTTCAGTGTGTTGCTGAATTCTGTTTGCTAAAATTTTGTTGAGGATTTTTGCATCTATGTTCATCAGTGATATTGACCTGTAGTTTTCTTTTTTTGTGCTGTCTTTGTCTAGTTTGGGTATCAAGGTGATGGCAGCCTCATAGAATGAGTTTGGAAGTGTTCCTTCCTCTGCAATTTTTGGAAAGAGTTTTAGAAGGATAGGCATTAGCTCTTCTCTAAATGTTTGATATCATTCTCCTGTGAAGCCATCTGCTCCTGAGCTTTTGTGTTTTGGGAGATTTTTGATCACAGCTTGAATTTCAGTGCTTGTGATTGGGTTGTTCATAATTTCTATTTCTTCCTGGTTCAGTCTTGTAAGATTGAACTACTCTAAGAATCTGTCCATTTCTTCCAGGCTGTCTATTGTCATATAGTTGTTCATGATAGTCTCTTATAATCCTTTGTATTTCTGAATTGTCTGTTGTAACCTCTCCTTTTTCAGTTCTAATTTTGTTACAGTTTTTTTCTTGTAATTGGTATCTAGTCTCATAGCATTGTGGTTGGAGAAGATGCTTGATAGGATCTCAATTTTCTTAAATTTACTGAGGTTTGATTTATGACCCAGGATGTGCTCTATCCTGGAGAATGCTCCATGTGCACTTGAGAAGAAGGTCTATTCTTTTGCCTTTTGATTGAATGTCCTGAAGATATCAATGAGCTCCATATCATCATTTAAGACTTGTGTTTCCTTATTAATTTTTCTGCTTTGATGATCTGTCCATTGGTATGAGTGGGGTGTTAAAGTCTCCTACTATTATTGTGTTAGTGTCAATTTCTCCTTTTAGGTCTGTTAGTGTTTGCCTTATGTATTGAGGTGCTCCTATGTTGGGTTCATAGATATTTACAATTGTTATGTCTTCCTCTTGGATTGATCCCTTAATCAGTATGTAGTGTCCTTCCTTAGCTCTTGTAATCTTCTTTATTTTAAGGCCTATTTTGTCTGATATGAGGATTGCTACTCCTGCTTTCTTTTGCTTCCCATTTTGTATGGAATATTTTTTTCTATCCTCTTACTTTCAGTCTATATGTGTCTTTAGATCTGAATTGGGTTTCTTGTAGACAGCATATATATGGGTCTTGTTTTTGTATCCATTCACCCAGTCTGTGTCTTTTGGTTGGAACATTTAAACCATTTACATTTAAAGTAATTATTGATGTATATATATTCCTATTGCCATTTTCTTAATTTTGTTTGGAGTAAACTCTGGGAGTTGGTGATGAACAGGGCGGCCTGGCATACTGCAGTCCATGGTGTCACAAAGAGTTGGGCACAACTGAGTGAACGAACTGAACTCATTTTGTAGATTTTTTTTTCTTCTCTTGTATTTCTTGACTATATAAGTCCCTTTAACATTTGTTGTAAAGCTAGATGCCCTTCCACACTTTGCTGGTCTCTGGACCTGCTGTGGGGGCAGCTCAGATTCTAATCTGGTCATACGCCTCTGTGTTCTCATCTCCAGTGTCCGCAGCTATCAGAACTAGTACATTTTCTTTTGTGGGAGCTCTCAATGGCCTTTTATATATTCCATAGAGCTTGTACAGCTGGTGGAAAGGTTTTGGGTTTTCTTCTTTAGCCATACTGCCCCTGGGCTTTAATTGTGGATTTATTTCCACCTCTGCATGTAGGTCGTCCCTGGGGTTAGCTCCTGAGGCGGCCCTGGAGGGCTTGGATTGCCCCTGTGAGGGCCAGGTGTGGAGTTGGTGCACCTGCTTAGGTCACAGGGGTTCTGGCAGCAGCAGGTATTCAGGGGATTTGGCTAGTGCCTCTAGAAGGGTATGGCAATGAGTATTAGCCAACACACTCCAGTATTCTCACCTGGAGAACCCCCCCTGACAGAGAAGCCTGGCAGGTCACAGTCCACAGGGTCACTAAGAGTTAGACATGATCAAAGCAACCCTTTTTTTTTTTTTCAAAGCAACCCTGTGTGCATAGATGCAAGACATTTTGCCTGACTGCTCTCAACTGGTGTTCTGCATGCACTTCTGTGACTGAAGGTGTATTCCTGATGTATCCATGGAGAGAGATATTCTCCACGACCACCTACTCCTCTGTCATCTTGTTCTCTCCCTCATCTTCTTAGTTTACTTTCTTCTTTGTACATGTTTGAAACACATTTGGTAGATCTCTTTCATGTACATCTCACATCTTCCTAGCTAGATGATATGTCACAAGAAGTTAGAGATTCCTTTTACCTCAGCACAACAACTAGCTAGGACAAGCAAACAGTCAAGTGGTTAATGAATCTTTCCAGATTCAAAGAAAACTTGCTACAGGTCCATGCTAAACTATTCCCCTCTTTTTTTTTTTTAATTGGAGGCTAATTACTTTACAATATTGTGGTGGTTTTTGCCATACATTCACATGAATCAGCCATGGGTGTACATGTGTTCCCCTTCCAGAACCTCCCTCCCACCTCCCTCCCCATCCCATCCCTCAGGGTCATCCCAGTGCCCCAGCCCTGAGCACCCTGTCTCATGCATCGAACCTCAACTGGCGATCTGTTTCACATATGATAGTATACATTTTTCAATGCTATTCTCTCAAATCATCCCACCCTCGCCTTCTCCCACAGAGTCCAACAATCTGTTCTTTACATCTGTGTCTCTTTTGCTGTCTTGCATATAGGATCATCGTTACCATCTTTGTAAATTGCATATATATGTGTTAATATACTGTATTGGTGTTTTTCTTTCTATCTTACTTCGCTCTGTATAATAGGCATATTCCCCTCTTTTAACTGAGAAAGCTGCATTTGGAAGATCTTAAGAGACAAATAGTGAATGATGCAAATATCTGTGAAGCCACAGGAATTGTGTATAAAAGCAAATACTTGGTAAGTCATTGAGAGATTGAAGGAAGGAGCTGTAATAAATATTTGTGAATGAGGGAGCAACTTGTGGGTCCTTTCCAGTTCTATTCCAGCCCAGACAACTATTCAAAGGGCTATTTCGGGCAATGTACCAATGTTCCATTCTCACATAAAAATACAAATGAAGAAATAAAAATTACATTGCCTATAATTGTTATTTTACCTTTAATTTACCAAATGTAGTTACTTCTCTGACTACTATGATATGTAGTGTGGCAGATCTTGTGTATCAGCATAATACACAGCTTGGGTAGACTTCACATTCAGGACTCCCTCCTTGGGGTACCTGGTCTGCCTTCCTGAGGTTCTTGGAGTTTCTATGCATTTTTTTTTTTAACATGCTGGCTATAACTAGGTTCCTTTCTTTCATGCTCAAGAAACCTTATCAGGATGCAAATGAGTGGTGCTATTACAGAAACACTATTAAATCTATTCCAGTTTTTATATACATAAATCATTATTAGCAGCAAAGTATTAGCAACACACTTTAATACCTCAGTTGTAAATCACTGGGGCAATAAAACAGTTGTTCATTTTGCGTTTAGGGACCTGGGTTCAAGTTGCTGGTCTGTTGCTTCCTTGCTGTGAAACTCTATGAGCATGCTTATTAATCATTCGGCCTCAGTTCCTATAAAGTGGCAATAATGGTAATACCTACTTCACTGGGTTACTGTGGGGATTAAATATAGTGTGCTTTGAAAAGCACTTTGCAAAATGTAAAGCCCTTGGCAAATCTAAGTTCTGGATGCCCTGTATAATTACATGCACCTGTGTAATTCTCTCTTTCATCATTGCCAGGCTCTTGGTTTAGACCCTGAACTTCCTATTGCTCTTTCTCTGTCCTACCTTTATATAAATTCATCAACCTCTCTTAAATCAGAATCAGTCCCTCATAGCTGATCTAGCTAACAATCTGAGATTTGTGCTTTTTCATTAGAACCAGCTATGCTAAGCTCCAACTCCTAGAGGTTATTTTTACTGTGCTCATAGTGATGAACTTAGTATAGGCTAGGACAGAAAAACAACTCTCTGTTTTAGAATTTTCCATCTTTCCCCCACTCTCAGAGAATGCTTAAATATATACGAAAAGTCAAATTCTTGTTTTGCCCTGCCAATGCCTCCAGTATATGCCTGCACATAGCCCAGTACAGAAAGATGATTTATGAGATGCAGAGGAAAGGGATTGACCACGAAGCACCAGACAGGGGTGGCACGTTTGAGAAGACGGGGCCCTAGTTCTGTAGATATGTTGGCATTGCCAAAATTTTTCTGATCTTCATCAGTAGGGCCTGGCTTTACTCACTGCTACTGTTCCAAGCTTTAACTGCCTATGGTGCAGCCCAGTAGAGGAAAATATGACAGAAAAACTAAGACCAGCTGCAACTCACAATGTTTTGGGGGCCTCCTCAAGCAACACCATCCCTACCAGTTGCTCTTCCTACTCATTCGAACTCATACTAAAACTCTCTCTACATGATCGCTACCTGCCTTCTCCCTCACCTGACATAGAATTGTTTCATTTGGGTGAGAATTGTGAATTCTTAGATCTCTACCAAAAAGAAACTGTTATGTGTATAAAATAGTAAATTTAGACAAGAATATACAAACAAAAATATAATAACCTAGCTGTCCATCAGCAGAACAGTGTATGAATAAACTGTAATATAGTCATACAGTGAAGTATTACACAGCAGTCAAACCAATGAACTGTAGCAACACTTAGTAGTAGGATGAACTTTACCAATATATTTAAGCTTATAAAAAGGAAGTCTCCTATGTTTAAGTTGTCACAAAAAAACCTATGTATGTTCTAGGTATATATCCAAAGGAAACTACAGTACTATTGTGAAGAGATATCTGTACTCCTATATTCACTGCAGCACTATTTACAATAGCCAAAACATAGAAACAGCATAAGTCTCATTCAATAGATGAATGGATAAAGAAAATGTGGTGTATATGTGGTGCATATGTATATGTGCATGCTCAGTCGTTTCAGTTGTATCCAACTCCTTGAGATTCTATGGACTGTAGCCCACGAGGTTCCTCTGTCCTTGGGATTCTCCAGGCAAAAATACTGGAGTGGGTTGCCATGCCCTTCTCCAGGGGATTTTCCTGACCCGGGGATTGAATCCACTTCTCCTGCATCTCCTGCTTTGCAGGCAGATTCTTCACCCTCTGAGCCTCCTGGGTACCCCAATAATAAAATGGAATATTATTGAGCCATAAAATAGAAGGAAATCTTGCCATTTTGCAACATGATGGACTTTGAGGGTGTTATGCTAAGTGGAAAAAACTAGACAGAGAAAGACAAGTATTATATAATGTCACTCATATATGGCATCTAAAAAAAAAACATATTCAAAGAGACAGAACAGATTAGCGGTTGCCAGATGCCAAGGGTAGGTAATTGGGGAAATGGGCAAAGGTGGTCAAGAAGTATGAACTTCCAGTTACAAGATTCAGAAATCCTGGGGGTGTAATGTGCACCATAGTGACTATAGTTAACAATGTTGTATTGTATATCTGAAAATTGCTACTAGTAGATCTTACAGGTTTTCCTCACAAGTAAAATAATTATAATTATGTGTGGTGATGGATGTTAACCTAAAACATTGTGGGAAATATTTCATACTTTATACATATATCAAGTCATTCTGTTGTACACCTTAACTGAATACAATGTTATAGGTCAATTACACCTTGATAAAACTGGGGGAATAAGGAAAGCCTATGTATGTATTATGTAACGTATATATGTATGTTTGAGCCTGCTCAAACTCATGTCAATTGAGTCGGTGATGTCATCCAACCCTCTCATGCTCTGTCGTCCCCTTCTCTTCCTGCCTTCAATCTTTCCCAGCATCAGGGTCTTTTCTAGTGAGTCAGTTCTTTGCATCAGGTGGCCAAAGTATTGGAGTTTCAGCTTCAGCATCAGTCCTTCCAATGAATATTCAGGGTTGATTTCCTTTACATTTGATTGGTTGGATCTCCTAGCAGTTCAAGGACTTTCAAGAGTCTTCTCCAACACCACAGTTCAAAAGTATCAATTCTTCGGCTCTCAGCTTTCTTCATGTTCCAACTCTCACACCCATCCATGACTACTGGAAAAACCATAGCTTTGACTAGATGGAGCTTTGTTGGCAAATGTCTCTGCTTTTTGATATGAGCCAATGTGAAATAAGATATGTCATAAATGTAAAATATGTAGCAGATTTCAAAGACTTAGTATCTAAAAAAGGCAATATTTTGGGTATATTGAGTTAAAGTGTAACATTAATTTCACCTGATTGTTCTTTTGCTTTTATAATGGCTAATAGAAAATTTTAAATTACATATATGGCTCAATTGTGTGGCTTACGTTTCTATTGGACTGTGGTGGTATACAAATTCTATAGCATTAGTCCTACACTATGTGTGTGTCTATATTAGTCACTTAGTCATGTCTCACTTTTGTGACCCCATGTACTGTAGCCGCCAGGATCCTCCGTCCATGGGATTCTCCAGGCAAGAATATTGGAGTGAATTGCCTTTTCCTTCTCCACTTAACACTATAACCAGATGTTTTCAGGCTTATAGCTATTTAGTTTGTCTCTTTAGACTTGATAATTCTGATTCGTTTTATTTTTGGCTTCTAAATCCTCAGTTGAAAGTTTCAGTGAATACAAGAGCAATACATGCTCCTTCTAAAACAAAGTTAAGCATTACAGAAATTTATGATGTAGCACAGGGAAAGTAACACCACAGCCTCAGGTCCCAGACATAGCCACTATTGACAATTAAGCAGAATTTCTAGATATATGTCTTTTTAAGGTTTTAAAATGTGAACATCAACATTGTCCCTCTTTCTCCCTTTCTCTGACATCAGAGAAGCGATGGAAGGTCATGTCTTGATGTGCGTGTCAAACAACTAAATCTATTCCCATCCCTGGGGTCACAATACTCTATTGTTAGCTGGATTTTGTATTTCTTTTCCTTGCCAAGATTCCTTCTCCTCCCCCAAAGAAGTGCCATTTGGCATATATTTATACTAAAAGCTAAAGTGAACTGAAATTAATGTTTCAAGAATTTACACATACTCCTGGAAGGAAAACAAAGAGTCCCTGTGGGATATTGTTAAACCAGAACTAAGAATCACTGTTTCAGTGTATCGATCTCAACAGAGTACCTGATCATTTCTTTCAGTGGGAATGAAGCAGGACTCTGGTGGAAGCGTAACAATCTGTAGAAAATAATCTGCATCCATTTCCTTTAGTCATAGATTTCTCTCTACTCTGAGGAAGCAGTTTAATGGATGTATTTGTACGGGGGAAAAGGAATCCAAAGGTCAGAGATGGTTGGATTATGTGTGTGCTCTTGAAAATGTTCTTTCCAAATTGCCTGAGACTCTATATAAAAAGCATTGATCAAGAAATAAGCTTTTTTTCCCCCCTAGGTGGGCTAATTGCCATGGAGATTACAGAAACTATTTTATTTGTTCACATTATTGATTAATAAGTTCAAAGAGTTTGGATGTGTTTCTTGGCATGTGTACATACTAAGTTGCTTCAGTCACGTCCAACTCTTTGTGACCCTATGGACTGTCTGACTCTTTGACACCCTATGGATCCCGCCAGGTTCCTCTGTCCATGGGATTCTCCAGGCAATAATTCTGGGGAAGGTTGCCATGCCCTCCTCCAGGGCATCTTCCCAACTGATCCAGGGATGGAATTCGTGCCTCTTATGTCTCCTGCATTGGCAGGTAGGTTCTTCACCTCTAGCGCCACCTGAGAAGCCCATTTCTTAGAAAAAAGATCAAATAATTTGACATTTTTCCTTGTTGTCCATTCAATGAAATAAATTCATTCAACTTCATATTGTTAAGAAACATGCCAATTAATTTTTAAATCATATTCAGTATGATTGTAGTTTTTACGTTTTTTGAGACCTGTGTGGAGAAAAATATAAACTGCCCTGTTACTGTTGTGCTATTAGGTTCTCTTTCCTCTCTCTTACTGTGAAATGTCAGATCTGAACTAGGCATTCCAAGACTTTCCTGAAACTCTGTCATTGTTCAGAGGCATCCTATCTACCCTCCAGTTCATTATCATTTTTCTTCTAACCTGACTCTCTTTACTTCTCAATCCAAATTTCTTTATTGGTCACCTATTTTTGTCTTGCCTCCTCCTCCTCCCATTAGATTGACAGTTCGTTGAAATAAGAGACCATGTCTAGATTTAATTCCAAAGTAATACAATGCACATGTTCAGAAAATACTTAAAAAAATTATTACCTAGAACCCATGTGCCCCAAGCCTTGTCCAAGTATGTCTTATGCTATTTATGCCTTATTTAAAAGCCATATGTGCACATAAAATTGTGTACTTGTTTAGAGATCACAAAAAGATGAACTGAAGTTCAAAACACAAATCGACAGTTTGTGAGACTTCTTTATGTTAAAGCCTTATTTATATATTTTTCACATTTTTAGTTTTGCTCTTGCTATATAGACATGTGTCCTGTTTATGCAGCACAGTGTGATCTAATTTATTGAATAGAATGATAGGCTAGATAGAGCATTGGTTGACAATAGATTAATAATTCAGGTCCACTTCAGCTGTGGGACTTAGGTGGATCAAACATTTATTTAATTTCTTGGGCAAGGGAAGGTGATGGTCTAACACCCATCCTGATCACCTCACAAGAAGATTAACAGGATCAGTACATCAGAAATATATCAGAAAGTGCTTTGTAAATTAAGCACTATATAAATATGAGGTTCTTAAGATGTGATTTTATTTACAGTTCCAACCTGCAGAAGAACATTCATTTCCTATTGGCTTCTTTTGTAGTTTGTGGATATAGTATCAAGGTACTTTGGCCTTTGTCAATATAATAAAACATGCCAGGCTTTAGACACAAATGTAGTTTATTTGAGAAAATATTAGATAGCTTTTATCTTCCTAAAAAATTAAAATAGAACATGTTATTAAAATGGCTAAACATAGTAATAAAAATATGTTAATATGATAACATACACAGCGAAACCCCAATGTACCTAAGTAATATATTGCTCACTTACCATTTACTGTTGTAATCCTCATTTTTTAAAGAGCAGCTTAAATTGAGATAAAAGTCACATACTACGTAATTCACCCGTTTAATAGGTACAACTAGGTAGTTTTTAGAATGTTCACAGAGTTGCATGACAACCAGCAAAATCAATTTTAGAATATTTTTAACACCACAGAAAGAAACCCTTTAGCTGTCATTTCCGAACTCCTCCATTACCTCTCCTAACCCTCAGTTCAGTTCAGTTCAGTTCAGTCGCTCAGTCATGTCCGACTCTGCAACCCCATGAATCGCAGCATGCCAGGCCTCCTTGTCCATCACCAACACCTGGAGTTCACTCAGACTCATGTCCATCGAGTCTGTGATGCCATCCAGCCATCTCATCCTCTGTCGTCCCCTTCTCCTCCTGCCCCCAATCCCTCCCAGCATCAGAGTCTTTTCCAATGAGTCAACTCTTCGCATGAGGTGGCCAAAGTACTGGAGTTTCAGCTTCAACATCATTCCCTCCAAAGAAATCCCAGGGTTGATCTCCTTCAGAATGGACTGGTTGGATCTCCTTGCAGTCCAAGGGACTCTCAAGACTCTTCTCCAACACCACAGTTCAAATGCATCAATTCTTCGGCACTTAGCTTTCTTCATAGTCCAACACTCACATCCATACATGACCACTGGAAAAACCATAGCCTTGACTAGACGGACCTTTGTTGGCAAAGTAATGTCTCTGCTTTTCAATATGCTATCTAGGTTGGTCATAACTTTTCTTCCAAGGAGTAAGCGTCTTTTAATTTCATGGCTGCAGTCACCATCTGCATTGAATTTGGAGCCCAAAGAAATAAAGTCTGACACTGTTTCCACTTTTTCCCCATCTATTTCCCATGAAGTGATGGTTCCAGATGCCATGATCTTCGTTTTCTGAATGTGGAGCTTTAAGCCAACTTTTTCACTCTCCACTTTCACTTTCATCAAGATGCTTTTTAGTTCCTAACCCTAGGCAACCACTAATCTCAACAGATATACGTATTATGGACATATCGTATCAGTGAACTCATATGATATATGGTCTTTTGTGTCTGACTTCCTTCTCTTAGTGTAATGTTTTCAAAAGTTTATCCATTTTTGTAGCATGTATAAAGGTTCATTCCTTTTTCATTGTAGCAAAATATATATAACAGGAAATTTACCATTTTAACCATTTTTAGGGATACAATTCAGTGGCAAAAGTACACTCACAACATTGTGCAACCATTATAATTCTATGTTATCAAAACCTTTTCATCCTCTCAAAGAGAAACTGTATTTATTAAACTATTACTTCCCACTCTCTACTCCCACCTGTTCATGGTAACCACTATTCTACTTTCTGTGTCTATGAATTTGACAACTCCAGGTACCTCATATAAGTGGAATATTTGTCCTTATGAATCTGGTTTGTTTCAGTTAGCATAGTGACTTCAGTGTTGATCCATGTTGAAGCATGAATCCATACTTCATTCTTTTATGGATGAATAATATTCCATTGTGTGGCTATACCATATTTTATCCATTCATCAGCTGATGGACATTTGAGTTGTTTACTCTCTGGATTGTCATGAATAATGCTGCTATGAACATCCATGCACATGTCTTCAATGAAAATGTGTTTTCATCTTTCTTAAGTATATATCCCAGAGAAGGCAATGGCACCCCACTCCAGTACTCTTGCCTGGAAAATCCCATGGACAGAGGAGCCTGGAAGGCTGCAGTCCATGGGGTTGCTGAGGGTCGGGCTCGACTGAGTGACTTCACTTTCACTTTTCACTTTCCTGCATTGGAGAAGGAAATGGCAACCCACTCCAGTGTTCTTGCCTGGAAAATCCCAGGGATGGGGGAGCCTGGTGGGCTGCCCTCTGGGGTCGCACAGAGTCGGGCACGACTGAATTGACTTAGCAGAGCAGAGCAGAAGTATATATCCAGAAGTAGAAATTCTGGGTCAAGTGATAACTCAGTGTTTTAACATTTAAGAACTTCCAGACTGTTTTCCAAAGTAGCTGTGTCATTTTATGCTCCCACTAGAGTATATGAGGGCTCCAGTTTCTGTATACCATCGTCAACACTTGTTATTATCTGTCTTTTTCTTTAGAGCCATCTATAGTGGATGTGAAGTGGTCTGTCATTGTTCATTAAGTATAGTTGATTTACAATATTGTGTTAGTTTCAGGTGTATAGCAACATGATTCAGTTATATATTTTTTCAAATTATTTTCCATTATAAGTTATTAAAAGATTTTCAATATAGTTTTCTCTGTGTGCAGGATCTTAGTTCCCTGACCAGGGATTGAACCTGTACCCCCTGCAGTGGAAACATGGAGTCTTATCCACTGAAATACCAAGGAAGTCGCTATGCTACATAGAAAATCCTTGTTCCTTATCCATCTTATATATAGTAGTTTGTTAATCTCATCTCATATTTCTAATTTATTCCTCCCCCTGCCCTTTCCCATTTGTTACCCATGTTTGTTTTCTATAACTGTGAATCTGTTTGTATTTTCTACATAGATTCATTTGTATTATTTTTCAGATTCCACATATAAGTGATATCATATAATATTTGCCTTTCTCTGTCAGACTTACTTTACCAAGTCTAATATTGTCTAGGTCCATCCGTGTTGCTGCAAATGGCAATACTCCATTCTTTTTTATGGCTGAGTAATATTCGATGTGCGTGTGTGTCACATCTTAAGCTAATCAACCATTGATGGGCAGTTGAGTTGTTTCCATGTCTTGGCTATTGTAGTTTTTTGTGGCTATTGGAAATTTCTTTGCTCTTGTAAATTGAGTTGCTATGAACATTGAGGTACCTGTATCTTTTTCAATCAGAGTTTTCATTTTTTTTTCTGATTTATAACCAGGAATCGGATTTCTGAGTCATATGGTAGCTCTAATTTTAGTTTTTTAAAGAACCTCTATGCCGTTTTCCTTGATGTACTCCTTTTCCTATTTGGAACCAGTCTGTTGTTCCATGTCCAGTTCTAACTGTTTCTTCCTGTCCTGCATACAGGTTTGTCAAGAGGCAGGTCAGGTGGTCTGGTATTCCCATCTCCTTCAGAATTTTCCACAGTTTATTGTCATCCACAAAGTCAAAGGCTTTGGCATAGTCAATAAAGCAGAAACAGATGTTTTTCTGGAACTCTCTTGCTTTTTCGATGATCCAGCAGATGTTGGCAATTTGATCTCTGGTTCCCCTGCCTTTTCTAAAACCAGCTTGAACATCTGGAAGTTCCCAGTTCATGTATTGCTGAAGCCTGTCTTGTAGAATTTTGAGCATTACTTCATTAGCGTTTGAGATGAGTGCAAATGTACGGTAGTTTGAGCATTCTTTGGCATTGCCTTTCTTTGGGATTGGAATGAAAACTGACCTTTTCCAGTCCTGTGGCCACTGCTGAGTTTTCCAAATTTGCTGGCATATTGAGTGCAGCACTTTCACAGCATCATCTTTTAGGATTTGAAATAGCTCAACTGGAATTCCATCACCTCCACTAGCTTTGTTCGTAGTGATGCATCCTAAGGCCCACTTTACTTGACATTCCAGGATGTCTGGCTCTAGGTGTATATTGTCACCCTGCTTATTTAACTTATATGCAGAGTACATCATGAGAAAGGCTGGGCTGGAAGAAACACAAGCTGGAATCAAGATTGCCAGGAGAAATAACAATAAGCTCAGATATGCAGATGATACCACCCTTATGGCAGAAAGTGAAGAGGAACTAAAAAGCCTCTTGATGAAAGTGAAAGAGGAGAGTGAAAAAGTTGGCTTAAAGCTCAACATTCAGAAGACTAAGATCATGGCATCTGGTCCCATCACTTCCTGGGAAATAGATGGGGAAACAGTGGAAATGGTGTCAGACTTTATTTTGGGGGGCTCCAAAATCACTGGAGAAGGAAATGGCAACCCACTCCAATGTTCTTGCCTGAAGAATCCCAGGGACGGGGGAGCCTGGTGTGCTGCTATCTATGGGGTCGCAGAGAGTCAGAGACGACTGAAGTGACTTAGCAGTAGCAAAATCACTGCAGATGGTGATTGCAGCCATGAAATTAAAAGATGCTTGCTCCTTGGAAGGAAAGTTATGACCAACCTAGACAGCATATTAAAAAGCAGAGACATTACTTTGCCAACAAAGGTCCGTCTAGTCAAGGCTATGGTTTTTCCAGTGGTCATGTATGGATGTGAGAGTTGGACTATGAAGAAAGCTGAGCGCCAAAGAACTGATGCTTTTGAACTGTGGTGTTGGAGAAGACTCTTGAGAGTCCCTTGGACTGCAAGGAGATCTAACCAGTCCATCCTTAAGGAGATCAGTCCTGAATGTTCATTTGAAGGAGTGATATTGAAGCTGAAACTCCAGTACTTTGGCCACCTCATGCAAAGAGTTGACTCATTGGAAAAGACTCAGATGCGGGGAGGGATTGGGGGCAGGAGGAGAAGGGGACGATAGAGGATGAGATGGCTGGATGGCATCACCGACTCGATGGACATGAGTTTGGGTAAACTCCGGAAGCTGGTGTTTGACAGGGAGGCCTGGCGTGCTGTGGTTCATGGGATCGCAAAGAGTCGGACACGACTGAGCGACTGAACCAAACTGAACTGATGCTGTTTTCCCTAATGGCTGAACCAATTTACATTCCCACCAATAGAGTAGGAGGGTTCCCTTTCTCCACACCCTCTTCAGCATTTATTATCTGTAGACTTTGTGATGATAGTCCTTCTGGCCAGTGTGAGATGATATGTCATTGTGGTTTTGATTTGCATTTCTACAATAATGAAGAATGTTTACCATCTTTTCATGTGCTTATCAACTGTTTGTATATCATTTTTGCATAAATGTTTATGCAGATCCTTTGCCCATTTTTCAAGTGGGTTTGTTTTTTATTATTAATTTTTTGTGTATTCTAGTTTCAATTATCACAAGGTATATGATTTGCAAATATTTTCTCTCATTCTGTGGGTAGTCTTTTTACTTTCTTGTTGGTATCACAGGCAGAATTTTTTTTAATTTTTATGAAGTCCAATTTATTTTTTTCTTTTGTGATTTGTGTTCTTCATCTTTTTGCTGCTTCTGTTACAACTTTGAATTGAAAAATCTAGGATATGTTTCTACTCCCCATGTATTTTCATATTTGGTCACATTATAATTAACTCTGTTTTTACTATGACTTTAGGGATTTTAGGTTTTTATAGCTTCTTTGCAATAGTAGTCTACCTTTACCACCTTTGTTTTTCTGAAGACTGGTTGTCTAAACCAGGTAACAAGGAGTCAGTATTTCTTTTCTCTCACCCTTCAGTAAGGGCTGATGCTTCCTGTCTTGTTGGCAGAAATAGAGTGAGATTATAGTCATATACATAAATATGTGCCTTAACATCTAACCAACCTATATTTGTCTCAATAATTGATTGAATTTTGCCTACAAAAACCTACTATAGTATGTATTCTATAACACTTAACTGTGATGTTATTTGTTAAAATATATGCTTTTTCAGAGGAATTTAGTTACAGAAAAGCTCAGCAAAAGAATTTGTCTGAACTGTTTTCTCTATGAGATCATATTTCTGCCAAAATAAAACTCTTACACATTTACAAGAAAATAATGTGGATGACCTCTAGGGTTCCTTTCAGCTATGAAATTATATTAATTTTAGGCAAAGTTGATTATTACATAAAAATGATTGTATACTCACTATCTTACAGGCCTTGTACTAGGCACTCTAATTCTCACATCATCCTTGCACATTAAATAGAGTTTATTTTCATTTTACATGCATATTTTACATCAACCTCAGGGAGGTTAAATAATTTGACCAGAAGGTACAGGTCGTGAGTAAAGATAAGAACAAAAATAAAGTCTTCCTTGTCTTAGTTTGCCCCTCTGGGCAGGTGTCCTTTTATGCTTTTATGCTTCTAGACCTAATCTTACCCTTATAATATTCATATTGATCTTCTTTTGCCTGAATCTTGGGCAGGCTGGGCTTTCTTTAGAGATGATTGGTTGGAAGCTTTTTCTAGCCATAAGCATTCTACTGAGGTTAAAGGGCATCAGCTTGCCTTACTGTCTCTGGGTGGAAAGAACTAAAAGTGAATTTTCTGAATGAAAGTTTACAATCTTAGTAAAGCCACAAGACAGACCCACCAACAAACTGCTTTCTTGGTGATGTCCATCTCTCTTTACCACTAAATCTTTTCAGGTTAGTTGGATAGAACCTTGAACATTATTGCCAGTGATGTGCAGTATCATTAATACAACATTAAAACTTAGAATTTAGGTTCCATCCCCTATTTCTACACCAGAAGAACAATCTTGTACTATAGAAACAAAACTATACTATAAAACAGAAGAGAACTGAGCGTGAAATATTTAGTTTGTGCTAAAATTTAAGCTTTTGCTTTTTTTTCCTTTCTTTGAGTATCTTGAGCTTCTACTCTGAAAACTAGACATATTAAGTACTCATAAATATCAGGATAAGATGAGCATACATACCAATCTTTTCCTGTTCGAAGTAAATTATGGCTCTTTGTCCCATAAGCTATTATATATTATATGTAAGCAGAGATTGAATTTAAAGCATAGGAGAAGTAGGAAACAGACATTAAATTATCAAACAGGAGAAATATTAGATGAATAGAGATATTACTGTTAGAGATTAGTCATGTTCTCTAGAAGCTGAAAAATTGTTCAGCACCAACTTTGGGCCCTCAGTATATGTGCTTTATGTCACTGAATTCTCACAACAATCCTATAAATTCAATTTCCCATTTTACAGATGAGCAAACTGTAGTTCAAAAAGATTAAGTAATTTTTGCCCAAAGTCATACAGCTAGTTAATGGGAAGTGCAAGGATTGATCTCCAAGGTCTTTTTGACTTCAAATTTCTTTCAACTATGCTGCCTCCAAGTGATTTAGCATGGTCAGATACTTGCTTTTTCCTTATAATACCCGATACTGTAATCAGCCTAGTACTAGTAATATTACAATCTGAATCATACTGATTTGGGGGGAAGAGGAGAGTTTAAGAACCAGATAATGGCATCTGAACTAGGAGTTGTAAAGTAACGATGTGGGCCTCTTCTGAAACGATGAATTTTAAATTGTATCCTAAACGTAAAACCAGAAACTATAAAACTCCTAGAGGAGAACATAGGCAAAACACTCTCCGACATAAATCACAGCAGGATCCTCTATGACCCACCTCCCAGAATATTGGAAATAAAAGCAAAAATAAACAAATGGGACCTAATTAAACGTAAAAGCTTCTGCACAACAAAGGAAACTATAAGCAAGGTGAAAAGAAGCCTTCAGAATGGGAGAAAATAATAGCAAATGAAGCAATTGACAAACAATTAATCTCAAAAATATACAAGCAAGTCCTGCAGCTCAATTCCAGAAAAATAAATGACCCAATCAAAAAATGGGCCAAAGAACTAAGTGGACATTTCTCCAAAGAAGACATACAGATGACTAACAAACATATGAAAAGATGCTCAACGCCATTCATTATCAGAGAAATGCAAATCAAAACCACAATGAGGTACCATTTCAGGCCAGTCAGAATGGCTGAGATCCAAAAGTGTTCAGACAGAGCAAGAAGTGTGGGCTAGAGAGGGTGTGGAGAAAAGGGAACCCTCTTACACTGTTGGTGGGAATGCAAACTCGTACAGCCACTATGGAGAACAGTGTGGAGATTCCTTAAAAAACTGGAAATAGAACTGCCTTATGACCCAGCAGTCCCACTGCTGGGCATACACACCGAGGAAACCAGAATTGAAAGAGACACGTGTACCCCAATGTTCATCACAACACTGTTTACAATAGCCAGGACATGGAAGCAATCTGGATGTCCATCAGCAGACGAATGGATAAGAAAGCGGCGGTACATATACACAATGGAGTATTACTCAGCCGTTAAAAAGAATATACTTGAATCAGTTCTAATGAGGTGGATGAAACTGGAGCCGATTATACAGAGTGAAGTAAGCCAGAAAGAAAAACACCAATACAGTATACTAACACATATATATGGAATTTAGAAAGATGGTAAGAATAACCCTGTATGCGAGACAGCAAAAGAGACACAGATGCATAGAACAGTCGTTTGGACTTCGTGGGAGCGGGTGAGGGTGGGATGATTTGGGAGAATGGCATTGAAACATGTATAATATCATATATGAAACAAATCACCAGTCCAGGTTCGATGCATGATACTGGATGCTTGGGGCTGGTGCACTGGGACGACCCAGAGGGATGGTACGGGGAGGGAGGAGGGAGAGGGGTACAGGATGTGTATACCTGTGGTGGATTCATGTTGATGTATGGCAAAACCAATACAGTATTGTAAAGTAATTAACCTCCAATTAAAATAAATAAACTTTAAAAATAAATAAATAAATAAATTGTATCCTTTACAAGAATCCCAACAAGTCACTAGTACTTAGAGTTGAAAATGTGAGTATTGAAAAATGTTACTGCTATTACTTTTGAGACTTAAACTGAAATTGAAGTCACTCAATCATGTCTGACTCTTTGCAACCCCATGGACTGTAGCCTACCAGACTCCTTCATCCACTGGATTTTACAGGCAGGAGTACTTTAATGGGTTGCCATTTCCTTCTTCAGAGGATCTTCCCAACCCTGCTATCCAACCCAGCTCTCCCACATTGCAGGCAATCGCTTTTACCATCTGAGCCACCAGGAAACCTTTTGAGACTTAAAGCGGCTGCTATAGTAACCCCCTAGGGGACTCTGTTTCCACCAGTCTTAATTTTACTTAACAGAAACTGTGAATCTCAAATCTTTTATACACAATAAGTCAAAGATTCATTGCCACTCACATCTTTCCCTGGATTCCCTGGTGGCTCAGACAGTAAAGCGTCTGCCCACAATGCGGGACACCCAGGTTCGATCCCTGGATTGGGAAGATCCTCTGGAGAAGGAAATGGCAACCCACTCCAGTGCTTGTGCCTAGAAAATTCCATGTATGAAGGAGCCTGGTAGGCTACTGTCCATGGGGTCACAAAGAGTCAGACACGACTGAGCGAATTCACTTCACTTCACATCTTTTCTCCTAAAAAACCCAAAGAACTTTACAAACCCATAATGGAGCATTGTATAGAAAGAGAACTTGGGCCATACCAAGTATGATCAGTTTAACATTCCACAAATTTCCAGTGAAATTAGGAAAGGTATTTTGCATGGTTTTCCAAACCTAGTAAATCTCCACCTCTTTAAGTTTTTCCGGATACTCATTCTTTTCACTATGTTTAATTCCTTAATCATTACTGTCAGAAATCCCCTTAGATATTAAAAAAATCCATTTTTGAGAATATTATGTGCTCTACTTATTTTTTCTGTAAAAAATAAATTCAAGGGATTTACATTTTTTGCTAGGATGGAGAAACTCCATTTCTTCTAGGTCTTCCCTTTTTCAACCGAAAACTTCGGAACATAACACAACAAACAAGATTCTGAAAGGTGGAAAGAACAAGACAGACTGCCTGAGACCTAAGAAACAATACATCAGTGGGCTCCCTTGGTTTCCTTTTTGTCTCCCATATATCCAAGACAAGGCACTACAGAAGCCTCCAACCATAACTGCCAATCAGTTCAGTTCAGTTACTCGGTCATGTCTGACTCCTTGCAACCCGATGGACTGCAGCATACCAGGCTTTGCTGTCTATCACCATCACCCAGACCTTGCTCAAACTCATGTCCATCAACTCAGAGATGCCATCCAACCATCTCATGCTCTGTCCTCCCCTTCTTTCCCTGCCTTTAGTCTTTCCCAGCATCAGCGTCTTTTCCAATGAGTCAGTTCTTTGCATCAGATGGGCAAAGTATTGGAGCTTCAGCTTCAGCATCAGTTCTTCCAATATTCAGGAGTGATTTCCTTTAGGGTTGTCTGGTTTGATCTCTTTGCTGTCCAAGGTACTCCCAAGACTCTTCTCCAACACCACAGTTCAAAATCATCATTTCTTTGGCACTCAGCCTTCTTTATGGTCCAGCTCTCACATCCATATATGACTGCTGGAAAAACCATAGTTTTGACTAGATGGACCTTTGTTGGCAACATAATTTCTCTGTTTTTTAAAGTACTGTCTAGATTGGTCATATAAGTTAAATAAGCAGGGTGACAATGTACAGCCTTGACATAGTCGTTTCCCAAATTGGAACAAGTCTGTTGTTCCATGTCCAGTTCAAACTGTTGCTTCTTGACCAGCATTCAGATTTCTCAGGAGGCAGGTCAGGTGGTCTGGTGTCCCCATCACTTCAAGAATTTTTCACAATTTGTTGTGATCCACACAGTCAAAGGCCTTAGCATAGTCAATGAAACAGAAGTTGATGTTTTTCTGGGATTCTCTTGCTTTTTCTATGATCCAGTGGATGTTGACAATGTGATCTCTGGTTCCTCTGCCTTTTCTAAATCCAGCTTGAACATCTGGAAGTTCATGGTTCACGTACTATTGGGCCTGACTTGGAGAATTTTGAGCATTACTTTGCTAATGTATGAGAGGAATGCAGTTTTACAATAGTTTGAGCATTCTTTGGCATTGCCTTTCTTTGGGATTGGAATGAAAACTGACCTTTTCCAGTGCTATGGCCACTGCTGAGTTTTCCAAATTTGCTGGCATATTGAGTGTAGCACTTTAACAGCATCATCTTTTAAGATTTGAAATAGCTCAGCTGAAATTCCATCACCTCCACTAGCTTTGTTCGTAGCGATACTTCCTAAAGCCCACTTGACTTCGTACTCCAGGATGTCTGACTCTGCGTGGGTGATCACACCATTGTGGTTATCTGGGTCATGAAGATCTTTTTTGTACAGTTCTTCTGTGTATTCTTGCCACCTCTTCTTAATATCTTCTGCTTCTGTTAGGCCCATACCATTTCTGTCCTTTATTATGCTCATTTTTCCATGAAATACTCCCTTGGTATCTCTAATTTTCTTGAGGAGATCTCTAGTCTTTCCCATTCTATTGTTTTCCTCTATTTCTTTGCATTGTTCACTTAGGAAGGCTTTCTTACCTCTCCTTGCTATTCTTTGGAACTCTGCATTCAGATGGATGTATCTTTCCTTTTCTCCTTTACCTTTAGCTTGTCTTGTCTTCTTTTCTCAGCTATTTGTAAGGCCTCCTCACACAACCATTTTGCCTTTTTGCAATTCTTTTACTTGGTGATGGTAGTCATCATGGCCTCCTGTACAGTGTTATGAATCTCCATCCATAGTTCTTCAGGCACTCTGTCTATCATCAGCTCTAGTCCCTTGAATCTATTTGTCACTTCCACTGATGACTGCCAATAGGCACAGACAAAAAGAAAGTTCTAAATAAAGCCTGAAGCTCCTATCTATAGAAAATGGAGAAAGGGTCCCCTGACAGCAGAAAACCTTTTTGCCAATACCTGCCCTACTCCAGCCAAACATTATTGGGGTCGGGGGGAATGCATCCTCTCCACTGTCCCACAGCCTCAGTGGAGCCTAGTGAGAAGTTGATGTTCCACTCTGCCCCTTCCAAAACATGAAAAATGGTATGCTGCTATTCTACTGCTGGGGTAGTGTTGGCAGAACTGAGCAGGCAATCCTAATCCCTCATTTGGCAGGAGACAGTGCTCCTTTTCTCCTTCCAGAGTAGTGTCAATCCAGCACAGTAGCAACCTAAGCTGCCACATTCACCCAGAAGCAAGAAGAGTTAACAACTTGTTGCAATGGAGACTTTACCTTTATGTCAATGGGGAACAACAGGGAGGCTGAGCTTCTAGTCCCTCCACACCAAAAGAACTGAACAGAAGGATACATGTCAGGCATAGTAAGCACTCCACTTTTCCTCCAACCCTGGTGTCAGCGAGTCCCAATGGGAAGCTGAACCTCTACCCACACCTGGCAGCAATGAGACTGAAAGAGGCAGTGTCATAAAGGGTTAGTCAGCACACCTATCCCCCTCCCCTGGTATCAGTGAAGTATGGTGTGGAACTGAGCCTGCACCCACAGTCAGCATCAGTGAGGCTTATCAAGGTGGTAAAAAGGCAGAGCTAGTTGGTACTTTGCTACTTCCCCCTTCCCCTGTTGTCAGCATGGCCTACCAGGGAACTGAACTTATACTTCTATTTAAAGATAAGAGAAGCCAGAGCCCTGTAGTTAAATGCACCACTTTCACTGGGATAGTAGCAGCAGAGCCTGATACTATCTGAACTTCCACTAAACTTCCACTCTCCCCATTTGTATTAAGGGAATGGGAGTCAATGCCCCGCTGTTGCCAGGGTCACGGCAGTGTGATGCAGCAAGAACAAGTATCCAGCCCTCACAGTATATAACAATACAGGGACTGCTTGCTTTAAAAAGATGAATAAATAGATTCCAGCATCTCATAATGTAGCATATAAAAATCTTCAGTTTATAGCCAAAAATCATTCATGAATAAGAACAGACAGGCACACTGAAATAAGTCAGATTTTATCTGACAAGGATAATAAAGCATCTATAATAAAAATTATCCAACAAATAATTACAAACTCTCTCAAAACAAACAAAGACAAATAAAATCTTAGCAAAGATAAAGAAGTTGTATCAAAAAAGAAGGAAATAGAAATTATAGAACTGAAAAATACAGTAACTGAAATAAACTTGGTGGATGGGCTCAATAGTAGAGTGAAGATAACAGAAGATAGAATCAGTGAACTTGAGGTCAGAGTAGTAGAATTTACTCAGTCTGAACAACAGAGAGAAAATAGACTGGATAAAAAAGAACAATGTCTCGGGATCTGTGGGACAGTAACAAAAGATCCAGCATTCATATCATCAGTGTCCAAAAGGAAAGCAGAGAGACAGAAGTACTCTCAAGAAGAGGACTCAAATAATGGCTAACTTAAAAAGGAAAGAAATTCTGATATATGCTGCAACAGGGATGACTCTTGAAGACATTATACTAAGTGAAACAAGCCAGTCACAAAAAGACAAATACTGTATGATTTCACTTACATGAGATATTTACAGTGGTGAAATTCATAGAAAAAGTACAATGATGACTGACAGAAGTTGGGGTTAGAAGAAATGGATAATTATTGTTTCATAGGTATAGAGTTCTGATTTTACAAGATGGGAAGAATTTTGGAGACTGAGTTCACAACAGTGTGGATATATTTAACACTACTGAACTATAAACTAAAAATGGTTAAGATGGTAAATTTTATGTGTATTTTACTACAATTTTTTTAATTGAAAAAAAGAAATGATGGCTGAAAACTTCCCAAATTTGACAAAATAAAGCTACAAATTCAAGAAGCTGAGTGAAATCCAAATATAATAAATCCAAATAAATCCATGCCAAGATACAACATAATTAAATTTATGAAAACTAAAGGTAATTTAATAATCTTCAGAGCAGCCAGGAAAAACTAAACAATGTATACTTTTAGGAAAACACCAATTCAACTGTCAACAGATTTCATATTTGAAAGCATAGAGGCCAGGAGAAAATGGTATATTTTTCACATGCTGAAAAAAAAATGTTAACCACAGACCTATATCAAGAGAATCCCTTCAGTAATTAGGGGAAAGCAAAGGAATTTTCACATGAAGAATACTTGTTGTTGCTACCAAATCTACACTTAATGATGGGCTAAAAGAAGTTTAATAAATAGAAATTGTATTAGGTGAAGGCTTGGAACCTCAGGAAAGAAAGAACTACACCACAGTGGTGAAAACTGCAATAAATACAATAGGCCAAGTTCATTCTCATGAGTTTCTTAAATCATTTCTAATAGTTGAAGCAAAAATTAAAACACCATCTGATGTAGTGCCCAATTTCCTGTATGTACATGAAATACTTAAGACAATTAAGACATACTTATTGAAAAAGTGAGGAGGGTACTCAACATTATTAGCAATTAGTGATATGTAACTCAAAACCACAATGAGATACAATTTCACACCCACAAGGATGACTATAATCAACAAAATAGATAACACAACAAGAGTAGACAAGGATGTGGAGAAATTAGAACTATCATACACTGCTGGTGAAAATGTAAAATGATGTGGCCCTTTTATGGGAAAAAAAAAAACACCAGTCCGACTGTTCATGAAAATACTAAACGTTTACCAGAAGACCCAACACTTCTGCTCCCAAGTATATAACCAAAACATTCAAACAGATGTAAAAGCCCTGTACATGAATGTTCATAGTAGCATTATTCATAATGGACAAAAACTGGAAACAACCCAAGTATCCATCAGTTACTGGGTGGATAAATAAACTGTAGTATATTAGTACAATGGAGCATTATTTAGTAATACTAATACTATGTGGTAAAACATGGATGAATCCTGAAAACATGATGCTAAGTGAAAGAAGCCAGTAACATATCTTTTGATTCAGTTTATATGACATGCCCAGAATAGGTATATCCATACAGACAGAAAGGAAATTAGTGGATTTTTGGGAGTGGGCGAAGTTTTACAGAAATTAGAAGTCAATTGCTAAAGGGTACAGGGTCTCTTTTTGGGATAATGAAAATGTTCTAAAATTGATTGTGGTAATGTTTGTAGAATTCTAAGAACCATTGAATTGTACGTATTAAATGGATATAGTGTATATGAATTACATCTCCATAGAACTATTATTGTTCTTAAAAAACTGAGGCATGTAAGTGGACCTAAAGGGAAGCAGAGTTTCTACACTTTGCTTGAAGTGCTAAATCATTGATACCAGTAGTTTGTCATAAGTTATGTATGTATTGTAAAACCTAGAGTAATCACTAAAAACCACTATACTGAATGCAATTCTCAAAAACATAAGGACAGAATCCTTTTAAAATGTTCAAATTACTGACAATAAAGCAGGAAAGAGAAAAAAGAAATCATAAGCAGAGGAAACAGAAAACAAAGTATGAAATAGCAGACTTAAGCACAAACGTATCAATAATTACCTTAAATGTAAATGATATAAATATACTAATTAAAAGACAGAGATTAACAGAGTGGATTATAAAATATTACCCAACTATAAGCTAGCTACAGAAAAACTCATTTCCAATACAACAAAATAGGTAGGTCAAAAGTAAGGATGGGAAAAGATATCCCGTGCAAAATTAATGAAAAAAAAGCAAGAGTGGTATATGAATATAAGATAGTGTGCAATTCCAAGCAAAGAAAATTACTAGAGACAGAAGGGACATGGATACAATAAAGGAACAATCCATCAGGATGACCTAATGATCCTAAATGTGTACACACTGAACAACAGACCCTCAAAGTACATGAAGCAAAGAAGAAATAGAAAAATCCACAAATATAGTTGGGGACTTAACATCTTGCAACAATTGATAAGACTACTGGATGGAAAATCAACAAGGATATAGAAGAATTGAACAATGCAATGAACCCAAAAAGATCTATTTGACATATATAGAACAATCCTCCAAACACTACCAAAGTATACATTTTTTTAAGCACCCATGGAACACTTATCAAGATAAAAATTGATTCTGAGTCATGGAACAAGCCTCATCAAATATAATAAGAGAATTGTAATAATTGAGTATGTTCTCAGGTCATAATGAAATCAAACTAGAAATCAATAATGGGGGGAAAAAAAACTCTCCAAACACTTAGAAATTAAATAAGATGCCTCAAAATCATGGACAGGTCTAATAAAGAGTCTCAAAGGAAACAGAAAATACATAGAGTTCAATGTAATTAAGATCTCCCCATCAAGAAATCTCCAAGCCCAGATGGTTTCACTGAATAACTCTATCACATATTTTAAGAATTAGCACCAATTTTACACAACCTCTTTCAGAAAATAGGAGAGATGGGAAGATGTCCGAACTTAGTTGAGGAGCCCAGGATCACCCTGATACCAAAATCAGACAAAACAGCAGTAAAAAGGAAAACTAAATACTAAAACTAAATCTCTCATCAGATTAAATGGAAATATCCTCAACAAAATATTAGCAAATTGAATGCGATAATGTACAAAACAGCAAAGAATCATGACTAAGTGGGATTTGTTCCAGTCTTTAAGGCTGATTCAACATTTGGAAATCAGTAAATTTAGCCCCACATGCCAACAGGCTAAAGAAGAAAAATTATATGATCATATCAATTGACACAAAAAAAAACACTTGACAAAATCCAACATGCATTCATGATTCAAACCCTCTGCAAACTAGGAAGCTAGGGAGCTTCCTAAAATTGATAAAAAACATCCACCAAAAAACCTATAGGTAAAATCGTGGCTTTATGGATGAATGTTTGCCTCCTAAATTAGAGCAAGATAAGAATATACATACATATATATATATATATTCTTACCATTCTTATTCAACATAATGTTGAAAGGGTTTTTCCCTTGCCAAAAAGGCATACTGATCAGAAAGAATGAATTAATCTATTTCTATTTGCAGGTGATATAGTTATTTAGAAAATCCTAGGTTATCTACCCAAAAAATCTTAGGACTAATGTATGACTTCAGAAAAGTCTCAGGATACAATATCAATTACATTGAATGGAAAATTCAATTACATTTTTGTGTATTCTTATCATATTTGAAGTGAGTTTCTTTTTTAAAAAATATAAATTTATTTATTTTAATTAGAGGCTAATTACTTTACAATATTATATTGGTTTTGCCATACATCAACATGAATTCGCCACGGGTGTACACTTGTTCCCTCTCCCACCTCCCTCACCATACCATCCCTCTGGGTCATCCCAGTGCACCAGCCCCGAGCATCCTGTATCATGCATCAAACCTGGACTGGCAATTTGTTTCACGTATGATATTATACATGTTTCAATGCCATTCTCCCAAATCATCCCACCCTCGCTCTCTCCCACAGAGTTTCTTAATTCACCTTTTAATAGTTCATTGTTAATGTACAGAAATGACAGATTTCTGTATATTAATTTTGTATTGTGCAACTTTACTGAATTAATTGGTAAGTTCTAGTAGTTTTTGATGGTGTCTGTAGGATTTTCTGTGTACAGTATTATGTGGTCTTCAAATAGTGACCGTTTTTCTTCTCCCTTTCTAATTTGGATTCCTTTTATTTCTTCTGCTTTTCTGAATGCTATGAATAGGACTTCCAAAACTATGTTGAATAAAAGTGGCCACTACTCACTTTGGGATACCTCAGACTCCACAGGCTGCCCTGTCAGGAACCAGCCCCACCCACCACCAAGCTGGCACTACATATGAGACCCCTAGCTCCACAACTACTCACCCCAGACCCAGGTTCCCCCCACTGATGGGTCAGCACTAACTACAGAACCCACAGGGCCCCACAGCCAGCCACCTCATAACCTAAGCTACCAGCAGCCTCTGAGAAAGACAGGGACTGGATGCCAGCCACATCTACCAGACACCCACAGTAGTCAGCCTACCACAAAAGAAGGACCCATGCAGCCTACATAGGAAATGCCCCCAGAGCAGATAGTTCTGGTGAAGAGAGCAGGGGGTATACTGCTGGGACACAGAGGACATCTATACAGGACCATTTCTCCAAGGCTGAGAAATGTAATCAACATACTGAATACATAGAAATAAAAACAGCAAACTAGGCTAAATAAAGCAACAGAGGGATACATTCCAAAAGAAGGAGCAAGATAAAATCCCAAAAGAAGTACTAAGTGAAGTGGTGGTTTAATCACTCAGTCATGTCCAACTCTTTGTGACCCCATGGACTGTAGCCTACCAGGCTCTTCTGTCCATGGGATTCTCCAGGCAAAAATATTGGAGTGGGTTGCCATTTCCTTCTCCAAAGTGAAGTAGAGATAAGCAATATATGCAATAATGTGTTTAAGGTAATGATTGTAAAGATGTTTAAAGAATTCAGGAGAAGGCTGGATGAATACAGCAAGTTGAAGATTATAACACACTTAGAATGTATAAAGGACCAAACAGAGATGAAGACTACAATAATGGAAATAAAGAATAAACTGGGAGGAATCAACATTAGACTAGATGATACAGAGGAACAGATCAGAGACCTGGAAGATAGAGTAGTGGAAATCACAGAAGCTGAATAGGAAAAAAGAAAAAACAGGGACAGATTAAGAGACCTCTGGTACAACATCAAGCATACTAATATTCTCATTATAAGGGTTCCAGAAGGAGAAGAGAGAGAGAGAGAGACAGAGAGACAGAGAACATATCTGAAGAAATATTAACTGAAATCTTCCCTAACCTGGGAAAGGAAATACGCATCCAAGAAACACAGAAAGTCCCATACAGTAAGAACCCAAAGAGGTCCACATGAAGACACATTATAATTAAAGTGGCCAAAATTAAAGGGAGAATATTGAAAACAACAAGGGGAAAGCAAAAAAGTTACATTCAAGGAAGCTCCCATAAGGCTAACAGCTAACTTTTCAGCAGACCACAAGTGGGTAGCACAACATATTTAAACTGATGAAGGTAAAAACCTACAACCAAGAATAATCTGGCAAGGCTTTCATTCAGATTTGATGGAAAGATCAAAAGCTTTTTAGATAAGCAAAAGCTAAAAGACTTCAGCAGCAACCAAACTATCTTTATAAGAAATGTTAAAGGGACTTCTTTAATTGATAAATAAAAGGCCATAACTAGAAATATGAAAATTACAAGAATAAAAATCTCATAAGTAAAGGCATATATACAGTAAAGTATTGAATCAACCATATATGAAGCCACTAAGAAGGTTATAAGACAAAAGTAGTAAAATTATCTATATCCCCAATATGTAGTTATGGAATACACAAAACAAAAAGATGTAAAGTGTGATGTCAAAAACAATAAACAGATGAGAAGAGTAAAAAAGGTATTTGAACTTGAGATCAGCAACTTAATCACATATATCAGAGAAAAAACATAATTTAAAAAGATATATACACTCCAGTGTTCATTGTAGCACTGTTTACAATAGCTAGGACATGGAAGTAACCTAAATGTCCATCAGCAGAGGACTGGATAAAGATGTGGAACATATATACAATGGAATATTACTCTGCCATAAAAATGAACAAAATAATGCCATTTGCAGCAATATGGATGTACCTAAAGATTGTCCTACTTAGGTGAAGTCAGACAGAAAAAGACAAATACCATATAAATATTGCTTGTATGTGGAATCTAAATAAAAGGTTACAAATGAACTTACTTACCAAACAGAAATAGAGTCACGGATGTAGACAAACTTGTAGTTACCAGGAGATAAGGTGGGAAGGGATAAATTTCAAGATTGGGATTGACATATATACATTACTATATATAAAATAGATTACTAATAAGGACCTGCCTTATAGCACAGGGAACTCTACTCAATATTCTATAATGGCCAATATGGGAAAAGGATCTTTAAAAAATGAATATATGTATAAGAAAGAAAGAAAGTGAAGTCACTCAGTTGTGTCTGACTCTGCAACCCCATGGACTGTAGCCTACCAGGCTCCTCCATCCATGGGATTCTCCAGGCAAGAATACTGGAGTGGGTTGTCATTTCCTTCTCCAGGGGATCTTCCTGACCCAGGGATTGAACCCCAGTCTTCCACATTGGAGGCAGAAGCTTTAACGT
This sequence comes from Ovis canadensis, assembly GCF_042477335.2. Taxonomy (NCBI): domain Eukaryota; kingdom Metazoa; phylum Chordata; class Mammalia; order Artiodactyla; family Bovidae; genus Ovis; species Ovis canadensis. The sequence goes on from NC_091727.1 coordinate 64,188,373, forward strand.
CTGAGCCACCAGTGTATAACCAATTCACTTTGCTGTATACCTGAAACTAACACAGCACTGAAATCAACTACATTCCAATAAAAAATTTTTAAATCACCTATACATATAGGTTGCTATATATAAACCTCATGATAACCACAAATCAAACATCTATCATAGACATACACAAAAAAGAAAGAAATCCAAATACTAAAAATAGTCATCTAATCAACAGGGAAGACAGCAAAAGAAGAAAATGGAATAAAACAGCTCGAAAAACAACCCCAAAACTATTAACAAAATGGCAATTAGTATATATCTATCAATTACTTTAAATGAACTAAATGCTGTAATCAAAGGACATTAGAGTGGCTAAATGGATATACAAACAAGACCTACTCATTTGCTATCTCCAAAAGAGACTCTCTGAAGAGCAAAAGACACACACAGACTGAAAGTGAGAAGATGGGAAAAGGTACTTCATGCAAGTAGCAATGGAAAGAAAGCCAGGGTAGCAATATTGATATCAGACAAAATAGACTTTACAACAAATACTGTATCAGGAGACAGAGAGAAACCTTACATAGTGATCAAGGGATCAATCCAAGAAGATATACCAATTGTAAATATACATGTACCCAACATAGGCACACCTAAATACAGAAAGTAAATATTAACAGACATAAAAGGAGAATTGACAGTAATATAATAATTCAGTTCACTTCAGTTCAGTTCAGTCGTTTGGTCATGTCCAACTCTTTGCAACCCCATGAATTGCAGCACACCAGGCCTCCCTGTCCAGAGTTCACTCAGACTCACGTCCATTGAGTCGGTGATGCCATCCAGCCACCTCATCCTCTGTCGTCCCCTTCTCCTCCTGCCCCCAATCCCTCCCAGCATCAGAGTCTTTTCCAATGAGTCAAACCTTTGCATGAGGTGGCCAAAGTACTGGAGTTTCAGCTTTAGCATCACTCTTTCCAATAGTAAGGGACTTTAATATACCTGTAGCATCACTGGGCAGATATCCAGACAGAAAATAGATAAGGAAATGCTGGCCTTAAATGACACATTATACCAATGGAATTAATAGCTATATATATATATATATATATATATATATGTATATATATATATAAAACATTCCATCTGAAAATAGCAGAATACACATTCTTTTCAAGTATACATGGAACATTCTCCAGGATAGATCATATGATACAAAACCAGTCCCAGTAAGTTTAAGAAAACTGAAATCATATCAAGCATCTTTTCCCACCACAACACTATGAGACTAGAAGTCAGCTGCAAGAAAAAACGACTGAAAACACAAGCACTTGGAACCTAAACAATGTGCTGCTAAACAACCAATGGATCACTGCAGAAATCAATAAAGAAAACAGTATATTTGGAGACAAATAAAAATGAAAGCACAACAGTCCAACTGTGACACAGTAAAAGCAGTTCTAAGAGGTAAATTCATAGTGATACAAGCATACCTCAGGAAACAAGAAAATCTCAAACAGCCTAACTTTATACCTGAAGGAATTTAAAAAGAAGAACAAAGAAAACCCAAAGTTAGTAGAAGGAAACAAATCATAAGGGTCAGAACAGAAATAGATGAAATAGAAACTAAAAAAGAAATATAAAAGAGCAATGAAAATAAAAATTGATTGTTTGAAACAATAAACAAAATTGGTAAACCATTATTCAGATTCATCAAGAAAAAAAGAAAGTGCCCAGATCAGTACAATCAGAAACGAAAAAGGAGTTACAACCCACATCACAGAAATGCAAAGGATCATAAGAAGTTACTACAAACAGTTACACATCAATAAAATGAACAACCTAGAAGAAATAAACAAATTCCTGGAAAAGTACAATCTCCCAAGGCTGAATGAGGAAAAAACAGAAAACATGTCAATTTCCAGTAATGAAACTGAATCAATAATAAAACAACTTTCTGAAAACAAGGGTTTAGGAGCAGATGGCTGCACAGGTGAATTCTACTAAGCATTTAGCAAAGAATTAATACCAGTCTTTCTCAAACTATTCCAAGGAAGTACAATGAAGGAATGCTTCTAAACTCACTCTACAAGGCCAGCATAACCCTGATACCAAACTCAGACAAAGATATCACAAAAAAGAAAATTACACTCCAGTATCACTGTTGAACATAGATGCCAAAAAAAAAAAAATACTAGCAAACTGAATTCACCAGTATGTTTAAAGCATCATACATAATAATCAATTGAATTTATCCCAGGGATGCTAAAATGGTTCAGTAACTACAAACCAATCAATGTGATAGATGCAGAAAAACCTTTTGACAAAATCCAACATCCATTTATCATAAGAACTCTCAAAAAAGTGCTTTTAGAGGGAACATTGTTATTGTTTAGTCACTAAGCTGTGTCCAACTCTTTGCAACCTCGTGGAGCCTGTGAGGCTCCTCTGTCCATGGGATTTCTCTGGCAAGAATACTGGAGTGGGTTATCACTTCCTTCTCCAGGGGATCTTTTCAACCCAGGGATCCAACCTGCGTCTCCTGCATTGGCAGGCAGATTCTTTACCACTGAGCCACCAGGTAAGCCCCTTTACAGGAGAACATATATCAACATCATAAACACCATAGGAACTTCCCTGGTGATCCAGTGGCTGGGAGTCTGTGCTTCCAGTTCAGGGGGCTCAGGTTCAATTCCCACTCAGGAAACTGGATCCCACATGCTGTAACTAAGACTTTGTATTCCACAACTAAAGATCCCACGTGCTGCAACAAAGATTGAAGCACTGCAACTTAGACCCAGCACAACAAAATAAATAAATAAATGAAAATGAATACTGAAAAAAAAAGGAATAAAGATCATATATGAAGGCAATGGTACCCCACTCCAGTACTCTTGACTGGAAAATCCCATGGATGGAGGAGCCTGGTAGGCTGCAGTCCATGGGGTCGCAAAGAGTCGGATACGACTGAGCGACTTCACTTTCACTTTTCACCTTCATGCATTGGAGAAGGAAATGGCAACCCACTCCAGGGTTCTTGCCTGGGGAGTCCCAGGGACCGGGGAGCCTGGTGGGCTGCCGTCTATGGGGTCGCACAGAGTCGGACACAACTGAAGTGACTTAGCAGCATGACAAACCCACAGCTAACATTGTACTCAATGGTGAAAGCTGAAGGCATTTCCTCTAAGATCAGGAATAAGACAAGGATGGATGCACCCCATAAATTTTTAGATGTCGTGTTTTCATTTTCATTCCATCCTGTGTGAGCTTTTGTTTCCTTTGAGACTTGTCTTACTCATGGGTTGTTTGAAATGTGTTTTTTAGTTTGTGAGTGTTACTACATTTTCATATTTTCTTTTATTCCTATTTATAATCTGATATTCTCTTACTCTGAGAACATACTCTGTATTCTTTCAATACTTCTAGATTTGTTGCAGTTTGTTTTTTGACCCAGGATATGAAATGTCTTTGTGAATGTTCCAAGGCACTAGGGGAAAAGACTGTGTATTCTGCTGTTGTGGGGGGAGTGTTACATAATTGGAAATTAGACCTTGATGGATGATTCTAATGCTCAGTTCTTTATATCTTTGCTAATTATCTGTCTAGTAAGTCTATCTATTGCTGGGAGTAAGGTATTAAAGTCCCTCAGTATAATTTGGATTTTTCTCTCTGTCTTTTCAATTCTGTTTTTGTTTCAGGTATTTTGAAACACTATGGTTTGGTATATACACATTTAGGATTGCTATGTCTTCTTGGCATATCTATTTCTTTATCATTATATATTGTCCCTCTCTGTCTCAGAATTTTTTTTCTAAAGTCTACTTTAACTCATAATAATTTAGCCATTCCTCCTTTTTTGATTAATATTACCATGATGTCTCTTTTCATCCTTTTAATCTATGTCATTGTGTTTGAATTATTTGTTAACTGCATATAATTAGGTCATGGTCATTTTTAGCCCACTCTGCCTGCATCTGTCTTAATTGACATATTTAAACCTCTTCTATGTTAGGATTTGAGTATGCTATTTATTTACAATTTATTTTTGTTTCCTGTTTCTTTTTTTCTTTCAATGGATATTTTGCCCATTTTAGAATCTCATAGTTTTACTCATACAGGTTTTAGTATGTCATATGTTGCTTAACATAATTTTCTCAGAGGTTGCTCTGGATATTAATGTGTGTGTTTAACTTACCACAGTCTACACATATTAACAATTTATCGTTTTGAATTAAGTACTGAAACCTTATTATATTATGTTGTTTTTTTCACTTGCTAAGTCATGTCCGACTCTGCAACATCATGAACTTCAGTCCTCCAGGCTCCTCTGTCCTCCACTATCTCCTGGAGTTTGCTCACATTCATATCCATTGAATTGGTGATGCTATCTAACCATCTCATCCTCCGCTGACTCCTTCTCTTTTTGCCTTCAGTCTTTTCCCAGGATCAAGGTCTTTTCCAATAAGTCAGTTCTTCACATCAGGTAGCCAAATTATTAGAGCTTCAGGTTCAGCATCAGTCCTTCCAATGAATATTCAGGGTTGATTTCCTTTAGTATTGACTGGTTGGATCTCCTTGCAGTCCAAGGGACTCTCAAGAGTCTTCTCCAACACCACAATTCCAAAGCATCAGTTCTTCAGTGTTCAGCTTTCTTTTTGGTCCCACTCTCACATCTGTACATATCTACTGGAAAAACCATAGCTTTGATTATATGGACCTTTGTCAGTAAAGTGATATCTCTGCTTTTTAATATGTTGTCTAGTTTTATCATAGATTTTCTTTCAAGGAACAGAAGTCTCTTCATTTCATAGCTGCAGTCACCTTCCCCCTTGATTCTGGAGCCCAGGAAAATCTGTCACAGCTTCCAATTATTCCTCATTTATTTGCCATGAAGTGATGTGACCAGATGCCATGGTCTTACTTTTTTACTGTTGAGTCTCAAGCCAGCTTTTTCATACTCCTCTTTTACCCTCATCAAGAAGCTCTTTAGTTCCTATTCACTTTCTGCCTTTAGAATGGTATCACCTGTGTATCTGAGGTTGTTGATACTTCTGGCAATCTTGATTCCAGCTTGTGATTTCCAGCCTGGCATTTCCCATGATGTATTCTGCATATAAGTTAAATAAGCAGGGTGACAATATACAGTCTTGTCAGACACCTTTCCCAATTTTGAACTAGTCAGTTGTTCCATGTCCTGTTCTAACTGTTGCTTCTTGACCCGCATACAAGTTTCTCAGGAGACAGATAAGGTAGTGTGGTACCCCATCTCTTTATGGATTTTCCATAGTTCGTTGTGATCCACATAGTCAAAGGCTTTAACATAGTCAACGAAGCAGAAGTAGATGTTTTTCTGAAACTTCCTTGTGTTCTACATGATTCAACAAATGTTGGCAATTTGATCTCTGCTTCCTCTGCCTCTTTGAAACTCAGCTTGTACATCTAGTATCACATCAATTGATTTTCTTTTCTCATTCACCTTGTGAATTTTATGGTTTGGGGATGATGAGTTATTTTATTATATGAGAAAGCTCTTGGTCTTATTTAATTTAAATCTTCTGTTTAAGCAGGTAGCAGATCTGGTTAGGTATAGTGTGTTCAATTTGGCCTACTTTTTGAGCTGTAATTTTTTTGTTGTTGTTCTTTTCTTTTTTCTTTTTTTTAATTTTTATTTTTACTTTATTTTGCTTTACAATACCTTTAAACAACAATTTCATTTTCTAAAGCCTTACAGTGCTACTCTGGTCGTCTTCATGATCTGGCTCTATTTTAGCTTCTGCTTAATCTCTGCTGGTGCCACCTGTGGGAGTACAGGTTGCTTCCATGACCCACTCAGTGTCATTAGGTAGAAGACCGGGAATGCCAGAACTATATGACAAAGAGTGTTTTCCCTTGCCTATTTCCTGAACAACCAGCACTGGTAAACTCTCCTCATATCTACAGAGGAAGGAATAACCTAACTGGGCTGCTTTATGCTGCTAGGTAGAGTACCAGGCTTCATCAGGTAGTTCAGTGGTAAAGAATCTGCTTGCCAATGCAGGATACAAAGGAGACATGGGTTCGATCCCTGAGTCAGGGAGATCCCCTGGAGGAGGAAATGGCAACCCAATCCAGTGTTCTTGCCTGGAAAACCACATGGACAGAGGAGCCTGGCGGGCTACAATCCATGCAGTCACAAAGAGTCAGACATGACTGAGCATACACACACACACACACAGTACCAGGAAATACAGGTTCTTTATGGGTGTTTGCCACTGGGCAGACGTTTAGGAATTCTTGAGCCTGGTTCATCTTCTGCCTCTCATTGGAGGGACAAAAGACATTTTGTACAGGAATGGATTTTATATATTAAAGACCTCTAATGTAATGCTGATATGATGTCAGACTTTGTGTGATTTTATCATATTGCCACCACTGAATGTTTGTTTCTTTATGAACTATCATTTTCCCTCCTTTAAATCCAATATCTATTGTTTTCCAAGACTATTGTGAAGTTGTAACAAGTAGCAAAAATGAACAATTTGGAATCAAGTAACCTGAGTTTGTGTCTTAATTCTGCCACTGACTGTGGGACACTACATAAATGATCTTCTCTTCCTTGAGCTTCTGTTGCATTCTTTGTAAAATGGACATACTACCACCCACCCACCCACAGTTAATGTAAAGATTAAGTGAAAAAATAATTCCAAATTCACTTTATAGAATGATATGGAAATGGAATGGCAGTTTTCTTACTCATCTGCTGTTCTCTGTAAACATTTCTGTTATTGTTGCATCTGTACCATGAGCACCCCACTAGATGACCGTATTGTGCCAACCTTTAAAACCCTTGTTCTTAAATTCTAATCCTTGGACTGGTGCCAGGCTAACTACATAAGAATCATCTACAGCTTGCTTTTTTTTTTTTTTTTTTTTTTTACAGCTTGCTTTTTAAAAACAGATTCCCTCACTCTAACCCCAGATTATATTTAGTAGATCTGAGATAAGGCCTAGATTTTTTAAATTCTCTCCAGACAGTTCTTCAGATACAGCCAGTTAGAAGATCCACTTTGTGTGAAACAGCCCCATACCTTGCATATGGCAGACATTTGGGAAATGGTTATTAAATTATAGAGATTCTGGAAAAGAAATACATATGACTAAAAGGTTAGAAAATTGGACCTTGGGATAGAGAAGAAAGGAGCTGGAATATATGAGACCAAAGAAAAGGGGACATTTCGTGGCTATTTTTTATTCTACCATGGGTTATTTTGAAGACTCAGACAAGTTGTTCTCCATTTGTGAAATGAACTAAACAATGGACAGTATATATGATAGCAAGAGAAACTTCCATTATATGCCAGGAAGAATTTCTTGACCCTGGGTGGAATTCAGGGTTAAAACAGATTATAGCAACAGATTGCAAACTGACCGTCCATAATGTTTCATACTCTTACCCCTCCTAGGTCAAAGGGGACCTACCTACATGATCTCTTATCATTCTCTTCCACTTCTGTGATTCCAGCTACATCATGAGTCCTTACAAGCAAAGTCTAGTAAATTAAACTAGCAATTCTTGCCTTTTAAAATGCTGATGATTTTAAGAGTTTTCTTTGAAAAGTCTTATTCAGTAGGGATATAAGATTATGAATAACCCTAAAATATTTAGCTATCTATTGAAACCTCTTCACAGTATCAAATAAAATGGGAACAGATGAAACTAGACCAGAGTTTGGTTAGTAGGTAACAGATTTACTGGACTTGCTCATTTTAAAAATTAAGATTATAAACAACATATGTCAAAAATCCTATAAAACTGCTCTGGAAATCATCTTCCTTGGAAAGCCAAAATCCCTGCTAATGTTCTGAATTTGCTCTTCAGAACTGAAAGATGACATTGTATACATCTGCCACACTGTTTCAAACAATGCTTCTTTGAAACAGAGCTTACTCTGCATGGGTATGCATTCAGTAGCAACCCCAGTTTCAAACACCTGGCCTCTACTCGGAATGTAATCCATCCAATCCTTTGAGAGAAGACAGCTTTTCTATTTATAAATACAGGTGGTGTTGCTATGAGTTACAGTTTTCTGGACGTTTTCATGCATAGTTCATTATTTTAAAGCAAAAGAAAGTCATATGAGAGTGAAATCACCAGATCTTCAGCCTATCCTGAAGGCTAGAGACTTGAGAAGAATCTTAATTGGCTCTTTTTATTTTTGCTTTCACATATGTAAGTCTCCTGTTGAATCTCTCTGGTCCACTGTTCCCTCTAATGAAGTCATGTTCTGTGCTCAGGGCAGTAATATCCTCAGAAGCAGATGTCTCCCATAAAGCATGACCTCATTCATTGGAATGGAAGAGCCAGCACTAGACTGTTGGGATAATGTGGAGGGAAGGGCTTTGTTTAAAAATAGTTTTCTTAAATAATGTGTTCAACTTTTTATGAATTTCTATAAAAAGGCAAATCTAATTTGTTGCTAGTTTTTTGTTAGACTTAGTCCTCAAATGCAGAAGGGTCAACTACTAGGCCAGAAGAAACAGAGTCCTCACAGAGCACAGACACTTCTGTCCAGTTGTTATAGTGTGACATATTTGTGTGTGCTGCTGCTGCTGCTAAGTCGCTTCAGTAGTGTCCAACTCTGTGCAACTCCATAGACGGCAGCCCACCAGGCTCCTCCATCCCTGGGATTCTCCAGGCAAGAACACTGGAGTGGGTTGCCATTTCCTTCTCCAATATAGTGTGAATATAATATTCCTTCACAAATAGTGTGACATATTTGTGTATAAAAGGGTGAAACTTGGGCTTTTCCAGATGGTAAATCTAGGCTCTGTATCAGACCCCACTGAATCACAGCCTAGATTTCAGCAAGCATTTTATAACAGCCCTGGAGCTAAGAGGAAATAAACTTAAGTGCCCAAGGAAAGTTACTGACCCAGATGCTCTCAGCAAATTAGGCAAGTGGGAACATTGCTAGAGAAGGAAAGGTAGAGAAAAAGAGTGGACCAATTAGAAAGATGCAGTTTGAAGCAATCCAAACTTGCCCAGGAGGTTGGGCTTTCCAGGTTATTCCTATTCTAGATATAGGGCAGTTCCTGAGCACTGACTTTAAAAATTATTAGGAATAACTGGAATCTATGATATCCTGCACTCTCTGACAACCTATAACCAGGTCTTATAGTCACAGCCCACATGTTCTAGTGTGTTCCTGGCTTCTGTTTGTATCTATGCAGAAAATGAGCATCCTAAGGGGAAAAGATCCAAACAGCACATTTCCTAGAAAAAAAGCAAAGCTTTTTCCATAGAGAGCATCATAAGGAAATATAAGATACTTATCATCTGAGTTCAGTATCTGTAATTTGTAAGTTCAATCACTGCATTCCCATAAGACGTCCGTTTCATTTACAGTTCAGTTCAGTCACTCCGTCACGTTTGACTCTTTGCAACCCCATGGACTGCAGCACACCAGGTTTCCCTGTCCATCACCAACTCCCAGAGTTTACTCAAACTCGTGTCCATTGAGTCAGTGATGCCATCCAACCATCTCATCCTCTGTCATCCCTTTCTCCTCCTGTCTTCAGTCCTTCCCAGCATCAGGGTTTTTTCCAAAGAGTCAGTTCTTCGCATCAGGTGGCCAAAGTATGGGAGCTTCAGCTTCAGCATCATACTTCCAATACTCATACTTCCAATGAGTATTCAGGACTGATTTCCTTTATGATTGACTGGTCTGATCTCCTTGCTGTCCAAGGGAGTCTCAAGAGTCTTCTCCAACACCACAGTTCAAAAGCATCAATTCTTCGGCATTCAGCTTTCTTTATGGTTCATCTTTCACATCCATACATGATTACAGGAAAAACCATAGCTTTGACTAGACAGACCTTTGTTGGACAAGTAATGTCTTTGCTTTTTAATTGTTGTCTAGATTGGTCGTTGGCCTTCCCTTATAGCTCAGTCGGTAAAGAATCTGCCTGCAATGCAGGAGACCTGGGTGGGGAAGATCCCCTGGAGAAGGAAATGATAACCCACTCCAGTATTCTTGCCTGGAAAATCCCATGGACAGAGGAGCCTGGTGGGCTACAGTACATGTGGTCAAAAGAGTCAGACACAACTTAGCAACTGAACCACCACCAGGTTGGTCATAGCTTTTCCTCCAAGAAGCAAGCATCTTTTAATTTCATGGCTGCAGTCACCATCTGCAGTGATTTTGGATCCCAATAAAGTCTGTCACTGTTTCCATTGTTTCCCCATCTATTTGCCATGAAGTGATGGGACAGGATGCCACGATCTTAGTTTTCTGAATTTGAGTTTTAAGCCAGCTTTTTCAGTCTCCTCTTTCACTTTCTTCCAGAGGCTCTTCAGTTCCTCTTTGCTTTCTGCCATGTTTCAGTTACAGTTGTATGTTAAGAAGTGAAGGTATGCCAATAGTTCTGTAATATTAATTGATGGTGAAACACACTGAAATTATATTTCTTTCTCCAGCTCCTACAGTAGTTGCTTTGACTGGCAGCTAATAATACTCTCCCAAAGATCATTTTAAACACATAACCACCATAAAGCAAATCTTTCCAGGGCAAACCTCCCTGACTTCATTCTTCATGCTCCTTGAGCCCATATATCCCCTTCCTCCCTCCACACCTCATCTCTCATCCTTCCTTCTGGAGGCAATGACATTGGTACCTTAGATGAAAATACACAGAAAACAAATAAGAAGAGATCAATGGACTTTTTCCTAAGTTAGCATGGTTGTATAAACTCTTACCAAAAAATGGGACTGTGCATCAGTTGTCCTCAAGGAAGTGCTATAAAGCAGGACTAGCTGGAAATGTTTTAAATGAAGACTCTTGTACATTTTTTTTCCTCCAGGGAGAAAAACCACCAAAAGACATCCTAGGGGGAAAAAGGAGTTAGGGCTAAATCAAGATATTAGAAAACAAATATTTCCCATGTTCTTGTTGTTGTTCAGTCGCTAAGTCGTGTCCGACTCATTTTGACTCCATAGACTGCAGCACACCAGGTTTTCTTGTCCTTCACCATCTCCTGAGGTTAGTTCAAACTCATGTCCATTGAGTCAGTGATGCCATCCAACCATCTCATCCTTCTCATGCCTTCAATCTTTCCCAACATCAAGGTTTTTTCCAATGAGTTGGCTTTTCACATCAGGTGGGCAAAGTATTGGAGCTTCAGCGAAAGCCCCTCCAATGAATATTCAGGATTAATTTCCTTTAGGATTGACTGGTTTGATCTCCTTGCTGTCCAAGGGACTCTCAAGAGTCCTCTCCAACACCACAGTTCGAAAGCATCAGTTCTTCACTGCTTAGCCTTCTTTATGGCCCAACTCTGACATCCATGCATGACCACTGGAAAAACTGTAGTTCTGACTATATGAACCTTTGTCAGCAAAGTAATGTTTCTGCTTTTTAATACAATGTCTAAGTTTATCATAGCTTTCCTTCTAGGGAGCAAGCATCTTTTATTTTCATGCCTGCAATCACCATCCGCAGTGATTTTGGAGCCCAAGAAAATAAAATCTGTCACCGTTTCCACTTTTTCCCTATCTATTTGCCATGAAGTGATGGGTCTAGATGCCATGATCTGTAAACCTACAAAGTGAAAAAGTAGAAGGAATACTTATCAATACATTTAATAAAATTGGTATAACTTTGATAACAAATCCTTCTAAAACACAGTAACAAATGTAAACTAAAGATGTCTCACATTAAAAATCCTACGTACTGCTACAGCTACTGCTAAGTTGCTTCAGTCGTGTCCGACTCTGTGCTACCCCATAAGATGGCAGCCCACCAGGCTCCCCCGTCCCTGGGATTCTCCAAGCAAGAGCACTGGAGTGGGTTGCCATTTCCTTCTCCAGTGCATCAAAGTGAAAAGTGAAAGAGAAGTCACTCAGTCATGTCCGACTCTTTGCGACCCCATGGACTGCAGCCTACCAGTCTCCTCCGTCCATGGGATTTTCCAGGCAAGAGTACTGGAGTAGGATGCCATTGCCTTCTCCGAAAAATCCTACGTAAACTACTGCCAAATCAAACCCTGCAAAATAAAGTATAACTTGTCATGATGAAATAGGATTTGTCCTAGGAAAGCATAGATAGTTCAATAGTACAAAATCTCTTAATATCACATTACATTATCAACTCAAAGGATGATCAGCTCATATAGCATTAGATAAAAATTTAATACCTTTTGCTGATAATTTTTAGTAAACTAGGAATAAAATAAAAGAGTATTATTTAATACAATAAAGAATTTATTGGCCTAATAAATAGCATAATGCATGCATGAGTGCATGCTCAGTTGATTCAGTCATGTCCAACTCTTTGCATCCCTATGGACTATACACCACCATGCTCCTCTATCCATGGGGTTCTCCAGGCAAGAATACTGGAGTGGGTTGCAATGCCTTCCTCCAAGGGATCTTCCCAACCCTGGGTTCTAACCCACATCTCCTGCATCTCCTGCATTGCAGGTAGATTCTTTACTTCTGAGTCATTGGGGAAGTAGCATAGTACTTAAGGGCAAATATATTAGAGGCTTTCTTGCCAAAATCAAATCAACTCAAAGATACTCATTGTAACTGCTGATGTTCAACATTATTTTTTTAGTTCTATTTTTAATTTTTTTTAAAAAATCTAGCTGTACCACACAGCTTGCAGGATCTTAGTTCCCAGCCAGGTATTGAATCTGGGTTCCCTACAGTGGAACCATGGAATCCTAACCACTAGAACACCAGGGAGTTTCCTTCAACGTTATTGTTGAAGTGCTAGCCAGTGCAATGAGGCAAGAAACTGAAATAAGAAATGTTAACTATTGAACAATTATACAGACTCTCATTATTTTTACAGAAATAATTCTATAGCTAGAAAACCCAAAATAGTTGACTGAAAAAATATGACAAGGTGCCCAGGTCTTACATTACCTATTTCATGTAGTAGAAATGTATTGTTAAACATCTTGTGTTCAAACAACACTTATGAGTTGAATATAATTGAAAGAATTAACTGAAAAGAAAAAATTTCTACAGGAAGCTGTATCCTTCAAGACCATTTCAGAATGTTGCTATGCCTTAGTATTGTCATTCTGAACATCAATTCTTATTAGATTAAAGGTCTTAGTTATTTGAACTTACTGTTTGCTTGGTTTCGGGATGAATTAAATTTATATGCTTATGAAATTTTGCAGAGAACTTACATCTCTTGAGCGCCTAAGGAATATCTTGCATATACTTTTGTATTATCTTTTATAATCCTTACAACTCTCTAAAGCAAGTAGTAGTATCTTCATTTTGAGGATACAGCCAGGGAGATAAAGCAATTTTCTCAGTGTCAAACAACACTTAGTAAGTGGTAGAACTGGGGCTTGAATGCATATCTGAGGTTATTGATATTTCCCCCAGCAATCTTGATTCCAGCTTGTGCTTCCTCCAGCCCAGCATTTCTCATGATGTACTCTACATAGAAGTTAAATAAGCAGGGTGACAATATACAGTTTTGATGTACTCCTTTTCCTATTTAGAACCAGTCTGTTGTTCCATGTCCAGTTCTAACTGTTGTTTCCTGACCTGCATACAGGTTTCTCAAGAGGCAGATCAGGTGGACTGGTATGCCCATCTCTTTCAGAATTTTCCACAGTTTATTGTGATCCACACAGTCAAAGGCTTTGGCATAGTCAATAAAGCAGAAATAGATGTTTTTCTAGAACTCTCTTACTTTTTTGATGATCTAGCGGATTTTGGAAATTTGATCTCTGGTTCCCCTGCCTTTTCTAAAACCAGCTTGAACATCTGGAAGTTCACGGTTCACGTATTGCTGAAGCCTGGCTTGGAGAATTTTGAGCATTACTTTACTAGCATGTGAGATGAGTGCAATTGTGCAGTAGTTTGAGTGTTCTTTGGCATTGCCTTTCTTTGAGATTGGAATGAAAACGGACCTTTTCCAGTCCTGTGGCCACTGCTGTTTTCCAAATTTGCTGGCATAGTGAGTGTAGCATTTTCACAGCATCATCTTTCAGGATTTGAAATAGCTCAACTGGAATTCCATCACCTCCACTAGCTTTGTTCGTCGTGATGCTTCCCAAGGCCCACTTGACTTCACATTCCAGCATGTCTGGCTCTAGGTGAGTGATCACACATCATGATGATCTGGGTCATGAAGATCTTTTTTGTATAGTTATTCTGTGTATTCTTGCCATCTCTTCTTAATATCTTCTGCTTCTGTTAGGTCCCTACCATTTCTGTCTTTTATTGAGCCCATCTTTGCATGAAATTGGGTTAGCTCTTCGTAAATTAAAATATTGAACAATACTTTCATCCTAGACAGGTTCTAACATAAACGACCAGAGTGCACACAAACTGAGCATTGGAAGTCCCCAGTTTGTCTTATTATAAGAAGAATCCAGTGTGACTCGGTTGAGCTCTATCTCAGATTAAAGACACCATAAGCACAGCAGTAGAATAGATAGCCATCTTGGACTATTCTGGGACCCAGTTGAAAGTCATGTTGCATAGGTGTGGTTCTCAATGTAACTGCTGTCTGTGGTTTACCTGGTCAACTGTGATGGCTGCATTCCTCCCCAGTGAAGGGGAACCAGAGGACCACCCACACACCCTTAGCACGGCTGAGAAAATTACTTCTGGGAATAACCATCTGTGCTATTGATTGGATTGATCTGCCCACAGGAGGCTAGGATAGCTCTGATGATTTATGTCATGTCCCCAGTCCATGGGGTCACAAAGAGTCAGACATGAGTGAAGTGACTTAGCATAGAAGTTATGACTTAGCATAACATAGAAGATGAATTCAATCTGAAGCATGTAGGTTTCAGGAAACAGGAAATGTATTCAAGAGGCAATGTCACAAGATAGTTGGAGACATGGGCTGTAACTTATAAAGTATGATTCTCCATAAGGCTTGAAGCCCTAGAAATAAATATACTTGTGAGAGAGGATATAAGTAGAGAAAAGCAAGAGCATAAAAGCTAACCTTGATATTCATAGTAAGATTTCTGTTAACATAGCTTAAAATTTTACAAAGGGCACATGGTTTCACAATGAAAAAAAAATTGACTGTTAGAGGCCTCTGTGGAGGGAACTGTGTATGTATCTAAAAGGACCTAGAGGTATAATGTACTTAGACACTGAAAAAAAAAAAAACCCTTTAATTGAAGCTCTGCAGAAAAGGTTATCATGCTTTAAGTTGTGTCAACATGCACCGTACAATTAGAGGGACCATCCTATGAAGAGGGTTTGAACACAGGGATAAAGGGTAATGACAAATGGATATCTTACTTGGTTGGGAAGCATAAACAGTAGAGTTACTATAATAACCATTTCTGGTTTCATTTAACATTTTTATGTATGGTCTGGGTGAGATTTTGCAGTGAAATGTCTAAGTTCTCAGATGATGAATCATTTAGTCCAAACACCCATTCAAAGCTCTGCTATTTGCTGACTGTGTTACCCCTGACAAGTTACTTAACCTCTCCTGTCCTATTTCCTCAACTCTAAAATAATGAAATTGGATACAAATGTCTTAGCTAGAAAGTCTATAACTTAGCTTAACTCAGCTTACTTCTTTATGTCTACAATGAAAACAACACATAATCAAGTTCTTTGGTTGATTAGAGCAATGTTACAGAGTGACGATTATGGGGTCAAGGACCAGAGTAAGCAATTGTTAGTATTATTCACTATACAGAGTTCATTGTAACCAGATTGGCAAAGCACTGTTTCTGCCAGGCATCTGCTGGATCATAAAAATAGCTTTGTTATACAGGACTATCCTTTATATTTGGATTTAACCTGTATCACAGATTTCTTCAGCAATAAATTTATAAATTTCTTATACCGCATTTCAGAGCTGAGGTTCACAAAATTTTAGAGCAAGAGGTCACCTAGTCCTTGCCTATATTTGGCAGAAGGAGAGAGAAACACAGACAGGTGAAGTGCTTTGCCCAAGGTCAGACAGCTAATAAGTCGTAGAGCTATATCTCTGGACAACTAGTCCAGTTTTTTTCTTATACTTGGTTCCTAAAGCAGTCCAAAATATAGCCATTTGAATCCTCAGGCCAGACCTAGTTTGAATCTGTTTTGGCAGGCCTGTCAGACACAGATGTGACTAGATAATAATGGTGATAAGAAATGAATGTGATGATTATAGCTGCTATTTCTTGAGTACCTATATGTTCCAGGCATTGCGCTAAGTACTGTGCATTATCTCACTTAATCCTCCTTACATTTTTTTTGAGGTATATATTATAGCTCCAGTTTTCATAAATGAAAACATTCAAAAGTGGAGTAACTTACTCAAGGTCACACAGGTAGTGAACGTTAGAACTAAAATTCCAACCCAGTTCTGAAAGAATAACAAAGCTCAAGCTTTTTCCACAACCTTAGTATTTACCAAACACTATAATCCAGAACATTAATTCAACAAGAGATAGGTATTTTCAGAAAAAGTTCTGTGGCCAAATGCTGCATTGCATATCCCATTTTGGAGAGTCATACTTCTCATTTGTGTATTCAAAGATGTAAGAACTCTTCAGTGAAGAAACCTGTTTATTTTTCCTTGACCCTATGTTTCCCAAACTCTTTTTGTCTAAAAAATCCTTTTTCTAAGAACATCTGTTAATGTCACACAGGACCTGGCACTGCCTGAAATGTAGTGTAAAAAACTGCACTAGAACACAGTTCATTCCATTCATCTTTCTAATTCTCTTCAGAGACTCTTTGCTCTTAGGCCTGGGTTTTTCATCCTAACCACTAAAGTGACCAAAGACTTGATGCTGCAAAATATTTCTTTAGCAAGAACACACGCTTGTCACTTTGGGAATATCTCTGGTGACATGAAGGAACCTATACTTCATGGAGCTTGAGAGACCATTAAGAGTCTGAAATGTCAGCAGTTAGTGGGACTGTTTTTGTGTTGCCTGACTACAGTAATATTTTCATATTTTTGACAATATTTTCAAGTCTTTCCTAAACCAAACCAGAACTGAGCCAGAAAAGTTTCATAGTTGATCATAACTTAAGTCATGTTTGTGGAGCCTGAGGCCCCAGGCATGAGCCCCTGCTGCAAGGGCTAAAGAGGAAATCCTTGGATGAAGAATGTAAGCCTTCTCACATCGGAAATACTTTAGAGATTGGGATGTGATGGGGTGGGGTGGGAATCAACTTGCACAGCTCTACCTTTTCTTGCCTTTTTGTCATGCTTAGAGCAGATGTTGAAATTGAAATTTGGGCTCTGAACATGGGCATTCCATGTGGTTCTCATTCAAAATTCTCACTCTTCTGTGAAGCTAATGGCTTCCATCTTCTTCAAATGTATTGAACTTCCCACACGTATTTGGGCATTCTCTCTGTTTACAATTCTTATGGTGTGAGATAGAACATGAGGTAAACTCTTAAGGTTATAAGATTTTAAGATACAGACTATGTTGAAGGTTGTTTTTCTTTCTTTCTTTTTTCTTAATAAAAATTTCCAATCCTCATCTGCCAGCCATTATCCTTACTTTCCTCTTTATTGCTTATCACTGAAGAACTGTTGGCCATGTCCAGTTGTCTTATATAACTCTCTATATAAAGTGAGGGAAGAATGAAAGTGGGGCGCCTACTACCTATATAACCAAAGAATAAGTGAAATTAAATTAACATTTATTGAGAACCTATAATGAGCACATCACTTTCACTTATTTAGGTTGCAAAACAACTGTGTAAATTGATTGGCAATTTTTCATGTTGTTATTGGTATACTTAGCACCCTATGATTCAGTAAAAAATACAATGAACAAATGCACATCTTACTTGGTTGGGAAGCATAAACAGTAGAGTTACTATAATAACCATTTCTGGTTTCATCTAACATTTTAATGTATGGTCTGGGAGGAATCTTTGTTCACATCCCAAGTTTACCTTTTCCTATAGTCATCCATTTATTCATTCAACAAACATTGTACTGAGCACCTACTATAAAATTCATTAGGTACTGGAGATACAGAGATGAATAAGACATAGCCCTTTCCCTCAAGTAGTTAACAATTTAGTAAGTTAAACAATCACATGATCAGAAAACTATAATTTGATAGATGTAATAGTTTATTATGGGAACACAAAGAATTTGTGGCCTGAGCTGAGTCTTAACGAATGAGCAGACTTTGAGAAAAAGGTGAACTGAAGAAGTGCAGTAGGTATGGCATGAAGGAAGGTACAGAGACAAGAGGGAAGGGGAGTAGTACAGAGGACATAGAGCCAGGGCTTGAAGATCCATGTTGAACTACGTGCAGTTTAGTGTTGCTTTTAAACTTGTGGATATTTTATAACATGTTTTGTAGTTAACAGACTATATTTTAGAGCAGTTTTAGGTTTATAGGAACATTTAGCAGAAACAGTTCCCATATACTCTCTTTCCCCCAACCCTTGGCAACCACTTATCTTTTAATTAATTGTCGCCACAGTTTTGTCTTTTCCAGAATGTCATACAATTGGAATCATGCAGTAGGTAGCTTTTTCAGACTGGCCTCTTTCACTTAGCAATGTGCACTTAAAGTTCCTCCATGTCTTTGTGTGGCTTTATAGCTTATTTCTTTTTACTGCTAAATAATATTCCACTGTATGGACAGACCACAGTTTGTTTATCTGTTCACCTATTAAATGATATTTTAGTTGTTTCCCATTTTTGGCAGTCATGAATAAAGCTGCTATAAACATTCATATGCAGGTTTTGTTTGAATATAAGTTTCAACAATTTTGAGCAAACCTAGAAGTGTGGTTACTGGGTTGTGTGAAAGTGTTAACTTGCTCAGTTGTATCCGACTCTTTGCAAGACTATGGACTGTAGCCCGCCAGGCTCCTCTATCCATAGGATTCTCCAGGCAAGAATACTGGAGTGGATAGCCATTCCCTTTTTCAAGGGATCTTCCCAACCCAGGGATCGAACTTTGGTCTCCTGCATTGCAGGCAGATTCTTTACTATCCGAGCCACCAGGGAAGCCCCACTGGATTGTGTGGTAAGACTATTTTAACTTTGTAAGAAATTGGCAAACTTTCTTTTAGGGTACCTATACTGTTTTGCATTCCCACCTGCACCGAATGGGATTCCTGTTGCCCTACATCCTTGTCAGTATTTAGTATTGTCAGTGTTTTGTATTTTAGCAATTCTAGTAGATGTGCAGTGCTAGCTCATTGGCCTGATTTGCATTTCCTTAATGACTTTTGCTGTTAAGATCATATGCTTATTTGTAATCTATATATCTTTTTTGGTGAGGTGTCTGTTTCAATCTTTTACCAATTTCTTAATTGGATTATTTTCTGATTGTTGTTTTAAGTGTTCTTTTTATATACTGAGTACCAGTCCTTTACCAGATATGTGTTTTGCAAATATTTTCTCCCAGTCTGTGGCTTATCTTTTGATTAACTTGAGGGTCTTTCTCAGAGTAGAAGTTTTTAATTTTAATTAAGTCCAACTTCATAATTTGTTTCTTTCATGGATTGTGCTTTTATAGCACTGCCTAAAAATCCACTGCCAAACCCAAGGTCAAGTAGACTTTTTCATGTTATTTTCTAGGAGATTTGTTTTGTTTTGTTTCAGAATAAGAAACTTTTGAGAGTTTCTGTAGTTGATTGCCTTTTTCCTGCTGTGCCACTCACTTTGAATCTGTATTACCTCAACTCCTCAGAGAGAAACAAAGACAGGCAGTCCTCATTTAGAAAACATTTCCTAATTTTACATTTTTAAAGTTAATATTTAAAAATAAAACCCTTCTTCAACCCCCAACTGCTAACCCCATTATGAATAATTTTATTTAATACAAGTTAAGTTTATAAATAAATGTGTTCTTTTTCCTCAAAAATCACTTAAGCAACTTTACAAGAATAATTGTTTAAAAAATTTACCTAGAGAAATTAAAGTACCATTTTCCCCCTAACACAGATGGTGCTCAAGGATTCACATCAAGGTTGTTTGCTTAGTGCATCACCCTTTAGTTGTTCTGTTAGCAGGTGGGCTTTGAGTCTTCTTAATCACTCTTTTCTTCTCCTTGAGAATGTCTGTACTCTGGTTTCAGTTCCCATGTGTCTTTGTGGATTCCTTTTACGTTTTGAATACCAATTTCTTTTAAGATTTTCTTCAGGTACAACACAGGCTGTTTTGTGATGTCCACCAACTCCTTAAGATTATAATATTGATGTTTCTCAAAACCCGAAATCAGCTTGTCTAAAATATGTTGTTTATCAGTTCAAACTTGTTTTCCATCTTCTTTCTTTTTTCCTTTTGTATTCTATATTGTATTGATGATAGCAACAGGATTGTAATTGGGTGTCACAACTTTGTGGTAGCCTTACAGGATTGGAAGATTGTTCTATTTGTAATCTCTTGAATCGCTGGTAGTTTTCACTGGCAGTGGGTCAGCATTCAGCTCTTTGTACCACTATACCTTGCAGTGAAAGCTTATCTGATGAGCTCTGAGTAAACCCCATTAATGTCTGTCCTCCAACACTTTGCAAGATAAATGCATGTTCTCTAGGAGCACTGACTGAAGCTATTTTTCTGCCAATATCATAAGTATTTGCAAGATCCTCATTCAAAGTAAATGACACCTTGGTCCTTCCTTGATTTTTGGAAATCCACAGTTTTCCAGCTTCACTTCTTTCAGGGGCCTTAGCCCATTGCAGTGACAGATATCAAAGAGCTCTGACCAGCCACATTCTGGTGTTCTGTTTGGCACCTGTCGCGTCAAGTTCCCTGCTTTCGGCCATGGATCTGTTGCATGCGGGTCCAAGTATTGGGCCCCAGGAGCTGGGGGCTATGGGGCAAAAGGCCAGAGCAGAAAGCAAAACTGGCTGGAGGCTGACTGTGAAGAGCTAGGGTTCACATGCTGGGATGCTGGAAGCCAGGGAACTTCCAGGAGTTTTAGAGTTCTATGTTTTACACTTAGTTCTATGATCCATTTTGAGTTTGTTTTTGAGGAAGGTATAAGGACAGTGTCTGGATGCTTTTTTTTTTTTTCTTTTGCATGAGCTGTCCAGTTGTTCCAGCACCATTTGTTTTATTTTATTTATTTTTTTTCCCATTTGTTTTAAAACCTATTCTTTCTCCATTGGATTGCTTTGTTCCTTTGTCAAAAATCAGTTGACTGTATTTATTGGGGTCAACTTCTGTGCTCTCTATTCTAGCCCATTAACCTGTATGTCTATTGTTCCACCAGTACTAACACAATCATGATTACCATATCTTTATGCTAAAGTTTGTCGTTTTGGCCCTCCAACTTTGTTCTTTTACTTGAATATTGTGAGTCTTTTTCCTTTGTGCATAAAATACAAAGTCAGGGTTTTTTATATCCACAAAATAATTTGCTGGGATTTTGCCTGGGATTGCCTTGAGTCCATAGATAAGTTGAAAAGAAATGGCATCTTAACAGTATCGAGTCTTCCTGTCCATGAACATGGAATATCTTTCCATTTATTTAGGCTTTTGGTTCTTTCATCAGAGTTTTATTCTGTTTGATTTGTGCATACGTATTTCTTCTTTTTTGGTGCTAAAGTGTTTTTTTTTTTTTTTCCAAATTCCGGTTGTTCATTGTTAGTATAGGAAAACAATTAACTTTTGATTATTGGGTTTGTATCTCACAGCTTTATTATACTTGCTTATTAATTCCAGGAGCATTTTTTTGTCAATGCACTGGGATTATTTTACATAGAAAATCATATCATCTGCAAACAAAAGACAATATTATTTCTTTCTTCCCAATCTGTGTGCCTTCTCTTTTCTTATTTTTAACTATTAATTTTATGTTGGAGTATAGGTAATTAACAATGTTGTGGTAGTTTTAGGTGGAACAACAAAGGGACTCAGCCATACATAAACATGTATCCATTCCCCCCACCCTTCCCCTCTGAAAACCATAAGTTCTTTCTCTAAGTCTGTGATTCTGCTTCTGTTTTGTAAGTTCAGTTCAGTTCAGTCACTCAGTCATGTCCGACTCTTTGAGACCCCATGGACTGCAGCACGCCAGGCTTCCCTGTCCATCTCCAACTCCTGGAGCTTGCCCAAACTCATGTGCATAGAGTCAGTGATGCCATCCAACCATCTCATCCTCCATCGTCCCTCTCTCCTCCTACCTTCAATCTTTCCCAGCATCAAGGTGTTTCCCAATAAGTTAGTTCTTTGCATCAGGTGGCCAAAGTACCAGAGTTTCAGCTTCAGCATCAGTCCTTCCAGTGAATATTCAGGACTGATTTCCTTTAGGATTGACTGGTTTGATATCCTTGCAGTCCAAGGGACTCTCAAGAGTCTTCTCCAGCACCACATTCAAAAGCATCAATTCTTCAGTGCTCAACATTCTTTATAGTCCAACTCTCAAAACTATCATGACGACTGGAAAAACCATAGCTTTGATTAGTAAGTAAGTTCATTTTTATAATTTCCCTTTAGATTCTGCATGTAAGAGATGTCATATATTTCTCCTTCTCTGCCTGACTTCACTTAGTAAGACAATCTCTAGGTCTGTCCATGTTGGTGCAAGAGGTATTATTTCATTCTTTTCAATGGCTGAGTTATTATTCCATGGTATACGTGTATCACGTCTTCTTTATCCATTTCTTTGTCAGTGGATATTTAGGTTGCTTCCATGTCTTGGCTATTGTAAACAGTGCTGCAGTGAACACTGGGGTGCATGTGCCTTTTTGAATTATGGTTTTCTCCAGATACATGCCCAGGAGTGGGATTGCAGAGTCTTGTAATAGCTGTATTTTTAGTTTTTTAAGGAACCTCCTGTTCTCCATAGTGGCTGTACCAATTTACATTCCCACCAACACTATAGGAGGGTTTCCTTCTCTTCACACCCTCTCCAGCATTTATTGTTTGTGGACATTTTTTATGATAGACATTTGGACTGGTGTGAGGTGATGTCTCTTAGTTTTGATTTGCATTTCTCTAATAATTGAATACTTGGATGCAATCTCAAAAACGACAGAATGATCTCTGTTTGTTTCCAAGGCAAACCATTCAATATCACGGTAATCTAAGTCTATGCCCCAACCAGTAAGGCAGAAGAAGCCAAAGTTAAACAGTTCTATGAAGACCTACAAGACCTGCTAGAACTAACACCCAAAAAAGATGTCCTTTTCATTATAGGGGACTGGAATGCAAAAGTAGGAAGTCAAGAAACATCTGGGGTAACAGGCAAATTTGGCCTTGGAGTACAGAATGAGGCAGGGAGGGCAAAGGCTAACACAGTTCTGCCAAGACAACACACTGGTCATAGCAAACACCCTCTTCCAACAACACAGGAGAAGACTCTACACATGGACATCACCAGATGGTCAACACCAAAATCAGACTTATTATATCCTTTGCAGCCAAAGATGGAGAAGCGCTATACAGTCAGCAAAAACAAGACCGAGAGCTGACTGTGGCTCAGATCATGAACTCCTTATTGCCAAATTCAGACTGAAATTGAAGAAAGTAGGGAAAACCACTAGACCATTCAGGTATGACCTAAATCAAATCCCTTATGATTATACAGTGGAAGTGAGAAATAGATTTAAGGGACTAGATCTGATAGATAGAGTGCCTGTTGAACTATGGAATGAGGTTTGTGACATTGTACAGGAGACAGGGATCAAGACCATCCCCATGGAAAAGAAATGCAAAAAAGCAAAATGGCTGTCTGGGGAGGCCTTACAAATAGCTGTGAAAAGAGAAGTGAAAAGCAATGGAGAAAAGGAAAGATATACCCATTTGAATGCAGAGTTCCAAAAAATAGAAAGCCTTCCTCAGAGATCAATGCAGAGAAAGAGAGGAAAACAATAGAATGGGAAAGACTAGGGATCTCTTCAAGAAAAGTAGAGATACCAAGGGAACATTTTATGCAAAGACGGGCTCAATAAAGGACAGAAATTGTAGGGACCTTACAGAAGCAGAAGATATTAAGAGGTGACAAGAATACACAGAAGAACTGTACAAAAAAGATCTTTACAACCCAGATAATCATGAAGGTGTGAACACCCCCAGTCAGCTAGAGCCAGACATCCTGGAATATGAAGTCAGGTGGGCCTTAGGAAGTATCGCAATGAACAAAGCTAGTGGAGGAGATGGAATTCCAGTTGAGCTATTTCAAATTCTAAAAGCTGATGCTGTGAAAGTGCTGCACTCAGTATGTCAGCAAATTTGGGAAACTCAGCAGTGGCCACAGGACTGGAAAAGGTCCGTTTTCATTCCAAAACCAAAGAAAGGCAATGCCAAACAATGCTCAAACTACTACACAGTTGCACTCATCTCACATGCTAGTAAAGTAATGCTCAAAATTCTCCAAGCCAGGCTTCAGCAATACGTGAACCGTGAACTTCCAGATGTTCAAGCTGGTTTTAGAAAAGGCAGAGCAACCAGAAATCAAATTTCCAACATCCACTGGATCATCAAAAAAGCAAGAGAATTCTAGAAAAACATCTATTTCTGCTTTATTGACAATGCCAAAGCCTTTGACTGTGTAGATCACAATAAACTGTGGAAAATTCTGAAAGAGATGGGAATACCAGACCACCTGACCTGCCTCTTGAGAAACCTGTATGCAGGACAAGAAGCAACAGTTAGAACTGGACATGGAACAACAGACTGGTTCCAAATAGGAAAAGGAGTATGTCAAGGCTGTATATTGTCACCCTGCTTATTTAACTTATATGCAGAGTATATGAGAAACGCTGGGCTGGAGGAAGCACAAGCTGGAATCAAGATTGCTGAGAGAAATATCAATAACCTCACATATGCAGATGACACCACCCTTATGGCAGAAAGTGAAGAGGAACTAAAGAGCCTCTTGATGAAAGTGAAAGAGGAGAGTGACAAAGTTGGCTTAAAGCTCAACATTCAGAAAACGAAGATCATGGCATCTGGTCCCATCACTTTATGGCAAATAGATGGGGAAATAGTGGAAACAGTGGCTGACTTTATTTTTCTGGGCTCCAAAATCACTGCAGATGGTGATTGCAGCCTTGAAATTAAAAGACGCTTACTCCTTGGAAGAAAAGTTATGACCAACCTAGACAGCATATTAAAAAGCAGAGACATTGCTTTGCCAGCAAAGGTCCGTCTAGTCAAGGCTATGGTTTTTCCAGTACTCATATATGGATGTGAGAGTTGGACTATAAATAAAGCTGAGTGCAAAAGAATTGATGCTTTTGAACTGTGATGTTGGAGAAGACTCTTGAGAGTCCCTTGGACTACAAGGAGACCCAACCAGTCCATCCTAAAGGAGATCAGTCCTAGGTGTTCATTGGAAGGACTGATATTGAAGCTGAAACTCCAATACTTCGGCCACCTGATGTGAAGAACTGACTCATTGGAAAAGACCCTGATGCTGGGAAAGATTGAGGGCAGGAGGAGAAGGGGACGACAGAGGATGAGATGGTTCGATGGCATAACTGACACAATGGACATGGGTTTGGGTGGACTCCGGGAGTTGGTGCAGACAGGGAGGCCTGGCGTGCTGCGATTCATGGGGCCGCAAAGAGTTGGACACGACTGAGCGACTGAACTGAACTGAATAATTAGCGATGTCCAGCATGTTTTCATGTACCTGTTGTATGCATTTTCTTTCTTGTCTTACCTTATTGCATTAACTGGGAGCTCCAGTGTGATGTCAAATAGGAGTGGTCAGACAGGACATCCTTGCCTCATTCTCAGTCTTAGAGTGAAATCATCTAGTTTCTCAGCGTAAGTATGATATTAGCTATAGATTTTTGTAGATTTTTTTAATCAAATTGATCAAGTTTCTCTCTTCTCCTAATTTGATAAGAGCTCTTATCATGAATGGATCTTGGATTTTATCAAATGATTTTTCTGCATCTATTGATAATGATCATATGGTTTTTCTTAAGCATGTCACTGTATGATGGATTAAGTTAGTTTTTGAATATTAAATCAGCCTTGTGTACCAGGTTAAATACCACTTAGTTGTGCTGTATAATTTTTGTAACATTGTTGATTTTGACTTGCTAATATTTTGTTGAGGATTTTTGCAACTATTTTCAATGAGATTTTGGTCTGTAGTTTTCCTTTCTTTTAATATATTTGACTTTGGTATTAGGATAATTCTGTCTTCATGGAATGAGCTAGAAAATGTTCCATCTGGTTCTATTTTCTGCAAGAGGTTGTAGAGAATTGTTATAATTTCTTCCCTAAATGGTAAAATTCACCAGTGAAACCATCTGGGCCTGGTACTTTCTGTTTTAAAAGGTTATTAATTGTTGATTCAATTTCTTTAATATATATAGGCCTATTCAGATTATATTGTCAATTTCTTTAATATATAGATGTGTTATCATTTATAAATTATATTTTCAGATTATATATTTCTCCTTATATGAGTCTTGATAGATTGTATCTTTCAAATAATTAGCCAGTTTCATCTAAGTTATCAAATTTGTGAGCAGTTCGTTCATGGTATTATTTTATTATCCTTTTAATGTACATTAGATCAGTAGTAATGGCCCTTCTTTCCTTTCTGATATTAATAATTTGTGTTTTTTCTCTCCCTTTCTTGGTTAGCTTAGGTAAGGGTTTATCAATATTATTCATCTTTTCAAAGAACCAGCTTTTGGTTTCATTGATCTTTTATTTCATTGCTTTCTTATTCTCAATTTCATTTCTTTTACTTTGATTTTTATTTTTCTTCTCTTGGGCTTACTTGAATTTAATTTGCTCTTCTTTTTCCAGTTTCCTGAGGTGGAATCTTACATTAAATAGTTTCCAAAATCGTTTAGATCTTTTTTCCTATTGTAATCCATGTAATTTTCCAGCTACCTTCTGTTACTGATCTCTAGTTTAATTCCATTGTAATATGAGAGTACAATTAATATGATATCTATGCTTTTAAATTTGCTAAGGTATGTTTTATGACACATAATGTTTATCTCAGTGAATGTTCCATGTGAACTTGAGAAGACTGTATATCCTGCTATTGTTGGATGAAGTATTCTATAAATGTCAGTTAGTTACTAGTTGATTAATGTGCTATTCAGCTCAGTATATCCTTACCAATTTTATCCTGCTGGGTATTTCAGTTACTGATCAAGGGATGGTGAAGTCTCCAACTATAATAGTGGAGTCATCAGATTTTGCCATAAGATTAAAGGATCTTATGTCACGGAAAATTGACCTCTCTATCACTATATAATTCCTGATAATTTCCATTCATTCCTTATAATTTCCCTTCCTTTGACGTCAACTTTGTCTGAAATTAGCTTGCTTTTGATTAGTGTTAGCATCACATATCTTTCACCATCCGTTTACTTTTAATCTGCCTTTGTCTTATATTTAAAGTGTATTTCTTACAGAAATAGTTGGTTATTGGTTTTTTATCTACTTTGACAGTTTCTATCTGTTAACTGATATATTTATTCCATTCAAGGTGATTATTGAAGGACTTCCCTGGTGGTCCAGTGAATAAGACTTTGGGCTCCCAATGCAGTGGGCTTAGGTTCGATCCCTATTCAGGGAAGTAGATCTGACATGCTGCAGCTGAGTTTGCATGCTGCAACTAGAGATGCTGCATTCTGCAAAAAAAGATCATGGCGCAGTGAAGACTGAAGACCTCAGGTACTGCAGCTAAGACCCAGTGCAGCCAAATAAATAAGTAAATAATAGGAGAGAACTGAAGAAATGTGTTGTTAATTGATTATTGATATAGCTCATTAATATATATTATGTTTGTAACTTTTTGTATTCATTGACCACTTCTTTGTTTCTTTTTCTGTCTTCCATCCTTTTTCTGCCTTCTCTGGTTTTAATCAAACATTTCATATTGCTATGATTCCATTTTCTTTCCTCTTTCATATCAATTATACTTTTAAAAAAGTTTAATGGTTACCCTAGAGTTTGAAATATATATTGATGACTTATCCAAGGTTACTTTCAAATACTATTATACCACTTTGCAGGCAGTACAAGTACCTTATAGCAAAGCATTTCCAGTTCCTCCCTGCATCCTTTATAGCATAGCTGTTATTTGTTTCACTTATTCATAAGCTATAATCACTGAATACATCTTTGCTATTATTGCTTTGAGTGAACTATTATCTATTAAATCAATTAAGAATAAGTAAAATAAATAAAAGATTTTCTTTTACTTTTATGAAGTCCTTCTCTAATATTCTTTCTTTATGTAGATCCAAGTTTCTGACCTATATAATTTTCCTTTTCTGAAGAACTTCTTTTAACATTTCTTATAAGACATGTCTCCTGGCAACAAATTCAATCAATTTTTGTTTGAGAAAGTCTTTATTTCAGGTTCATTTTTGAAGAACAATTTTGCTGGATACAGAATTCTAGCTTTTTTTTTTCTTTAAACACTTTAAATATTTCACTGCACTCTCTTGCTTGAATAGTTTCTGAAGAGAAGCCAATGTAATTTTTTTTTTAACCCTCTGCCTTCTTTAAAGATTGTCTCTTTGTTTTTTTTTTATTTTCTACAGTTTGAATATGATATGCCTAGTGGTCAGCATTTTGGAATTTGTCCTGCTTGATATTCTCTGAGTTTTCTGGATCTAAGGTTTGGTGTCTCTTACTACTTTTAGAAAAGTCTTATTTGATATTACTTCAAATGTTTGCTCTGTTCCCTCCTCTCTCTCTCTTCTGGTAGCCCTATTATGTGTATATACCCCATTTGCAATTATACCACACTCTTTGGATATGCTATTCTGTCTTTTTCATTCCTTTTTTATCTTTGCATTTCATGTATGAAGTTTCTATTGACATCTTCAAGTTCACTACCTCACTAATAGTGAGTTATTGTTGTTGTTTTGGATAGCCAATTTTATTTTTTAACTCAATTTATTTAAACTTAAAAAAATGTTCACCCATTTCTGCTACCCCTCCCCCAAACTTCACCTCTGGCAGCCACCAATCTGTTCTCTGTATCTATGAGCTTGGTGTATTTGTTTGTTTATCTTATCTATTTTTTAATTCCACATATAAGAGAGATAATATGGTATTTGACCTTCTCTGTCTGACTTATTTCACTTAGAATAATGCCCTCAAGGTCATCTGTGTTGTTGTCCATTCTTTTTTATGGCCAAGTAATATTCCATTGGCTTCACTGGTGGCTCAGTGGTAAAGAACCCGCCTGCCAATGTAGGAAACGTGGGTTCAAACCCTGGGTCAAGGAGATTCCCTGGAGGAGGGCATGGCAACCCACTCTAGTATTGCAGGGAGAATCCCCTGGACAGAGGAGCCTGGGAGACTACAATCCACAGTGTTGCAAAGAATCAGACATAACTGAAGCGAATTAACATGCGTGTACACAGGCATGGCTTGTATTTCTGTGATATCAGTTGTAATATCTCCTCTTTCCTTTCTGAGTCTGGTTCTGATGCTTGGTTTATCACTCCAGACTATGATTTTAACCTTTACTATGCCTTGTAATTTTTGACTGAAAACCAGACATGATTTACTGGATAAAAGAAACTGAGGTAGGTAGGCCAGTAGTGTAAAGGTTTTATGTTCAACTAAGAGTTAATCTGGGCTTCCTAGGTGGCTCAATGGTAAAGAATCCGCTTGCCAAGCAGGAGACACAGTTTCAATCCCTGCGTCAGGAAGATCCCCTGGAGATCTTTAAGAGCACTTTAAATTGCAACCCACTCTAGTATTCTTGCCTGGGAAATCCCATAGACAGAGGAACCTGGCAGGCTCCAGTCCATGGAGTTGAAAAGAGTCAGACACGATTTAGCAACTAAACAACAACAGCAACAAGAGTTAGTTTGTGTTTACTCTTTGATGTAGCTGTGGTGTCAGAGGCTAATATTGTCTCATTGTTCTTATATTAGTCTCTTCATGTGGTCTTTGATTATCCATAGAAACTTCTGAACTAGGGTCTAAGACTTCCAATGTTTTTAGTTGTTGTTGTTCAGTCACTAAGTCACATCTGACTCTTTGCAACCCCATGGACTGCAGCATGCCAAGCTCCCCTGTCCTCCGCTATTTCCTGGAGTTTGCTCAAACTCATGTCCATTGAATCAATGTGGCTATCTAACCATCTCATCCTTTGCTGCCCCCTTCTCCTTTTGCCTTCACTCTTTCCCAGCATCAACGTCTTTTCCAATGAGTCAGCTCTTAGCATCAGGTGGCCAAAGTATTGGAACCTCAGCATCAGTGCTTCCAATGAATATTCAGGGTTGATTTCCTTTAGGATTAATTGGTTTGATATTCTTGCAGTCCAAGGGACTCAAGAGTCTTCTCCAGCACCACAATTCAAAAGCATCAATTCTTCTGTGCTCAGCCTTCTTTATGGTCCAACTCTCACATCCATACATGACTACTGGGAAACCACAGCTTTGGCTATATGGCCCTTTGTTGGCAAAATGATATCTCTGCTTTTTAATACACTATCTAGTTTTGTCATAGCTTTCCTTCCAAGGAGCAAGTGTCTTTTAATTTCAGGCTACAGTCACCATCCACAATTATTATACAAGAGTGCTGTTAATGTGATGACAAAGTGTGAGTAGAGTGGAATCATTCATTAATCTTATGACTTAGTCTTTGGTCTCAATCTTTTAGTGTGCCTGAGTTGACTTTTCATTCTGTCTGCCCTCTGCTGGAGAACGATAAGAAGCTTATGGAAGCTTCCTGATGGGAGAGACTGACTGTGGGAAAACTGGGTCTTGTTCTGATGGGCGGGGCCATGCTCAGTTCAATTCAGTTGACAGTTGTGTCCAACTCTTTGTGACCCCATGGACTGCCATGCACGCCAGGCATCCCTGTCCATCACCAACTCCCAGAGCTTGCTCAAACTCATGTCCATCAAGTCGGTGATGCCATTCAACCACATCATCTTCTGTCTCCCCTTCTCCTCCTGCCTTCAATCTTTCCTAGCATCAGAGTCTTTCCCAGTGAGTCAGTTCTCATCAGGTGGCCAAAGTATTGAAGCTTTAGCTTCAGCATCAGTCCTTCCAATGAATATTCAGGATTGATTCGCTTTAGGATGGACTGGTTTGACCTCCTTGCAGTCAAAGGGACCCTCAAGAGTCTTCTCCAACACCACAGTTCAAAAGCATCAATTCTTTGGCACTCAGCTTTCTTTGTGTTCAAACACCCACATCCATACATGACTACTGGAAAAACCATAGCTTTGACTAGATGGACCTTTGTTGGCAAAGTAATTTTTCTGCTTTTTCATATGCTCTCTAGGTTGGTCATAGCTTTTCTTCCAAAGACCAAGCATCTTTTAATTTCATGGCTGCAGTCACCATCTGCAGTGATTTTAGAGCCCCCAAAATAAAGTCTCTCACTGTTTCCACTGTTTCCCCATCTATTTGCCATTCAGTGATGGGACCAGATGCCATGATCTTCGTTTTTTGAATGTTGAGCTTTAAGTCAACTTTTCCACTCTCTTCTTTCACTTTCATCTAGATGCTGTTTAGTTCCTCTTTGCTTTCTGCCATTAAGGTGAAGGTGGTGTCATCTGCATATCTGAGGTTATTGATATTTCTCCCAGCAATCTTGATTCCAGCTTGTGTTTCCTCCAGCCTGGCATTTCGCATGATGTACTCTGCATATAAGTTAAATAAGCAAGATGACAATAAGCAGCCTTGACATACTCCTTTCCCAATTTGGAACCAGTCCATTGTTCCATGTCTGATTCTAACTGTTGCTTCTTGACCTGCATACAGATTCCTCAGGAGGCAGGTAAGGTACTCTGGTTTTCCCATCTCTTTCAGAATTTTCCATAGTTTGTTGTGATCCATGCAGTTAAAGGCTTTGGCATAGTCAATAAAGCAGAAGTAGATGTTTTTCTGGAACTCAACTGCTTTTTTTTGATCCATCGGATATTGGCAGTTTGATCTCTGGTTCCTCTCTGCCTTTTCTAATCCAGTTTGAACATCTGGAAGTTGTTCTGTTGAAGTCTGGCTTGGAGAAATTTAAGCATTACCTTGCTAGCATATGAGATGAATGCAACTGTGCAGTAGTTTGAACATTCTTTGGCATTGCCTTTCTTTTGGATTGGAATGAAAACTGACCTTTTCCAGTCCTGTGGCCCCTGCTGAGTTTTCCAAGTTTGCTGGCATATTGAGCACAGCACTTTAACAGCATCATTTAAGGGCATGCTTAGTAAATCTTTAATCCAGTTTTCTGTTGATGGGCGGGGCTGTGTTCCCTTCCTGTGGTTTGGATGAGGGCAAACTATGGTAGGGTTAATGACCTCTTTCAAAAGGATTTGTGCACGCACTGTTGTGTTCAGTGTCCCTGACCCTGCAGCAGGCCACTGTCGACTCACACCTCCACTGGAGACCTCCTGGACACTCACAGGCACGTTTGGCTCAGTCTCTTATGGTGACACTGTCTCTCCTGGCTCCTGGTGCATGCAAGGCTTTGTTTGTGCCCTGCAAGAGTCTGTTTCCCCAGTCCTGTGGATGTTCTGTAATCAAATCCCACTGGCCTCCAAAGTCAAGTTCCCTGGGGGTTCTCGGTCACTTTGCTGGATACCCAGGTTGGGAATCTTTTGTGGGTCCTAGAGCTTTCTTAACAGTATAAGAATTTCTTTGGTATAATTGTTCTGCAGTTTGTGGGTCATCTGCCTGGCAGCTCTATGGTGGGGCTAATGGTGACCTCCTCCAAGAGGGCTTATGCCACATACTGCATGAGCAAGGTCTGCTACAGCCAGAGCCCCTGTCCCTGGAGCAGGCCACTGCTGACCCGTGCCTCCTCAGAAGACACTCAAACACTCAAAGGCAGGTCTGACTCAGACTCAGTGGGTTCTCTGGTTCCTGGTGTACACAAGGTTTTGTTTGAGCCCTCCAAGCATCCCTGGTGGATACGGGGTTTGATTCTAAATGCAATTTGGCTCCTCCTACCTTCTTGTTGGGCCTTCTTCTTTGCCCTTCGAAGTGTGGTATCTCTTCTTGGTGGGATCCAACATTCTCCTGTAGATGGTTGTTCAGCAGCAAGTTGCAACTTTGGAGTTCTTGCAGGAAAAGATAAGTGCACATCCTTCTACTCTGCCATCTTGGTAAGTCCAAGCAAGGCTTCAACAGAGAACTTGTAGATGTTCAAGCTGAATTTAGAAAAAGCAGAGGAACCAGAGATCATATTGCCAGCATCCATTGGATCATAGAAAAAGCAAGAGAATTCCAGAAAAACATCTACTTTTGCATTATTGACTATGCCAAAGCCTTTGATGGTGGATCACAACAACCTGTGGAAATTTTTTCAAGAGATGGAAATACCAGAACACCCTACCTGCCTCCTGAGGAATCTATATGCAGGTCAAGAAGCAACATTAGAACTGGACATGGAACAATGGACTAGTTCCAAATTGGGAAAGGAGTATGTCAAGGCTGTATATTGTCACCTTGCTTATTTAACTTATATGCAGAGTACATTATGCAAAATGCCAGGCTGGATGAAGCACAAGCTGGAATCAAGATTGCTGGGAGAAATATCAATAACCTCAGATATGCAGATGACACCACCTTCACCTTAATGGCAGAAAGCAAAGAGGAACTAAACAGCATCTAGATGAAAGTGAAAGAAGAGAGTGGAAAAGTTGGCTTAAAGCTCAACATTCAGAAAACGAAGATCATGGCATCTGGTCCCATCACTGAATGGCAAATAGATGGGGAAACAATGGAAACAGTGAGAGACTTTATTTTGGGGGGTCCAAAATCACTGCAGATGGTGACTGCAGCCATTAAATTAAAAGATGCTTGGTCCTTGGAAGAAAAGCTATGACCAACCTAGAGAGCATATGAAAAAGCAGAAAAATTACTTTGCCGACAAAGGTCCATCTAGTCAAAGCTATGGTTTTTCCAGTAGTCATGTATAGATGTGAGAGTTAGACCATAAGGAAAGCTGAGTGCCAAAGAATTGATGCTTTTGAACTGTGGTGTTGTAGAAGACTCTTGAAGTTCCCTTGGACTGCAAAGAGATCAAACCAATACATCCTAAAGGGAATCAATCCTGAATATTCATTGGAAGGACTGATGCTGAAGCTGAAGCTCCAATACTTTGGCCACTGATGCAAAGAACTGACTCACTGGGAAAGACTCTGATGCTGGGAAAGATTGAAGGTGGGAGAAAAAGGGGATGACAGAGAGGATGAGATGGTTGGATGGCATCACTGACTCGAGGAACATGAGTTTGAACAATCTCCGGGAGTTGGTGATGGACAGGGAGGCCTGGCCTGCTGCAGTCCATGGGGTCCCAAAGAGTCAGACATGACTGAGCAACTGAACTGCACTGAACTGAGTTGGGCATTTCCTATCCCCCACGTCAGTATGCCTCTGGTAAAACCTCAGTCAGTTAGACTCTGATAAAAGTTTTCCTTGAGGGCAGGCCTTGTTAAAGATAATAGAGAGGTCCAGATATATTTCAAGATGGCTGCTTTCCTCTCCCCTTACTAGAGACACAAGAGCATTTTTCTCCAGTTGCATAGTGAGAACTTGGTAGTGCTCTTGAAAGTAAAACACATGAAAGTGTGGGGAACCCCCTAAGACTGAACCTTCTGAGGACTCTTATCCCTTGATCTACTTGGTCCACACTGAGAATCTAGCAATCTTTTGATTATAGTTTTAAAGTGTTCTTACTGATACTGACTTCGGGTACAAGCTTCTATTCCTAGTTGGCTATAAGTCTCTGTGTCCACTAGTCTGTCTCTCCATCTTATAGAACAGCAGTTTGCCTGGGGACCTCACTTCTCTGATGGATCTAAGAAGTAGTGATTTTAAGTTTGTTCAGTTTTTTTCTTATTGTGACTATGGGAGTGATGGCTTCTAAGAACTCAATGTGTGAAACCAGAAATTGGAAGTATATACGTTTATGTTTTAATTTCAAAGCACATCTAGAAAAACATGAATCTTTTTGAAGTTTCAACTTACCTGAAAATATGTAGAAGCCATGTGCAATTAATTTAATCCATCGCTTCATCTATAAAATAAGCATAATAATGCCTACTTTGCTAGATTGTTATAAGACCTAAATGAGATATGCTAAGCATCTAGCACAGTGCATGGCTCATATATATTCAATAAATGTTAACTTTAATTATAATATCATTTATCTTCATCAGAATCCTAGGTTTGAATAGAGACAAAGTGTACAAAGTATACCCTAATTTAGAAGTTAAAGAATCAGAATAAAATGGAACACTTGCCTTATGATCAGTTTGTGGTTGAGTCAGAACCAGACTCAGGCTAGGACTGCTGCCAGCTTCCATGGCCCTGATGCGGTTACAAGACTCCGTTTTCTTAATATCAGAGCAAATAGCTTGCCCACATTAATCAAAACCTGTCAAATCTCAGATTTACTCCTATAAAAGCAATCTCAGCGACTACACACCTGTCTGTCCTACTCTGATGTATTTGTGGATTTTGCCTGTAGAAACCATGATGGTTCCAAATAAAGGGTATTAGAATGATAGAGAAATTAGCCTGTTACCATGGAAACAGACATGTGACACCAATAGTGCTCTGAGTAGGCATGTAAAAGGTTCTGAAGCATATAGAGAAAATAAGTCAACATATCTAAAAAGATACAGAACAGCAGAGGTTACTGCTTTTGCTCTAGGTCAAGGTATTCGTATCTAACGGTATTTTCTCTCTAGAGAATGGAAAACCACAATGACCTCGAGCAAAAGAAATGAGAATGGTTGATATAGAACCAGAACTTGGGGGAAAGGGAGGGAGGCTCAAGCTGCTGCTGCTGCTGCTAAGTCACTTCAGTCATGTCCAACTCTATGTGACCACATAGACGGCAGCCCACCAGGCTCCTCCATCCATGGGATTTTTAAGGCAGGAGTACTGGAATGGAGTGCCATTGCCTTCTCTGGGGAGGCTTAAGAGGGAGATGATATATGTATAACTAGGCTGATTTTCATTGTTGTACGTCAGAAACCAATACAACATTGTGAAGCAATTTTCCTTCAATTAATTTTTTTTTAATTAAAAAAAATGAACCAGGACGTATAGGACCATGCTGAAACTCATAAGAATTATTTACTGGCTATGGTGAGCTATATTAGAAAAAGAAGGAACTCCTTCCTATATTGTTGAAATGATGTACTCACTAGCACCTATGGGAAGTGTGATACAATCTAAGGATAATCTTGTCTATACTTTTTCATCCTCATTTTTTTCAAGGGATATGCCAAATGTTCACTGAGCAGATAGAATCAAGTGGAAGATGGGCCTTGAGCACCTGTAGCTCTCAGCCCTCTTCACACCATGACCATTTCAGAAAATAAAGATAAAAATTTTATCCATCACTTCATGGGAAATAGATGGGGAAACAGTGGAAACAGTGTCAGACTTTATTTTGGGGGGCTCCAAAATCACTGCAGATGGTGACTGCAGCCATGAAATTAAAAGACGCTTGCTCCTTGGAAGAAAAGTTATGACCAACCTAGACAGCATATTAAAAAGCAGAGACATTACTTTGTCAACAAAGGTCCGTCTAGTCAAGGCTATGGTTTTTCCAGTAATCATGTATGGATGTGAGAGTTGGGCTATAAAGAAAGCTGAGCACTGAAGAATTGATGCTTTTGAACTGTGGTGTTGGAGAAGACTCTGGAGAGTCCCTTGGACTGCAAGGACATCCAACTAGTCTATCCTCAAGGAAATCAGTCCTGAATATTCATTGGAAGAGCTGATGTTGAAGCTGAAACTCCAATACTTTGGCCACCTGATGTGAAGAACTGACTCATTTGAAAACACCCTGATGCTGGGAAAGATTGAAGGCGGGAGAAGGGGATGACAGAGGATGGGATGGTTGGATAGCATCACGGACTTAATGGACATGAGTTTGAGTAAATTCCGGGAGTTGGTAATGGACAGGGAGGCCAGGCATGCTGCAGTCAATGGGGGTCACAAAGAGTCAGACACAACTTAGCGACTGAACTGAACTGAACTTACCTCACACAATATAGCAAATCTATACCGGATTAATTAAAAGATTTAAATACAAAAATGAAATCATGAAAGAACCAGAAAAAATACAAAGAGTTACCTATGTAATGCTGATGTATCCAAATTTAAAATAACAATATAGAAATGTAGTTACTGACATAGAAGAAAGGTATCAAGCAACAAGATCCCATTTTGTGAAAATACCTACTTATATGCATAGAAAATTTCTAGATATACATAAAGTGTTAATAAGGGTTGTTTGTGAGTAGTTTTTTAAAGCTATTTTTTCCTTTTTGCTCCTCTTTTCTATGTATGTATATATGCATGCATTTATATATGTGTAATAAGTAGATATTTCTGGTATAAAAATAATAGAAGTTAATAAAAAATTCTTAACTTCCCTTTCCCTCCTTTTCCTTCTACGGTCAAACTTCCTCCAGGAATTTTTTTTTTCCTCAACTAACCAGTATAATTCCTTAAGTCTCCCCCTTTTAGTACTTTCCCATTCAACTGTAAGTTCTCTGAGAATAGACTTGTTTCATTATGTACTGTTCTTCCTTCCTTGGCATGCTCAGTAAAGACTGGTTGCCTGGTGATCATCTAATTTTCTCAAAGCCTTCTTCGATGTCTGATGTAACAGTGAAGTGAAAGTCACTCAGTCGTGTCCAACTCTTGGCAACCCCATGGACTATACAGTCCATGGAATTCTCCAGGCCAGAATACTGGAGTAGGTAGCAGTTCCCTTCTCCAGGGGATCGTCCCAACCCAGATGGAACCCAGGTCTCCTGCATTGCAGGCAGATTCGTTACTGGCTGAGCCACAGGGGAAGCCCAACAACTGGAGTGGGTAGCCTATCCCTTCTCCAGTGGCTCTTCCCCACCCAGGAATCATACTGGGGTCTCCTGCATTGCAGGCAGATTCTTTACCAACTGAGCTATCAGGGAAGCCCACAGTGTAACAGTAGTAACCTTTTAACCAGCTAAAATGGTCCAAAGCTTGGCCAGGGCTAACACAGTCTGTCTATGAGGGCAGTGTCTGCAATGGCTGTCGTCTCACTGGTCTCCCAGGCTGAGGTAACCAGCTAGTTAGCTGGTAGCTGGTTGATGGGATTAGGCCTTTCTATGTAAATCCTTCCACAAATAGCTTTCTTATTCAAGAAGGTGGCCCTTCTCAAGCTGCCTCTTATTTAGTAATATCTGTCTAGCTGTGCTTCCTTGCCAGAACCTCTGTGTACAGTCTCAGTGCTGTTAAAAACAAACATAAAAGATAGGCAGTAAAGAAACTGGGAGGAGAGAGAGAAAAAATGAGGATAGAAGAATGGAGGATCATGACCTTAAATGCAGCAGGTTGCTAAACCCAACCATAAACATTCCCTGCACATAATAATACCTACAGTTGCACGTGAAATTATTTTGCCAGGAAAGTCTACACAGACATTGGCTTTCAAGGGACTGATGGCCACACTGGCAGCCCTCCAAGTTAGAGACTATGACTTCTGATTGAGTCTGCTTAGACAGAATCTCTGGTAGAGCAAGCTCTTACTAGTAAAGATCATTCAGGCTTGTTGCAAGAATAAAATAAGATGACAGATGGAAATATGTTTCATAGTCTATAAAACAATATACAGCAAATGCTTGATGTTCTTCTTGTGAGCTCCTGAGGGCACTGACAGGGGTTTAATGTGGTCCATTAGAGTCTTCATGGGAGTTTGGAACAGATTTCAAATACCTGCATCTAAAGAAAACGAAATCCCCCTACAGAGTGAAGTGAATTGTGTCCCCAGTAGGGAAAAACATGCCTGCACGTCTGGAGACAGCTAAACTGTGTATGTCTGAGGAGTGATTGTTACCTAACTGTATGAGAAAAGCCTTGGGTTTTCTGAGTGCCCTCAATTGATTAGAATTGTTTTCTTTAGAAGTAATTCCCCAGAAAATGCTTGTGATTTCATTGTTGGTGTAACTATTGACACTTCTTTTAAGGTGTCTGTTAACTTATGATGAATTACAGTAGGAGTTCATGTGGCCCCCATGTGAATGTATTATGCCTGCATTACTTGTATAACTAACAATTTAAATAACGGCAAGGAAGGGACTAAAAAGTAAACTGCTACTGCTCTGCTCCTTCCATGAAAATGACCCTTTTTTTGTTCAAGCTTCAACACGAGATTTCATATCAGTTCCTGGTCTGAATGTGTGTCTCAGGACTTGCACAACTAATGGAATGCTGTCCTAAGGTTGTTGAGTTCTGCATTTCTGGACATTTCATTTTTATGGAGAAGTACTCATTCCCCCACTCCAAAGACTAAGCCTGAAAGATTTTTCTCCCTAGGAAAGAATCTTCCTTGTAACTTTAGTTGTTAGATGCCTTGCCAATAACCTGACCCTCAGCTTGGGGCTCCCTCAAATTTGCAGTTTCTTAGTGGTCCCTCCTGTGAACATCTTGAAGAATACACACTATCTGTTAATTTGCAGTGACTCAAATTTCCATTTTTTCTTTTAATAGGTCCTGTTAAAAACAAGAAAAAGGGTAAGTCAATCTCTTGATTTTATAAAATTGCCGTCATGTCTTTTCTAAAATTAGAAGAAAAAAATCAAGGGAGAAGGATTTTTATACTCTTTCAGTGCTGTTTGTCCATTATTTTACTCAGTCACATGTGATCTTCTTGAGTACTATAGCTTCCAGGGAATAAGAAATATCTATCATTTTTCAGTGATAATCTATTAAAGATAGAATTGCTTCTTAGCAACTTATAAAAGTTGTTTTTGCTCTTCTTTCTTGTTCCCTCTTCCATACAATTCATTTTACCTCTCTTTCCTTCATTCTCCCTTACTCTTTCCCCTGACCTTCTCTTTTCTCTTTTTTTTCCACTCCTTTACCAAATCAATGACCAGGTATGAATGTCCTGAGAGATGTCAGTACCCTCTTTTTTGGCCTAAAAGCTATCCCTCGCCTATTTCTCAAGTAGTCAGGGAAGATATTTCTTGCTCTGGCATTTCAGTATATTCTTTATGATGGAAAAACTTGGCTATAGTAGTACCCTGACCTTTTAGTCTTTTCCAAGAAGCTTCTAGTTGAGCGGATCCATTGTACTATTGCTGGGTCTGTAAGTCTCCAGTGTACTTGCAATGGGAATGACCCACGAGTTTGTACAAGAGCTTGCCTGCTTGAAAAGAAGAACCCAACGACAG
This sequence comes from Ovis canadensis, assembly GCF_042477335.2. Classification (NCBI taxonomy): domain Eukaryota; kingdom Metazoa; phylum Chordata; class Mammalia; order Artiodactyla; family Bovidae; genus Ovis; species Ovis canadensis. Next base: position 64,228,412 of record NC_091727.1, read on the forward strand.
ATAGGTTCCAAAAGACAGGACCAGGCAATATGGTTCACTCTTTCGGTCTAAGAAACCCAACCTTGAAACCAGTTTTAAGTACCTATTTGTTTTTGTGTTCTGACCTGGGAGGAAAATGGAGTGAAATTTATGATTTTTTCATTAAAATATTCTAAGTGAAATAATTCTGGAGCTTTACAGAATATATTATCAACCCTAGATTAGACCCAAAAACACTGGCTTCAGCTGCCTCCTGACACTTCTCTGGGCACTAGGGTGCTCCAGTGGCTTGAGGTGCCATGGCTCACATGGGAAACTTGTGTCCCTGTTGGATAGAGGCTGAGGAGTGGCCTGGCCCCTGAGGACCTGAGCTGAGAAAAATTGGGAAATAGCCAGAGAACTGGAATCAGTGAAGAAACATTTCTCTGTGGGGCCTGGGCATTCACTGAGCTATTCTGTCTTTTAAGAAAGTAAATTTGACTTTCAAGTGTGTAGTTTTCTGTTCTTGTCAGATCCCTTTAAGACAGAAACTTTAACAAACCTAGAAATCTCCCCTGACCTGGACAATGATACCCTCTGCTCCTAACATGAGCCCAGGGGTGACTTCTTTTTTTCTTAATAGGTAGCCTCAAGAGTACTTTGTAATGATAGCTACTAGGGGTTTTTTTCCTACTCACTCATTCACTAGACAGTGAATAAGCATCAACTGAGATACAGAGATGAAGATGAATGGTTTCTGCCCTCCAAAATCTCCCAGTGTAGTTGGAATCATGGAAGAACACACAAATAATTGTATTATAGTATTTAAAAATTCAATCACAGAAGCATGAGCAGGGTGCTTGGGAGAGCACAGAGAAAGAACAAGTAGTTCTCCCTGGGGGGTGAGGTACCACATCTCAGGAAATATTATCTAACCTGGACTTTGAAGGATGAGGGGGGAAAAGAGAAGGGGAAGAATGTTCTTGCAAAGAGAACTGGCAGATCTCAGAGGTATGAAAGAACACGTCATATCTGGGGAAACAGCAAGTAGGCCAGTGATTTACCCACATACAGGGCATATGTGTGGTGGGGAACAGCACCCAATTCAGTGTCAGCCAAGGGATGACCCCAAGAGAACACTCTTGGCAGTGGTAATAGAAGGCAATTGTCTAGGTGAGAAGCTCTGGAATTACAAACTCAGGAGATCCCAAAGCTTCTGGTAGTGACTCGAATCGCTGCCCAGCACTACTACCTGGTACGTGGGCCATTATTGGGAATAGAGTGCACATGGGCCTTAAATATTTGCCTTGGCTAAAAGTGATTTAGAAGCCATTTAATATAGATTTCCTTGGATGCAATGAGTAGGCACGTGCCTGAAGAAGTAAATTGATTTGTTCATTTCATGTCCATCCTTTGATGGAATTTTCCCCCTCCCATAACTCTCTCTCCCCACTCTTAGTTCATTCTGTCAACAATTTGAGTGTCACTAAAAAAATGTGTGTATTCTTCCATCTAACACTACACAGGGTAACTTGATACGTACAAAAGTCTCTGGGCTTTTGAATCATGAAATGCTCTGTTAAAGTAAGGAAATCCAGAGAAGAAATGCAATACTCTAAAGTCATCCTCTTAGGCCAGGGGTCATTTTGTGCATGCTTCTCTCTGGGCCAATTTTCTATAAGGATGCAAAGATGAGAAGTGCACTTGCCTAAACCTGGTTGCAGAGAAGCAAAGACCACCAGCTGTAGAACTAGATCCCAGAAGGAGCTATTTCCCAGATTCCTTCTAGCATTTTCATAAGTGAACATTCTCGGTTTACACTTCAACCAGTATTCTCTTTCACTAGAGGAGTTTCTGGCTCTGATTCTTCCAAAATTACGTTAATAATCACAGGAGACTCACAGTATTGATACTGAAGTTCACACTACCTGCAGAACCCCCTCTAGCTCAAAAATCACTGTTAGGCCTAGAAATTCTGTGACAGGAGACAGCCTACTATGTACCATCCCATGTGTCTGTGCCACCCAGAAAAGAATGAGAGAAGCAGCCTTTATAATCAACTAGGGAGGTCTCCTGAGTCTCAGGGGCAAGTCAGTCCTCCTTGTGGAACCTCAGTCTTGCCAGGAAACAGAAATCATCGAAGCCAAGCTCCTTATTCACTGATGGAGAAACTAAGGTTCAGGGAGAAGAAGGAATTTGCCCAAAGTATATGTCCATGGCAGAGCTGAGGCTTACAGACTTATCTCCCGACTACAGATTCCCTGTTTTTTCCACTACACTAGGTGGAATTGAAACTTGGGCACTGAATAAGCCTGACTTGGAATCTGCCCAAATCTGAAGGGAGATGGCTTTCCTGTTCAGCATCTTAAAATTGGCTAGATCTCGTAACTGGGCAGATTCAATCTTTTGCTGCTAAGTGCAGGGAAAATGCTAAAACTCCTGCCTCTTCCTGGGAGAAAAGCTCTCTGTACTTTCCTTACTTTCCTCCCTGGGGAAGGGGCCCCACAATGACCTTGTTGTTTCATTGTAAATGCAGATGTGGTTAGACATGGACAACTGACCTCTTGAGTGGCGTTGCCATGGGGATTGGGTTTCTTGAGTGTGGCATTCTCCTTAAAAGAGAACCTGATGAATCAGAACAGGATTCTCTAGTCTGCGAGTCCAGGAAGCCAGAAGGCAGTGTCAGGAAAGAGGTATTTAAGTGAGACTTGACGGGGCTATATTTTTAAAGGAAGAAATATCACAAGTGAAGACACCACGATGGAGGCTGGGGAAAGGCTCCCATTCCTGGGACTTCCACAAGACTGTGAAAAGGCAGGGAAGTGAGGAAGCAGCCGCCCTCCTGTGACCACCTGCAGTTCTTGAATTGGACTGCACAGAGGAGAGGAGGTAAACAGGAAGGACTGGAGCTTTCAGTTCAGGGCCACAGTTAGAACCTGGTTAACATAGTTCTGGTGGGAATATGGGAAGGACTGGAATGTGGAATAGAAGGCTGAGACTGCTCTGAAAAGAGAGCAAGGAGGAAATGGGGAGGATCTGGTGGCTTGATTAATAAATACATTCAAGAATAGGGCCTCTAAGGAAAGAAGACTCTGGGAAGCTAGATTATTTAGCCTATAAAAATAGAAGTTGATAGGTGACTTAATGTCCTTGAGCACATTAGGGTTACTGTCTGTATGATGGCAACTATTCTTTTCTACCTCTACAAACAATAGTATAAGAGCTTAAACTTCCACAGGAGGAATTTCAGTTCAATATACAGAAGAGCTTCCTAACAGTGAGGGGGTGATAAACATTGGAACATGTTACCAAGGGATTCTGCAGAATTTCCTTTCCCAGAGCTCTTTAAAAATAGGGTTTAGAGAGGTGAGCTGAGAAAGCAAAACCTGCCTGCTGCTTCCTCCACAGCTCAGCTCCCTCTGGTCTCCACTACCCCTTCTTTCCTTATGTTACTTGAGCCTTCTCTCTCGCTCTTTCTCTCCTCCCTCCCCCTACCACCTCTCATCTTCCCAGACTCCTTCCAATTCTACTTTCCAGCCTCATCCTAGCTCAAGTCCCTGTACATCCTGACTCCTAGAGGAAGCCTTCCTGGAGCTGATAGTCATCCTAAGGTCAAGCTGGCCTCTGAGCTTGCTAGCCTCATCCACATCAAGCCCACCAACCTGGATAGTAAACATGAGAGCCACGCTCTGCAACAGTAGCCCAGTTCTCAATTGTAAAAAGTGGCCCACTTTTTAAGGTCTACCCACTTGGTGATTCTGATCCTTTGGACTTGGCCAAACGGTAACCTCCTTTTTTAAGCTTCCTGACCTCTCCAGCATTTTGTCCCTACAATTAATGCAACATTTCTACTGTCCTGTGACTGTGTCTGTTTCCACACAAGACCAAATTCCTTGAGGGTCATTATTTCTTCAAACCCAGCCTGTAAATGCTGATTCATGAAACAAAGTGTGTATGTGTGTGATGTGTGATAACAGTATATACCTCTTTAAGAGCAGGAACTCCCGGAGGGCCAACTTTGTGTCATGAGAAAGCTGTGGAACTCCCGACAGTACACTCAGTCAGTAATTATAAATGTGATACCGAATCTCATCTTTCAGGAAAGAAGGCAGGACCTCCTGGACCCAATGGCCCCCCAGGACCTCCAGGACCTCCAGGACCCCAAGGACCCCCAGGGATTCCAGGGATTCCTGGGATTCCAGGAACAACTGTTATGGGACCACCCGGCCCTCCAGGTCCTCCTGGTCCTCAAGGACCCCCTGGCCTCCAAGGACCTTCTGGTGAGTTCCTCCATCTCTCCACCGTCCTAGGTTCCTTAAAAGTTCTCTAATAGAACAGGAGCAGGTGATCCCAAGAGTAGTTTAAAATAACGGTATGTGGTCTCCTTGCTCAGTGGAGAGCTAGGAATTGGACAAGCCAGTAGAGCCTGCCCTGCTCTAACTTCTTATTTATGGGGCTTCCCAGGAGGTGCTAGTGGTAAAGAATCTGCCTGCCAATGCAGAAGATGTAAGAGACACTGGTTTGATTCCTGGGTCAGGAAGATTCCCTGGAAGAGGGCATGGCAACCCACTCCAGTATTCTTGCCTGGAGAATCCCATGGATAGAGGAGCCTGGTGGGCTACAGTCCTTAGGGTCGCAAAAAGTCAGACACGACTGATGGTGTGTGGTCTCCTAGCTCAGTGGAGAGCTACGAATTGAACAAGTCAGTAGGGCCTGCCTTGCTCTAACTTCATATTTATACCAACCTGTCAAGGAAGAGATACCTGTTCTTGACGTGTGGATTTTGTCTCCCGATTTCCAGCATCTAGCTTCACATACTGATGTTTGATTAGAAAAAGGCAAAGGGTAGGAATGGGCTTCCCTAGTGGCTCCCAGGTAAAGAACTCATCTGCCAATGCAGGAGATGCAGGTTCGATCTCTGGCCCAGGAAGATCCCCTAGAGATGGAAATGGTAACCCACTCCAGTATTCTTGCCTGGGAAATCCCATGGACAGAGGAGCCCAGTGGGCTACAGTCCATGGGGTCACAAAGAGTCAGACACAACTTAGTGACTAAACAATAACAACAACATGGAGAGGAAAGTTCGGGGCTGGACAGAATGACAAGCCCTAGAGTAGTCTCATCCCCTGAACTCTGAAGTGCCTTTCCCATAGAGCTAGACCAGTAGTCACTGATAATCAAGGAGTTGGAAACTTATGAGTCACTCAGGCTGTGGAAGAAGCAGACACAGGCACCAAGACCAGTCTGTTGAGGAACCAAGTGCTTACTGGGCTACATCCTTCCCCTACCACGTTGCCCATTTGAATAGCATTTAACCTCTTTGCATCTTTCCCCTTGGGCCCAGAAGGCCATCCCAAAGGCACAGATGCAGATCCAAACCTGCCTAGTCAGAGTTGACAGGGGTCAGACTGCCGGGGCTTAGGTCAGCTGCTGTTTCCTTCTCCTGCTCCCCTCATCTTGGGGCTTTTACAGAAATGGACTCTTCACAGCTGATTTCTCTGGGTCCAAGAATACTGCCACAAGACTCATATTCTTTGACTGGTAGTTCAAACAGAGCTAATCAGTGTCATTGTGGCCCCAAGAAATGCAGTTTGGAATTTTTTTTCATCCCATCTTTCTACAAATATTCATTGCATACTTTCTATGTGCAAGAGATATATTGACTGGTGGAATTTATGTCGTACAGGAGAATGACAATTAAAGAAGCAAGATGTGTACAAATGGCAATGCATTCTACAGAGAAAATTAATAGAAAGAGAACAAAAGGCTAAAGAAGCAAGTACCATTGTCTTGGGGTCCCACCGTGGCAGGAATGCACTCTCCTCTGTCACCACGGGTGCTCAGTGGCACTTGCCTTGGGCCATTGTTGACGAGAGGCCAGTTTCCTGCTGGGTGCTGGGCGCATTGAAGATGCAGGTCAGGGACAAGTCAGAGAAGAAAGGGGTGTCATCTCCCACTCCAGAGCCCCGCACCCTGACTCCCTCCAGCTCTGAGTCGTGGAAAATAAGGCTCAGTTGATGCTTGGCAAGAGGCTCAGACTGAGCCTGGCTTGGCTCAGACAGGGAGCAAAAGCTCAGTGCCATTGGCTGCCTAGATGAAGAGAAGCAAGTAGACAGAGCATGCCCTCTGACTGGCCTGTCCTATTTTGCAGGTGCTGCTGATAAAGCTGGAACTCGAGAAAACCAGGTTGGCTGGGAATTGCTGTCTTGCTGGGAAGAAGGGAAGGCCACAGGCCTGAGCCACCCTTGAGTTTGCTCCCTGCTAAGTTTGCTGAGGCTTTCTTTTGTGAGGAGACCCTGGAGGTTCTGGGGGCTTTTCATTCACAGCCCCATCCCATGAATAGAAAAACTTTGCCCTAGGGCCTGCTTTTAGCAAGAGAACTGAGCTGTGGCTATTTTTCCCCATTCCCTAGGAGACAGAGGGTCACCACAGCCAAGCCCAATAGTCAGCTGACATGAGCTGGCAGTGAGGTCTATTCACCTGGTCCTGGGCCTCCCCAACTACACCAGACACCTTGTCGGCATTCCAACCACCTGATGTCAGCAGCTTAGAAGTTTAAGAATATGTTCTTGAAAATCAGCCAACCAGTTCCAGGTCAAGCCCAGCCTGGCCTTCTGCCTTCACAGCCTGAAGGGCTCCTCCCTAGTCTCTGAGCTTCCTGATCCATCTCTACTGGCAGTTTCCACTGCCTCGCCTTGTCTCATCACGGCTTCTCTCACTACAGCTGTTTGGCCACAGCAATCAATCTACACAGCTGCACAGTGCTGGATGGCTTGCAGGGTATTTTATATTCGTCACCTCAGTTGATCTTCAGACATCTCTGTGAGAGAAGCCAGACAGAGATTCTCAGAATCCCCATTTCACAGGGAAATGAGGCTCAGAGGCATTACATTTGGCAGAGCTATAAAATCATATTACCCTCTAGTAGAAATGTGGCCACTCGCATCCCAAGACAGGGGAGAGGGGTCAGAATTGGGATACAAATGAAGACTAGAAGGTGGCAACTGGTGGCTGAGCAAGCAGCCATTTCTCACAGTGACTACTTTCTCTGTCCTTCTCATCCTCCCAGCCAGCCGTGGTGCATCTACAGGGCCAAGGGTCAGCGATTCAAGTCAAGAATGGTAAGAGTCAAAGTAGGCTCTCTCCCTAAGAAGAGTTTTTTCCTGCCACCACCTTTACCCACAGCCTTCAAATAACCACCCAGCTTAGTTCCTCCCAGACCTCGAAGGTACCCTTGACACTACGGGCCATTCTCTACTCCATTTTGCCCTCTGCTGGCTGTTTCAAGTAATTGCTTGTCCTCAGACTGGTTACTACAAATTGCAGTTAGAAGCACAGATTTAAAAAAAGAAGAAGCTGAAAGGGACTTGAGACATTGTCTAAACCAAGGATTCTTGGAAAGTGGAGGCTGAATCAGAGTCACCATTGGGAATATGTATAGTTTGATCAACATTTTCACAATACAAATTATAGAAAGTAGAAATACATAAAATCAAATCTTCTTGTGTGATGGGTCTAGGGTGGAGGGGCATTTCTCTCAGGGAAGTGGGGGGCATGTTAGACTCTGTAGGAAGTATGAGATGCTAGTGTCTACAAAAAAAGGGGGTGGATTGAAGGAGGTTAGATATCCTACATTTAATGTAATCCCTGCATTTCAAAGGTGGGGAAACAAGAGTGCCAGAGAGATTGGACAACACCATAATAAATCTACTGCCTTACGTTTGTATGGTTCTTTAGAGTTTTGTCTTTGATTTGATTTGATCCTCACAACAAAGGTAGGCATTAGCTCCTTTCTACGAAGACAGAAACTGAAACTCAGAAAGGTTAATTAACTGGCCCAAGATTTCCATTAAGAGTAGGAGCTGGGATTCAAAACCACATCTCTCTGACTCTTTCCACTGTACTATGCTACTTCAGTGATGTGTGTGTATACTCTACTGAGTGATTAGCTTCATTTCTTCCCAAAGAGACATGAACATTCATTAAAGAACAGTGCTTTGAAATAATGTCCAGTCCCCAGGGTATACAAAGCCTAAAATGCATGAACCCCCAGGAGCCTCAGGAAGCAGCAAGCCAGCCAAGATGCCAGATGCTTACAGAGCCTAGAGTAGAAGGGAGGGGCTGTGAGTACAAAAGCAGTAAATGAAGGGTCAGAAACCTGCTGCCTGGGGACAGCAGCTTCTAAGAACCCAGTCAGTCCTAAACTGGCTGTGCTCTGCTTCCTTAGTGACTGGGCTTGGGTACCTCTCGGACTGCCACCTGGATGCCTGACTTCATTGCCTCAGAAACATAAGTAAGAACATAATGGCACCAAAACCCAAACTGTCCTGCTGGGACCAAGTGCCTTGAGACCCAGGACACTGGGTAGGCCATGATCACCATCTATTCAGGGAAGAGTGAGACAGTCAGGAAATAGATTTGTTTGGGTGGCCTCAGTGTTATGCCAGAAGCTACTGATTTTGCTCCCATCATACAACAAGACTAGTTCCGACCCCTCTGGGCCAATCCCCAGTAGTAGTCTATGCTGATCTTTAGTTCCAGCAGAATCAAGAGTGAGGGGTCAGGAGTAGAAGATTTCCTGCAGAATGGTCGTCTGTGAGGGACAGAGCCAGAGCGTCTCCTCTGAACTCCTATCCCGTCTGCTTATCACCTCAAGGGAAGATGGGCACCTTTTCCTCACACCTCGGAAAGGCAGACCTCCCGAGACTAGCCAAGGATGGACTTTCAAAACATGTTTTCTTGGATGAAGAATGGATTTTTTAATTTATTTTTAATTGAAGGATAACTGCTTTACAATATTGTTTTGGTCTCTGTCATACATCAGCATGAATCAGCCGTAGGTGTACATATATCCCCTCCTTTTGAACCTCTCTCCTACCTCCCACCCCGTCCCAGCCCTCTAAGTTGTCCCAGAGCCCTGGTTTGAGTTCCCTGAGTCATACAGCAGATTCCCACTGGCTAGATGGCAGTGTATATTCTCTCCATTTATCCCACCCCCTCTGTCCCCCCTGCACACACACCCCCACGTCCACAAATCTGTTCTCTATGTCTGCATCTCTAAGAATGGATGGTTTTGAAGGGGAAAGGCTCCCAAGCCTAAACTCCCTCCTCTTAGGGTGGGAAGGAACATCCCCTTTGCTACAGAATGGAAAGGGAAGCCCTTCTTCCTGCCTCACAGGCCTCTCCACTCGCAATGGGGTATTAATGAGAAATGCTTTGCAGCAGTGCCTCCATGCTCTGACACCCTCTCCATCCATTTGGCTGGTTCTAGGGCTGCATGGCAGCTGATCCCTGACTCTCATAAAGATCCTTCTGCCCTACATGGCCTTATTACTGGAGGTTCCTTGTCTGGCTGCCATGAAGTCTGACTTAACCCTGATCCCTAAAGTTCTCTGAGTAGACAGATCCTTGGGCCAAGTGGTTTACTGGGGGCCCATGGAGACTTTCCAGAAAGAAATGAGTGTGGAGGAACTATAAAAAGGAATCTGTTAAGGACAAGAAGAAATAGGGATTCAGGAGCTATGGCTGGTGAGATGAAATGGAATAATAAGACCTAGCCTGCCCCTCAGTGTCTGGATTTTGCCTGTGCAGGTCTCAGAACAACAAAGAAAATAGGGCAGCATGCCCACCCTCTTCTTACCAACCACCCCCAATTCTAGTTGGAAGGTGTTGGTTAAAGATCCTTCCAGACAGAGAAGTCAGAAAAGGAAAGAGAAAGGACATACAGACCCCAGGGGCCTGAAGTAGGCCTGGCTGCCAGTTTACAAACAGACCGCTTTCTCTGCTTCTGGATGTTCTTCTTAAAGCTTGGCCTCCTGGGCTATCCGGGTTATATCTCAATGGGGGTGGGGGTTGTGTACAGCTTGAAATTTGTTGTTTCTATTGCCCAGATGATTCTGACATGTACTGAGTGACTGCCGTTCTCTCATACTGAGATCTTTCAGGTGGAGTACTCAATGACTGGTCTCGCATCACCATGAACCCCAAGGTGTTTAAACTACACCCCCGCAGCGGGGAGTTGGAGGTACTGGTGGACGGCACCTACTTCATCTATAGTCAGGTAGAAGTGAGTACGGTCTCAGGCCTAACTCTTATATCCAGAATGCAGATCCTTTGCATGCCACAGAGGGGCACTGTGGAGCCAGCCCAGACCAGCCAATGGCTGAAGTCCTGGGTGGGGAGGTTGGAGGGAAGACCCACTCGGGGAGGGAGTTGAAAGGAAGGAGGAGAGACAGAAGGGGCTGTTTGGGGTTTTTTCCTTAGCCAGATACGATTGAAAACTGAAAAGAGGCCCCTCCCACACCCTGCCATCTGATCCCCTCCTGCAGGGCCCCAGGCCCTAGCTTCCCTGCTGAGCTGCTTGGTTCTACTGCCAAAACCGAACTCTGTCTCAGTATATTTTTAAAAGTCAGTTCCAGGGTTGCTGAGAACCCCTCCCTCCCCACACCACTGGCTTTATAATGAAGAGTGCTCTTCCGGACCTTCTCTCCACCTCAGGAAAATTTCTGTCTTTCCTTCCTCTTTCTTCCATTTGTTTCTCTACCTTCTGCTTCTCTGTTTTTCTTGCTTCTTTAGTCTCCCTTTTTTTCTGTCCCAGCACTTTTCTCCCTCTGTTTGTGTCCTTGTCCGGGCCCAGGGCTCACTTCCCAGGTCGGCCAGTGCCCATCCACTTCCACCCTGTTGTGTCTCCAATAGTGTGTCTCCTCAGAGCTAGAGGTGAATGAGCCTTGAGGCTGGGGCTTCTGTGGGGTGAGGGGCAAGCAGACAGATGGACAGAAAGACGACAAAGCCAGCAGAAGGGTCTCCCAGGAGAGTAGTCAGAGAAGGTGGGTCCTCGAGCATTTGCTGAGCCCACCAAACATCCTGACACAGCTTGGGTCCTGACCCAAAGATTTTTCTTAATTCATTTTTTAAAAGTAGAATTTATGTATTTTTTGGCAGTCCTAACACCTGAATGTGCTGCTGCCTTCTAAACAGTCTATGGAGGGAGCAACCTTTCTTAGAGTCATTTAGGGTGACAGATGGGTGTCCCAAAACCCAGAGGTATGATCCCAATGTCCTATGGGACATTTGTCCTAAGTGCCATTTGATGTGGGGTGGGGATCAAAGCTTGGGGTAGGGTGTGATGGATAAGGTAGTGATGAAGAAAAACATTAATTATCTGGGCCTGCCCTGGGTTAGAATGGGGGGTGGGCTCAGGCCTTGGACCCCACGCAAATTGGGCAAATCCCCTGGATGTCATGCTACTGAACACAGCTTAGCACTTCCTTCTGTTCACCAAGTAAAGTTAGTTTTGCCCGTCCACGTTCTTTATCTCTTATGTGACGGATCTCTCTCCATCTCTCTGGACCTGTTCTTCTATCAGTAGACGAGAGGACCAAGGGGCACTGGGAGGATCAGTGAGAAATTCAGCAGCAGGGGAGGGGGGCTATAAGCAGAAAGAACTGAAGAACCCACAAATTGCTCCTGTGCCCTCTTAGGGGAATCAATGACTTCTAAGTTTATCTACAAATAGTTCCTAAGGCTAGAAATTGAAAATTGATTCATAGTCATTTGTGTCTGCAACACTGATCGAGCTCCTAGTGTGTGAAGAGAACTGTGCTTCACACTGGGGCCAAAGAGAGCAGCCGGCGGGGTAGGGAGCTAGGGGAGGTAAAGTGATGAATGAGGCCTGGCTCATTCACCTTGCAGAGTCTCCCCGGCCATGTGCTATTGAAAGGAAGGTTTCCAGCTCCCTGAGCCCAGTGGAGGGGAGGCAGGACAGTGAATAAGCCTGTCGCCCCACCTGTCCTGTGGTCTGACTAGCGTGTCTTCAGGTGGCACTGCTCCCTTCACGAGGCACAGGGGCAACTCGCATGAGTGGGTCCTGTCTACTGGTCACCAGGGAGGGCCCCACCCTCTCCTTCTGCTCGCCCCCAATCCCTTCTTGTTGCCTCTCCCCCAGGTATACTACATCAACTTCACTGACTTTGCCAGCTATGAGGTGGTGGTGGACGAGAAGCCCTTCCTGCAGTGCACCCGCAGTATTGAGACCGGCAAAACCAACTACAACACTTGTTATACAGCAGGTGTCTGCCTCCTCAAAGCCCGGCAGAAGATCGCCGTGAAGATGGTGCACGCTGACATCTCTATCAACATGAGCAAGCACACCACCTTCTTCGGGGCCATCAGGCTGGGCGAGGCCCCTGCATCCTAGATCCCTCCAACCTCGTTTTGCCCCTGCCCATGCCCCTACCCCAGGTTAGGGAGCTAGGACTCCCAGAACCTCTAAGTGCTGCTGTGGAATGAGGTATGTGGGTGTCACAGCCGCAGAGAAAAATTTCCCAGTGCTATTTATTCCCCAGTAATTCCAAGATGACAAGGCCAACTTGACTCTCCAGATTGACCTGGAGTGAACAGGACAGTTGATGAAGCCCCAGGGTTGGTGTGAAGAAGAACCTTCCTCCTTGGCTCCCCATTGACTGCTTCTAGCATGACTATAACCTCAAGGTCCCTGGTGTCATTCTGTTGCACTAAAGTGAGGGGCTTAGGCAGCAGGCGAGAAGTAGCAACAGTACAGCCCAAACTGTGGGGCAAGCCTTTGACCTCGAAGGGTGCGTGTAGGGTGGGATGGTAACATTGCAGCCTAAGGAGAGGGGCAAGGAGGGAAATGCAGGTGCTTGTTACAGAAACCAGGGGAGAAGCCTACCAGATGGTCTTCCCACTCTCGCTGATCCGTGTGCCAGCAGTTGGCAGGGCTTTGGGGAGAGAAGCTTTGCTTTTCCTTGAAGCATTTGCAGGGCATGGCCATACACCTGCCTGTATAAGAGCCAGAGGCCATGCTTGGGGCCACGTGTCTTTCACTTTGTTTACAGCTGTGCTCCAAGCTCAGAAAACTGCCCAGATCCCTGCACAATTGTCCCTTTCCCAGCCTGGTGAGAACTCCCATTTTTTTCCTCGCCAGAGCCTACCTCTCTCTGAGACTGGTGCCTATCCCGGGACCTGTGTTTGTGTGAGTCTGAGATACTCTTTAGATTACCTGGGCACAAAGGAAGTTATCTATGTATTAAGCAGCACCAATATTCATTTAGTCGAGTTATGTCTGGGGGCAAAGAGTTGAACTGGATGACCTCCAAAAGTGCCTTCAAATTCTAGTACCTAGGCAGCTACCAAGCTAGCCTACTAAAATTCCCAAACCCTAGACTGACCCTGGGCATCAGCAAGGCAGAGCTTTTTATCAGACCCAGAAAGAGTAAGAGCTGGGGATAGGACAGGGTTTTCTTCACGTGTATTGCAATCCAAGTGGTCATTAGCATAGACCTTGTCTGAAAGGACAACAGCTGATGCCCTACTAATCACATACCACTCCCTTTCTTCTCTCTGGCTCAATAAAACCACAGCACAGAAGAGTCTCCATGGATTCCAGTGCTGCTTCCCTGAATCCAGGCTCAAGAGGAGGCAGTGTCTAGGCAATGGGCAGGCTTGTGCCCACTAGTCAGGCCCAAAGACACCTTTCCCCCACCCTCAAGCTTCCCATCAAATCATATGATAGGATCATGCAAGGGTCTTATTTCTAACTGTCTGGGCCCAGTCTGGGTGCTGGGTCTGTAGCCCAAACCTGAGAGAGCCAGTCTTGTAGAATCTGCTACTTTCACTCCTGGAACAAATTTCCTTCTGCAGAGAAAGGGAGTAAGGTCCTTAAGGCAGCTGAAATCCACCGAGAACAATTGGTACTCATTTCCCTACTGTGCCTTCGTTTTTTAAGAAACTATGCTGCTTGGCCCTTCAAGGATCAGAGCAAGAGGGAGTGAGCTACTCCACCATTATCTGGTTGCTAATGATAGCCTTCCCACCCCAGATGAAGCAAGCTTGAGGCATGTGTTTGACCCCAGATCCTATAAAGTGCCTTAGACAGTCCTCAGCAGAATCTGATGAGAACCTTTCCTTAAAGTTTGTATTTTCCCTATCTCCATTGATAATATTACCAACCCCATCATTTAGATGAGGCTCAGAGGTTGAGTGCTTTGAGCAGGATCTCACCCAATTTAAGTCATACCTTGGGCTTTCAACCAGGTCTGACTGTGAAGCTCTTCTGTTCTTCCCCTCAGCATTGTTTTGAATTTGGAATCCAAGAGAGAACCAATCAAACTGGTAATATGGACCCCAAATCCCTGAGGGATCTAGGGAGAAACCCAGAGAGGCTCATTTTCGTTCCTTGATGGTAGCACCTTTTCTCTTGACTGCCAAGGGCTCTGGGACAAAAGAGTAGGCCATTTCTTTGGGAAACTCCCATCAGCCTTAGAGCTTTTGTGTTCAGAAGAAGTGTTTTGGTAGCATGCCCAAGCAGCAGGCCTCCAGTAGCCACAGAACAGATACCCCTTGTGTTCTTTCATCCAATGAAAGAACCAACCAATGAATCAGCCATTGGGCACAGAGCCCCTCCTGTGGACAAGGGCTTCCTCTGGTTGCCCTTCAGGCAAGTTAAAGGAGCTGGTCACTTCCCACAGCTAGAGTGACTCCTTATCTCTTTCTGCCATACCACAGAGACCTCTGTATTACCAGGATCTCTCAGGGATGCAAAGAAAGCCCAAGAGAGGTCTGGATGAGACAAGGGAAGCAAAAGACTTCCTAATTGTGCCACTAAAGGGCATTCTGACACCAACCCTCTTCTCTAGGTATGGAGGGGATTAGAGGGAAGATAGGATTCACACAGGACTCTTATTCATTGTGACTCTTCAGATGCAGTTCTGGAGGGAGAGGGGTGATGAGGGAAGCAAGAGGTAGCTGGGGAGCCCTGTTGCTGCAAAGTTATTGAAGTCATTTACTCTTAAGAGAATATGGAGCTAGATTCACCCCCTTGGAATTACACCAACATGGCTTTAGAAAGCTGAGGCTAGCATGGAGGATGGGATGAGGACATTTGTGAGCAAGCGGATGACAGAGGTTTGAAGGAGAATTGCATGGTGGGGCTTTGCCAGCTGCTCCGGCTCCAACAGCCAAAGCTGGCACAAAAGGCAGCTGTTGGGGACCCCCTTCATCCATCCTGAGCCAAATTTCTTTTTGATGAGCAATAAAGGGCTAGGAACCCTGAAGGTGAACAAAAAGTTTGAGCCATGTGTGAATATGTGTGTTTTATGTAACTTCTGGTGGATGCAAATAGATTCAGAGAAATTAAGAACTCGAGAGGCCCTTAGAAGTAATCTAGCCCAACCTACCTTCTACCCTACTCATGTGGAAACTGAGGAAACAGAGAGGGAAGGCGACCTTCCTGAGGTGTGGGGGCCCCAACCTCCAGACTCAGCAAGGTGAGGGAGGCACAGTCTGTGTCCCACACAGCCCCCTTCTTTCTGCAGCCCGCGGACTCAAGTCTGGAAATGCTTGGCCCTCTTCTGGAGCCTAGCCAGGCAGGGAATGCATGGCCACAGCCTTTGTCAGACTGCTTCCTTCCCCAGGGCCCTTCCCCAGCTTCTGCCTCAGGATGGAAGCCTCCGGACAGGCCCAACTGCAGGGAGTCCTGGGGCTGCCTCAGGACTCCCCCCTGCCTGAAGTCTTCCCTAGGCCATGTGAGCACAAAAAAAGAACTGGATATTTTCCTTGTAATCCATTTTAGGGCTCTCTCCAAGTGGAGTTGGGATATGTCATTTCTTTAGTCAAAAGCTTCCAGCTGGGAGAGGGGAAGGGCTGCGTGGTGAGGGTGGCCTGGAGCAGGCCCAATGCTGCTTTGGGGATCAGCATCCAGTGTGAGATACTGTGTATGTATATAAACTATACATAATGTATATAAACCAGGATGTAAGTTTGTGTAAATTAATGGTTTATTCTTTGCAAATAAAGCTTTTTCCCCTTGTTCTTAAAATCAGCTTGAGCACTTCCTACCTGCTAGGTGCCTTTTGGGGGGGTTGGGGCGGCTTGTGGGATCTTAGTTCCCTGAACAGGACTGAACCTGCACCCTCAGCAGGTTCCTGAAAGCCTGGAATCCTAACCACTGGACCACCAGGAAATTCCACTACATGCTTCTTTGACACCACACATGAACTGGGAGAAGAACTGAGGCACCCATTTCAGACGGGGCAGCAGAAGCAAGGTGGTCTGAGTTTCCTGTCAGAACATCCCATATCCTCTCTGTGCCCCAGCCCACATACACCTATCCCCATCACCTGGGTCTTTTCCTGTAACTGCATGTCCAATAGGCTAGGGGTCCTGCAAAAACGAACATTTTCCTGAGATGAAGACATAGCAGGGAGTCACCCTCAGCTTGAGACCCTGACTTCTGCAACATTCTTCAGGCCTGGGCCCCAAACAGCTTGGGTAGATCCAGCCTCCAGCTCCGCATGATGTATCACTCATTTTGCAGAGGAGACCAACATTAAAGAGTTAAAGTAGCTCCCCAAGCTCATTTGAAAGATTACTTAAACTTTCAAACAACTGTTGACAAGATCCTATAGTGTCAACTTTCTTCTTTAAAAATTAGGAATTTCCCTGGCTGTCCAGTGGTTAAGACTCCTCAATTGCGGGGGGCACAGGTTTGATCTCTGGTCAGAGAACTAAGATCCCACGTGCTGAGTGGCAAACAAACAAAAAATAAAATAGACAAACTTGAAAAAATAACAATAAAAATAGATTAGAATTTTTTTAATTGGATAAACTTTATTCTTTTTTTTTTTTTTTTTTAATTGGATAAACTTTATTCTAAACATCGAGATGTCATGACATTTAGGGCATTGTTTGCTCAGGGATAAGCAGTGGGCAAAATAGTTGGAGAATAATTTTGTGTAGCTCTCCAGTATACAAAGTTCAATCACATTCAGTATTATCGTCCCACTAACCTTTGAAGTAAGCACTAGAGGAACTATCTCATTTCACAGATGAGGAAACAGACTCAGAGGAGACTGATTGTTTCAAGTCATAGGGTTTGAAGGTGGAAGGGCCTGAATTCACTGGATCTCAAGGCCTCCAGTCCTGGAGAAGCCTTGATGCCAGAAGATGGGGCTGCTTAAGAGCTGAAGAAAAAGACAAGAGCAGGGATCCTAGGGAATAAGCTGGTTGGGGCACAGACAGTATCAGAGGTGGGCTTTTTATTCTGTCTCTTGTTTTTCTCAGTTCCAATGCTGAGTGGGTGCCTGTGAGGGAGGTTTCAGGACACCTCTCCCCAGGGCCTTCCCTGCCTTTGGGGTCATCTCCTTGTAACCCCAAGGTAAAGTCAGAGAAGAGCTGGAAGGAGAGAGATGAAGGAGGAAGAGGGATCCAGAAAACAGCCAAACAGGCACCCACACACACAAACCTGTCACTCCAAGGACTGACCAAGTCAGGAGCAAGAGTCATACAAAAGTCCTCCTGTTCACATGTTCCACACCTTCCAACCAGGCTGAGAGGCCATGAGGGGTGTCTGTCAAGTTACCACCAGCTCTTGGGCCTCTGAGAAGCCAAACTTGGTCTTGTACTGGTCAAACAGTTGGCGCAGGGCATCCACATAGATTGCGTGGTATTTAGCCACCGTCTTATTGCTTGGGTTCTCAATCTTGGGCAGTGGTAGAGGCTTCCCAACTGTCAGGGGAGATGGAGAAGTTTAAGAGAAAAGCATCAGAGTGGCTCACTCCTCAGAATGGGCCTCCAGCCCAGGTTCTCCCCCATGCTTCCCCCCACCCTATGCACATCCTGGCCAGCCTCCCTGCCTCTGACCACGGCTAGAGCCAAGGTCTAGCATTGGAACCAGATCCTGTGTCCTAGACGTGGCTGCCAGCTGAAGGGCCCACTTACCAATGGTGGTAACAGGCTGAGCGTAGGGCAGAAGGCCTGGGGAGGTCTCAGTGAAGCCACGCCCATAGAAGGCACAAGGGTAGATGTGCACCATGCTCTGCAACCACTTCTGGAAGCGATTGATGAAGCCCCCCGGGGTGAAAATGTGCTGTTTGTAGAGTTCCGTCTCCCCAAAGGAGTAGGCCGGGATTAGAGCCACCCTGAAGACAAAAAGCATATTCTTTAATGGTTAGAAATGTAGGCTGACCACCAGTGCTCCCTAGGTCTCCTTGTAAGTTCCTTCAGCCCTTAACCCAGCTGGGCCCAGGTCCAAGCTAAGTGGAAGCAATGCGTGGTCTACCCCAGGCTGCCTGCAAGCTAAGGGAAGCAAGTCCCATTGTGTGTGTGTTAGTCGCTCTGTCATGTCCAACTCTGTGATCCCGCAGACTGTACCCACCAGGCTTCTCTGTCCATGGGATTCTCCAGGCAAGAATACCAGAATGGGTTGTCATTCCCTTCTTCAGGGGATCTTCCTGACCCAGGGATCGAACCTGGGTCTCCCGTATCATAGGCAGATTTCTTACCATCTGAGCCACCAGGGAAGCTCCAGCGAGTCCCAGACCCTCCTGTAAACCCACATTGTCTGAGACACTGGAAGCTAGGAGCCAAGGGCCATTTCTTTTTGGTTTCTTCCCTTTCACCCACATGGGAATTTTGGCTTTCTCTGACATCCAGTTGCAGCCAGTCACCTTTTTAGAGAGACTGGTTCAGATGAGATGCTAGTCTGAGGCAGATCAGGTTCCAGGCTGGCCTGCTGGCCTTTCTTCAGAAGCAGAAATGCCTCTAGAACCTGACCCAGCCTCTACTCCACAATAGAAGCGACTTTACCCTTCCCTCTTTAAATAACATTTCCTCAAAACCTCTTCCTCCTTCCCTGCTGGGCTTTTGGATCCCCTCTCCCCAATCTGGACCAGAAGTGTCCTTACCCATGCCGAAGGGCCATGCGTATGAAGCCAGTGCGGCTCTTCAGGAACAGAGTGGTAGATCCAGGCAGGCCATATTTGCACTCAGCCAGGCCACCAACCACCACCATCAGCATGTTGCCTGTGCCTCTACGGGTAAGCAGGAAGTCCATGGAGGATTGGCTCACAGAGCAGGCCCCTGGTAGGCAGGAAAAACCAAAAGATCATTGGTGACCTGCTAAACCTGCTAACTTTCCTCCCTACTTCTAAGGTGGGGAGAACCCTCCTTAGCGAAGGGCTCTCTTAGGCAGCTGAGCCTAAAGTAGTTTTTCAGACCAGAGGGGATTGCAGAGCCGGCCTTGTTCTCACCTATTCACCCAATACTTCTTTCTCGGGCAGCCATGTATTTCTTCGGCTTTCCAACCCCAGGAGCCAACTCACCTACAGACATGACATATTCTCTGAGGAAAGGCACCCAGAAAAAGGCCCCCACTGTGAGGATATAAGGAGTGATGCCAGGAAACGTCTTGGAGAAGCCTGACATCTCTGTGGCAAAGTGGCCAAACCATGAATGGGACATGATCCCATGAGGGTGGCAGGCGACGATATAGTTGAGGCTGGGGGAGAGATCATGAGTCTTCAGAAGCTGTGGAGGAAAGTGAAGTCAAGAGAGATATAGCCAGGGAAGAGGTCCTCTCTTTTGGCTAGAGACCTAGAAAGGAAAGGGCTGTCATGTCTGGCCGTGCAGATGGGGTAACACACAACTCTGGGGAGCTTCAGTCACATGGGCCTCAATGTGAATGATGCCCCCGCCCCCCGCCCTGCCCCAGCTGCTGCCACAGGGAGTCAGGGCTGGGCCTGGGGCCCCAGTGGGGATCTGGGACTCCTCACCTTGAGTGGGAAGTAATCACAGTACTGTTTCCACAGGCACCATTTCCTCACGCAGGTAAACCGGCGGCCACCTGAAAACAAAGCTGATACAGCTGAGCTTTGTCCACCCTGTTGTCTTCTTCAGAGCCCTTTAGGGCCTGTCTCAGGGTGCCCTCACCCCTTCCTGTTTCCTGCCCCCTTAAGCGACAACCAGGCTGGGAATGAACTTCAGGGCCTGTTTGGGACAGCCCTAGCTCTCTGCTGTACTAGCCGCCCCTCCCCGAGCCCACTCCAGTTCCCTCCTTGGCCTCACTGGCACCTTGAAGAGACCCCTTCCCTCACCTCCACCCCAGACAAAGTCAGGCTGAAGGGCTGCCAGGGAATTGGCAAGAGTATAAGGAAAGGAAGAAAGAGCACGTGGCAAGTGGCAACAGCCCTTCCAGGGCCCTCACCTCTCTCAGGGGTCTTCCAGTCAAAAGCCAGCCAGGTGAGGATGAGCACGGTAATGGGCCAGTACGGCGTGAACACCACCAGGTAGAGGTTGACGGCGATCACGGTGATTACTGGAGGGAGCCCAGGCCAGAGTCAATGAACTGCGAACAGCGCCTCACACTTGCCCTCCCTCTGAGGCTATGTCTACCCCAAGGTCACAAGCACTCTCAGCCGGGCTCACATGACCGTCTTACCTCCTCACCCCATCACATGCCTGCGTGCCCAGAGCCCCAGCATCTGCCCTAGCCTTGGGAACTTGTTTTGAGTCTAGGAGACAAGGTGTTTTCCTCCCTCACTGTGCTCCATGCAGTCAGCCCTCTCCCCCCAGGGCCTGCGCCAGCAGCACTCTGGGCTGCAGTCAATGGCAGGGAGCCAGTGGTGGGTCTCACTGATTTGGCCACCAGAATTTAGGAGTCCTGGAAAGACAGAGCCAGGAATAGTCTTCCTCCAGCTCACATTTTTCTCTCCATATCATCTCTGAGAAGGTGAACAGAATACCAGAGAAAGAGGATGATAACCTTCAGCCAGGTTGGGAGCATGCAGGCTGGCAAACAAGAAACAAAGGAGACTGCACCAGAATACGGTGTGGACCATGCTGAGCTCGAACAAGATAGGAGCAATGTAAGTTAGAGTAGTTAGGACAGACTTCATGGAGGTGAGTCACAGGAAGCCATGCTCAGGATTCTTCCTGGACTCATTTTTTCAAATGACTGTGAATAAGACAGCGAGAGAAAGGGGGTCAAAAGAAAGGTTAGAGAAGACATGAAACACTCCTAATTGAACATGGCAGAATGAACACAGGTTTTATCGTGACTCCTTGCTGCAGCCTCATGAAAATTCTTACAGGATGTTTTTTTGTTTGTTTTGTTTTGTGTAAAACTTTTTTATTCAGCATAATGTTTTGGGATACAGCCATACTGTTGGGTGTATCAATAGTTCCTGTTTATTGCCAAGTGGTTTTCCATTATATGAATGAATCATGGTTTATTTATATGCTCCCCTTTTTACAGAATATAGGTTTTCTGTTTTTTCTTTTTTAATATAAATTTATTTATTTTAATTGGAGGCTAATTATTTTACAATATTGTATTGGTTTTGCCATACATCAACATGAATCCGCCACAGGTATACGCATGTTCCCCATCCTGAACCTCCAAGCAATCTATAGATTCAATGCAATCCCTATCAAGCTACCAACGGTATTTTTCACAGAGCTAGAACAAATAATTTCACGATTTGTATGGAAATACAAAAAACCTCCAATAGCGAAAGCAATCTTGAGAAAGAAAAATGGAAATGGAGGAATCAACCTGCCTGACTTCAGGCTCTACAGTCATCAAGACAGTATGGTACTGGCACAGGATGTTTTAAAAGAGAGATTCTGCAAGGAAAAAGAGAATCAGAGAGATGCCAAAGGTGACTGAAAGCTATCAGCAAAATGTTTGCCTGCTAGACAGTGAGCAGAGGAGGGATTAACTGACTGAGAACAAGAAAGTTGAAATGTAGTTACTTGCGAGGGGGAGTGTCTACAAGAGTAAACCTGTTTGCACTGGAGAATCTAGGAGACTCAGAATTTGGAAATACCAGGTGTTACAAAAAGTAGATGTAACAGGGCTTGATGGCAAATGTATCAAAGAAGTAGTTAAAACCCCAGACCTCTTCTCTTTCACTATACAGCTGGGCCATGGGAGGATTATTCTCTGAAATAAAATGAACCAAAGAGACTCTAGACTCAGATACTTGCACTAGATATAGCTAGGATATTCTATATGCAGCCAAATTATTGATCAAGTGTGAAGAGAGAATAAAGACAATTTCAGACATATAGTCAGAGAGTTTGTTTCCCACATCCCTTTCTCAGGAAACTACTGGAGGATGTGCTCCACAAAAATGAGAGAGTAAAGCAAGACAGAGGATAGCATGGGATCCAGGTAAAAAGAAATCCAACAAAGGAAGGAAGTGAGCAGGGCCAGGAATAGAGTGAGGAGAGCATGGCAAAATTCAAGGAGACATTCACTCTCAGGGCCAGGCAAATAGTGACCCAACACTTGCACAGCGCTGAGCATGAACACCTTCTTAGATTGTGCACCCAGGGTGCCTCACGGGTCCTGGAGGCGGCAGTGCTGCATGAGACTGGACTGTAACAGGAGGATGCTGGGCTCCACCAGTGAGGCCCTCAAAGAAGTAAAAAACCGTGGTGGTGAAGAAGAGGAGAAGTGCAGATTCCTGACGTGTCTGTGGAGAGTTTGGGGATGAATTATTGATAACTGGTAGATAACTAAGAGATAACTAAAATTTAAAATGAAGCAATTAACCCAATCAAAAAATGTTCAGGATATCTAGACATTTCTCCAAAGACTTACAGATGGCCAAAAAACACATGAAAAGATGTTTAATATCACTAATTATTAGAGAAATACAAATCAAAACCACAATGAAGTATCATCTCACACCAGTCAGAATGGCCATCATCAAAAAATCTAAGAACAATAAATACTAGAGGGGATGTGGAGAAAAAGGAACCCTTTTGCACTATTGGTGGGAAAGTAAATTGGTGCAACCACTATGGAGAACAGTATGGAGGCTCCTTAAAAAACTAAAAATAGAACTGCCATATGATCCAGCAATCCTACTCCTGGGCATACATCTGAAGACACATGGTCTGAAAGGTTACGTGCACCTCAGCGTTCATTGCAGCACTGTTTACAATAGCCAAGACATGGAAGCAACCTAAACGTCCATTGACAGAGAAACGGAGAACAACGATGTGGTACATATATAGAATGCAACATTACTGAGTCATAAAAAGAATGAAATAATACCATTTGTAACAACACGGAAGGATCTAGAGGTTATCATACATAGTAAGTGAAGTCAGTCACACGAGGACAAATACCATATGACATCACTCATATGCAGAACCTAAGTTTTAAAAAACTGGTATAATAAATTTATTTACAAGGCAAACTCACAGATTTCAAAAACAAACTTGTGATCAGAGGAGAAATATGGATGGGGGAATGGATGGATTAGGACCTTGGGATTAATATATACACTACTATATATAAAATAGATAACCAACAAGGATCTACTCAATACTACATGGAACTCTACTCAATATTCTGTAATAGCCTATATGTGCAAATGAATCTGCATATATATGTATATGTATAACTGAATCACTTTGCTGTACACCTGAAACTAAACATAGTAAATCATCTATATGCCAACAAACTTTTTAAATAAAAAATAGAGGTAAACAATAAAATGAAGCAATTATGAATTCCAGAGAAAACAAGAAGTTTCACAAGAAAGGAAATATAATCATAGTGCACTAAGTAGCTCAACTATGGAGAAGATTTGCTAGTCATAGTCAGGGGTTTAAGTAAAACAGCCTGGGTGGTTATGGGGCAAAAGGCATATATGGAGCTGAAATCTAATGTTCCATATTAGGAAGTCAGTGATATTGTCTAAAATCGTTACATTGGAAAATAGTAATATCTAGAATTTTTAAATAGTATAGTTTAGACATATGGAGGTAAATACCAGAAAAAAAAAGAGCTAACAAAGTTGAGAATAGCTGCCTCTAGGGAACATATCTAAGCGTGGAGCAAAGGCCAGCACTTTCAGGTTTTGATGCACTCCTGATAAAACTAGGGCTTCCCTGGTGGCTCAGAGGTTAAAGCGTCTGCCTGCAGTGCAGGAGATCTGGGTTCAGGAAGATCCCCCTGGAGAAGGAAATGGCAACCCACTCCAGTAGTCTTGCCTGGAGGATCCCATGGACAGAGGAGCCTGGGAGGCTACAGTCCACGGGGTCGCAAAGAGTCGGACACGATTGAGTGACTTCACTTTACAAAACTATTTGACTTTCTCAAGAAATAAAGAGAGGCATGGGTCTAGTCCAGAAGAGATTTGTTTCTTTTAGGCTTTGCTTGACCCAGACAGTGTTGGGGATATCTTGGGAGGCAGTGCAGCTTCAGGTGGTGACATGAATCCTGCCCCTTAGCATGAGTATGACCACAAACAAGACTTTGAGCTTCACACTAGCCAAGTGGGGATAGCAACACCAGCTTCCACCTTATCTTTCTCACAGACTCCGTGTGATGGTCTTGTCTCAAGGTCATCAGGGTCCAAATGGATATGATTCCATTGCAGATTCATAGGGTGAAGAGCCGGAAAAGCTTTGAGGGACAAGCACTGGAACCATCACCTCCTGGGAGCCCAGGCCCGACACTCTTCTATCTGTCGCAGGCTAACTCTCCATGTAGCCCGAAGTCAAGCTCTGATTAAGAGCCCTCTGGGAAGCTGCTCTCTGTCCTCACCTGCTTTCACCCGCTCTCCTCCTTCTCTGCTCCACCTGCTCCCTCTCTAGCTCACACGGATCCCTGAACCCTCAGTCTCACCTCCTCCCTTTCTCTCTCCCACATCTTCTGATCATCAAGTCCTATGAACTCTACTCCAATTTCTTGAATCCCTCTTCTCCCCTTCACAATTAAGACTGTTCTGGCCCAAATTACCACGATCTCTGACCTGAGTTAGAGTGACAGTCTCTTCCTATAATCAGTTCGGTACCCAAAGCTGCAGTGATCTCTCAAAACCACCAATCTGATGCCGTTGCCCTGTGCCCAACCCAGTCACGGCTCCATGGCCTTCAGGAAAAAGTCCAAACACTTCCATGATTGACAAACCCTGCACAATCTGTCCCCCTGCCTCTTTTGCCAGTCTCCTCTGTCTTCCCTCTCCCGCTCTTTCAGCCTTTCATTCAATATTTATTGAGCATCAGTTCTGCAGCTCTTACCCTCTCATTCCGCTTAACCACTGGCAGCTTCTTGAATGCTTTACACTCTCCCCTCATCTCAGCTATTGCCCACTCTCTGCCCTGAACACTCTTCCTTCTTCATCTACCTCTTACATGTCCTCTAAGAGTCAACTCAAATTTAATAGAAAAATGGACAAAAGTCATGAATGAGCTGTTAACAGAGAAAGAAATGCTAATTGCTAATAAATACATAAGAATACTTCATAATTGACAAAGTTGAAAATAAGGCTCATTGTTGTTTACACCTGTCACTCTGGTGGTGGCAGAAAGGAGTGTGCATGAGGCCTGTTCCCTTTCCTGCTCACTCAGTGGTCATCTCTGAAGCCACATTTTTCAGCATCACAGTTTTGAGGTGCCTCCATCAGCCTGAACATTTGTATCCACAGAGAGCAGAGATCCCCACCAACCTGGGCTGGGTGTTTAACATAAACAAGAAATAATCATTTGTTGAGTTAAACCACTGAGATTTCCACATTAGTTGGTTACCATAGCATACATGGGCCAGTCCAATTATTCCACTCTCACATGCCCATTTTACAAATGAAGAAAACAAGACTCAGAGAAGATCAATAAACTGCTCAAGGAGCGCAGATAGTAAGAAGTAGAGCTGTGATTCAAAACCAGGCAGTCTGACTCAGAGACTGTGCTTTTCACATTCCTGGTTTTTTTTGTTTTTTGTTTTTTGTTTTTTGTTTTTTTTGCCTCTTGGCTATATGTGTATGTGTACAGGCATGGTGGTGGTGGTAGTTTAATCACTAAATCATGTCTGACTTGAAATCCCATGGACTGTAGACTACCAGGCTCCTTTGTTCATGGGATTTCCCAGGCAAGAACACTGGAGTGGGTTGCCGTTTCCTTCTCCAGGGGATCTTCCCGACCCAGGGATCGAACCTAAGTCTCCTGCTTTGCAGGCAGTCTCCTGCCTTTCAGGTGGATTCTTTACAGGCTGAGCCACCAGGAAAGCCCTGCACACACACACACACACACACACACACACGTATATCCATAATTTCTGGCTGTGTGCTTAGACACTCAGCCATGTCCTACTCTTTGTGATCCCATGGACTGTAGCCCAGTAGGCTCCTCTGTTCATGGGGATTCTCCAGGCAAGGATACTGGAGTGGGTTGCCATGCCCTCCTCCAGGGAATATTCCCAACCCAGGGATTGACTCCAGGTCTCCCGCATTGCAGGTGAATTCTTTAGAAAGTGAACCACCAGGGAAGCCCCAGTTTCTGGCTACATACACACAAACTGTTAACAGTGGTTACCTCTAAGGAGTAACATCCTGGACTAGACTGAGAAAGAGGAGCTACCAGCCTAGAGGTTCCATCCCCTAGCCTGGCCTGGGCTGTCCATCCTGGCCATACTTCTTCCCCTAATATAGTGTGGCTCCTTGGCCATGGGAACATGGTGGCAGTAGGGGGAGGGGGTGGTAATGAGGCAAGCCTGTGGAGATAGGACAAGAACTCAAGAAAGGGTACTCAGCCCTTCCTGAGGAAAGGGCCCCAAGGACTGGGTCACATGGAAGGAGACTGAGAGGCCCAGTTGGGGCTCTGGTCCTCAATAAGAGGTCATTTGGAGCAGACTTTTCTCCCCTTTCAGTCAGAAATTTGTACATACACTGAAGGCCTAGCTTCCTCCTTCCTCTCCGGCATAACATACACTACGGCCACATCCATATCCAGCCTCCCAATCAGCAGTAAATAAGGAGATGCAGGTGGTAGGGACAGGAGCTCATAGGCCAAAATCAGGCCCTTGTGGACTCAGGCACAGGCCAGCGCTTCCATTTTCTAGCTGTCCAATCTTGGATGGGCCATTTAGATGGCGTCTACCTCAGCTTCTGTATTTGTACAGTGGAGATGATTAGCCACGTTAGGGGCTTAGAACAGTGCCTGGTGTGGGGGTAAAAAACACAACAGATGTTAGCTAATCCTATATTAGTGTAAGCTATCATTATGTGTGTGTGTAGCTATTAGTGTGTATTATGTGTGATAATAACTTCTGCCTTATAAGGCTGGCAGGAAGCTAAAATGAAACCATAGGTATGAAAATGCCTGGCACTAAGTAAGTAGCTGGTACCTATGAATTCCTTTCTCCTGGCCTCTTCTATCTCTGATTGCCCATCATTCCTAGGTTAACACTGCTTTCTTTTTCCTCTTAGCATTCAGGGGTCCTGGTACTCACCCCAGGCAGGCCTCTGAGCCCCCCAGTTCCTGTTCTTTAGCCCACTCTCCCTACTGACCAGCAATCCCCAAGCTCCCAAGGTCCACCTGCATTCCTCCTTCTCAGATATCTTCCAAGTAGGGGCATTTAGTTCATCCTCTTGCTTCCAGCCAATACTCACCTAAACCACCTAAAAATGAGAATTTTGTTCCAGGCCCCCTTCCCATAGGGATGGTTTGCACCAGCACCTATAGCACTATGGCCAGCAACTAAGTAACTTTCACAAAGAATTTGTAGGATGGGTAGAGTGAAAAATGGATGGATAAATGGATGAATTCTTTCAGACAAGAGATTTTCAGAGCTCTCTCTGCAACCAAGACAACTGTCTTGCACCGATGGTCTGCTCAGGTCCCTGAGGTCACAGCTATGCCCATTTCCTTGGCAGGCCTCAGTGGAACTGCTTCCTGTCTTTCCCAAACATGCCTTCCAGGACCCACTGATGACCCAGGAGGGCTCATCACACACAACAGCCACAAGTGTGGCTCACACACATGTGCACACACATTCCTGCACAAGCGTGCACCCAGACCCACATGCACACTCGCAGATCCCACAAGGACTGTGTCCAAGTGTGTCGAGCTGGAGGCCGGGATGGCCAACTGTCCCTATTCACCTGAGACAACACTGGTTTCAGCATCCAGAGTCCTGCTAAAACCTATAACTTCTCAGTCCCAGGCAAATCAGGACATCTGGTCACCCTGCCAAAGGCAGAAGACTCACCGATAACAAGGACACTAAGGGCCCACTGGAAAACAGAAAAGACCTCCAGGGAGATCTTGAGGTCCTTCTTGGAGGGCAAAACCATTATGCCCAGGGTCCTTGTGAGTCCAGGTAAGTGCTGTTCAGCTGCCCAGCCCCGATTGCTCAGGGACCAGTGGTGTTTCCTCCCTTTGTGCTTTATTTTTCAGTCCCTGCCTAGTCTCCGCCCCCTACACCCGGGACAGGACCAAAAGACAACACGCTGCCTCTGCTTGTCCAGTTCCTTCCAGCCATCTACCCACCTGTACTTTTACCCACTTGGGCAAGACCTGGGCTGAGATTGTGACACCCTCTTCCACACCTGAGTAGAAAAGTGTAGATGGAGCTCAGGTGTGGGAAGTGAGTGGAGGTGGGAGTGGGGCTGCTGAGAGGCCTCCAGAGCCAGCGTGGATAGGTGAGAGGGGTCAGGGAAGAATGCAAGGCACACGCGACACCTGTAGCCTACATTTCTGTTTGTCAGGCCCAAAGGTTTATGGTCTCTCAGTGACAATGTGATTGTGGGGGACAAGGTCACAGGTCACAGCTAGAAATATATTTGGCCTTTTGCTCAGTCCAGAAGCATTCATTACTCCCCATGAACAAACATCAGATGTGTATCTCTGAACTTTTAGTGAGGGCTGAATAAAGTTTCTATTAAATGAATAAACAAATGTGAGTACATATATCACATTGTTTTGTGTTCATGAAATTCTAGAACAGGCAAAACTGATCTATGGTGAAAAAATTTAGTGGCTGCTTCCACTAGGAGATTGACCAGGAAGGGGCATAAAGGACATTTTGGGAGTAACAATATTCTTTTTTAATTTTTTTTAAATTTATTTTGGGCTGCACTGTTTTTGTTGCTGTGCGTGGGCTTTCCCTAGTTGCTGAGGGTGGGGGCTACTCTCTATTTGCTGTGTTCAGGCTTCTCATTGCAGTGGTTTCTCTTGTTGCAAAGCATGGGCTCTAAGGGGGCAAGGGCTTCCGTAGTTGTGGCTTGAGGACTCAATCGCCCCACAGCATGTGGAGTCTTCCTGGACCAGGAATCGAACCCATGTGCCCTGCATTGGCAGGCAGACTCTCAACCACTGGACCACCAGGGACGTCCAATATTCTCTGTCTTGATAGAGCTTTGAGTTACCCAGGTAAAAAACTCATTTGTCAAATGATACAAATGAATGTATTTGCAAAACAGAAATAGATCCACAGACAGAAAACAAACCTATGCTTAGCAAAAGGGAAAGGTGAGGGAGGGATAAATTAGGAGTTTGGGATTAACAGATACACACTGCTGCTGCTGCTGCTGCTGCTAAGTCGCTTCAGTCGTGTCCGACTCTGTGCGACCCCATAGACAGCAGCCCACCAGGCTCCCCCATCCCTGGGATCCTCTAGGCAAGAACACTGGAGTGGGTTTCCATTTCCTTCTCCAATGCATGAAAGTGAAAAGTGAAAGTGAAGTCGCATGGACTGCAGCCTACCAGGCTCCTCTGTCCATGGGATTTTCCAGGCAAGAGTACTGGAGTGGGGTGCCATTGCCTTCTCCAGATAACACTACTATATGCAAAATAACTAACAAGGACCTATTTATAGCACAGGAACTCTACTCAATATTCTCTAATAACCTATGTGTGAAATTGAATATATATGCATATAACTGAATCACCATGCTATATACCTGAAACTAACACAATACTGTAAACAAACTATACTTTCATTTCTCTTTCCATAAAAGAGAAAAATACTCATTTGTCAAAACTCAGCAAATGTACAATTAAGACTTGTGCATTTCTCTGTAGGTCAAGCTGACTCCCTGGTGGCTCAGTGGTAAAGAGTTCGCCTGCAATGTAGGAGACTTGGGTTAAATCCCTGGGTCAGGAAGATCCGCTAGAAAGGATCCGCTACTTCAGTATTCTTGCCTGGAGAATTCCATGGACAGAGAGGAGCCTGGTGGGCTTTAGTCAATGGGGTCACATAGAGTCGGACACGACTGAGCAACTAACACATTTCTCTGTATGCTGCAAATTTTACCTAAAAGTAAACAAATATTGAACTCTCTTTAATGCTGATGTGTTTAAGGCTGAGGAGAACTGATGGCTGCAATGTATTTTGAAATGCATATAGGAGGTATTGACAGCTAGATAAAGGGATATATTGATGGACAGATGTGTGAGAAATCGAACATAGCAAAATATTATCTATACAGTCTAGGTAGCTGGTGTTCACTCTATAAATCTTTCAACCATTCTGCAGACTTAAAAATTTTTATAATAAAATTTTGCCAAAAATTTTTCCCTCAAAGCTACAATGAAAAAATAAAATTTAGAAATACAATTTCTCCAGGCATGGCATATGCGCATGTGGCCTTTGTGTGTGTGTTGTATGTACACAGTTAAATATTTATCTAGCTGTTAATATATCCATTTCACTAGGTGTCATCTCCAATATCTGTTTGTATGCTGTGGGGATGTATAAATGTGAAAACAACTAAGTCCAGTCAGGTGTGTGCTGTAGACCAAGGCAATGCACGTGTGAAAGGCTGAAGGGGTTTCTTGATGCAGCACAGAATTACTGAAGACATAGTATACGCCAGGGATTGCTCTGGACAGCTGGGCTATATCAGTGAGCAAAACAAATTTATAAAAACAAGTCAAGCTTTCATGAAGTTTACACTCTGATAGGGGAAGACAGATAATAGAAATGAATTGCTTAACTAATTATATAGCTCATTGTCAAGCGATAAGTGCTATGGGAAAATAAATTGAAGAGAGTAAGGAGCCAGAGTACAGGAAGTGGGGAGGGGTTAGGTGGGGAGATCAGGCTCTACAATTTTAAAAGGAGTGGTCAGGGACGGCCATAACAAGAAGGTGGCATCTGAGCGAAGACTTGAAGGAGATGAGGAAGCAAGAAATGCTCCTGTCTGGACTGAGAATGTTCTAGGCAGAGGGCACAGCCAGATCACAGACCCTAAGCAGGGATATGCCTGTCAGATGCAGAGGAGCAGAAACTTTGAGCTGAGTGAAAGGAGCTGAGGAGGTGAAGTCAGAGAGCTTAGCAGGGACACAGGGTATCAAGCCTTGACCTTCTGCTCCGACTGAAATGGGAGTCAATGTGGGGTTTTGAGCAGAAAGGGGAAAGGATTGTCCTGTGGTCAGGAAAGATAAAGGACCCTTTTGAAGAACTGTAGCAATAATCCATGCAGAGATGATGATGGGTCAGATTGGCAGGAGTCAGGATGGTGGGAAACGGTCAGATTCTGGGTGTTTCCTCTGATGCAGAGGCCCCATGCAAGCACTCTCCCCTCTGAGGCTCAGAAGCCTCTACATAGGAGTACCATTGGTGAGCAGCCACCATGGGCTTAGCCTTGGCCTGTGAACCTTCCCTGCATTCAACTTTATCTCATCCAGTCCTGCAGGAAACGTGTGGAAGGTGTTGGGTGCCGCTCACCTGCTTGGCTGGAATTGTGGTGAAGAGACTTCTGGAAAGGGAGGCTGAAAAGGGCAGCAGAGCCAATCTCCAAAAGAGTTAGGACACGGGGATGAGGAGCTTGGGCTTAATACTGAGGGCCTTGAGGAGGTGCCGTCAGTTTCTGAGTAGGGATGGTAATTTGTGCCAAATGTCACAGAAGGACAACTGTCAGGCCCAGGGTGACTGTCAGGGCCCAAAGACCTAGTTGTCCCCATGATTGACACACAGGCTCCCCTCCCCCTTTCCTTTCTAATACCTTCTTGCAGGACCAGTTCCAAAGCCACATAATCTAAGTGGATGGGCTCATGGGGACTGAAAAGCCTGCTGGCCTGGATCTTTCACCTCATTAGACTGACTTCTTTGTTTGGGGTAAGAGTAGTGCAGTCCTTATTCAGGCTCCTGTGAGGGAAACTTTCTGAGACTATTCCTTATCGGGGAACAAAGCTCCATAAACACTGAACACCAGTGAGAGGCAAGGGACAGAGACAGCTCTGGAAGAAAAGAAACAGTCATGCTAGGAGTTTAGGATTAATATATACACACTACTACACTTTCATGAGCCTTTTTGGAGAAGGAAATGGCAACCCACTCCAGTAGTGTTGCCTGGAGAATCCCACAGACAAAGGAGCCTGGTGGGCTACAGTCCATGGGGTCACAAAGAGTCAGACATGACTGAGCGACTAACACACACACTATGTATAAAACAGATAACCAACAAGGACCGGCTGTATAGCACAGGGAATGCTGCTCAATATCCTGTAAAAACTTACAATGGAAAATAATCTGGAAATATATATATATATAATAATATATATGTATTATAGAAGCTTCCCTGGTGATGCAGAGGTTAAAGCGTCTGCCCGCAATGTGGGAGACCTGGGTTCTATGGGCTTCCCTGGTGGCTCAATGGTAAAGAACCCGCCTGCCAATGCAGGAGAGATGAGTTTGATCCCTGGATCAGGAAGATTCCCTGGAGGAGAACATGGCAACCCTCTCCAGTATTCTTACCTGGAGAATCCCATGGAGAGAGGAGCCTGGTGGGCTACAGTCCATACTATGGTAAAGAGTCGGACACGACTGAAGTGATTGAGCATGCACGCATGATTTATATATATATAACTGAATCACTTTGCTGTACACCTGAAGCTAACACAGCATTGTAAACCAACTATATTTCGATGACAATTTTAAATTTTTCAATTAAAAAAATAACAACAGTCCTGCCTGAGTGTCTGCTATGGAGGGGGTAGGTGACAGGAGCCACTGACTCAGTCTCTGGGTGGATAACAGGAAAGGAAACGCAAGAGGATGAGCACTTCTTACAAGGCCAATAGAGCAAATTAGAAGCTTGGTTGGGGCCACCTCTTGTGAGAGGGATCTGAGGGGCAAGCAGGTCCTGCAATGGTATGTGAAGCTAGCTGCCGGTTTCTAGAGTGTGTTCTGCTGACCCTGGGCTTCCAGCAACCTGCTGTGGGGGCCACTGCAGTGAGGGGCTGAGCAAATGACTCTGGGCTTTCCAACTCCCACTTGAAACAGAGCAACAGCTCTCTTTTAATCTCCATCCAATTGGCATCCCATGAGAGATTCTACTGAACAAAAGGATGGAATGGGATAGGGAAGGGGAAGCCTTGCAAGGCCCTGGGAAGCAAAGCAGAGAAAGGATCTGCAGTTCCCTTCCCAGGAGAAGCTGCCTCTGCCTGGCCGAGGAGGACTGAGGGCCAAATGTACAGAGTCCAGGGGCACTTCCAGGGGGCAGAGCTAAGGCAGCAAGTGGAGACTGTAGCTAGTCTGAAAAAAGAGGACGTGCTGCCTGCCACAGAGGAAGAACATGTGGCCTCTGAGTGGTCATGGTCTCCATAGAGCCAGCCCTGAGGGGGCTTCCTCATTCATACTCAGTCCAGACTTGAATTTTGTTATTCCTGCCTCTTCATGCATCTGTCCATCCAAAGACCCTGACTCCTCCACCTCCCACCTTGGTCAGGAGCTCTCAGGGGCAGAAAATAGGTGGTAATGGATCTCATACACTTGGCCCCTAACATGGGCCACACAGCAGGCATGCACTGCTGTTCATTAAAAGTGCCTGAGTGGGTGGAGAGCTGAATGGTTTGGCTGGCACTGGGCAAATCTCTTGGGTTTGTCTTCCTCAAATGTAAACAGGTGATGAATACTCCTTCTCGGACTTGTGAGAATCCAGGCAAGGAACAAATGGCCAGTCACTCTTGAGCTGTGAAATGGTGTCCACGTGTAGGTGGCTGCTGTCAGTGTCATTAAGAGGAGGGGATGGGCACTGAGGAAAAAGTTCAACTGGGCCTGCCCTGGGATGGGCTTCCCTCCAGGCAGTGCTATCTTGGAAAATGGGCGTCGGAAATTCAAGAGCAGAATCAATGACAGCATGAACTTTTGGAATATTCTAGAAGCCTTGACTTCTAATCTGTACAGAGAAAGCCATGGACCCAGCTGACACATCTGCATGCATCCTACTGTCATAACACCAAAAAAAAAAAAAGTGGTCAAGGCTCTTTGGAGGCTTCTAATTCTTAGCCTTATCCTTCTCCATCATCTTCCCACTCCATTCTTTTAAAATCCCTGAAGATTCTGAGACTCAGAGACTGTCAGAGCTGGAGGGACTCTCCAAGGTTTCTGATTCCAAGTTACCCAAGGAGGGTTCCTCATGGCTGTCATCAAGTGCCCTGCCAATGAAAGCCTTCTTCCTGCTCTCAGACCCAGGCCCAGCTCTCTACTGGCCCTATTCTATTCCCCTGGAAACCCCAAAAATCTAGTCTTTCTCTAACAGCAATTTTACCCCACCCACATAGGGTTACCAAATAGAATATAGGATGCCAGTTAAATCAGAGTTTCACATAAGCAATAATGTTTCAGCATAAGTATGTGCCAACTATTGCATGGGATATACTTATACTAAAACTCTGTTCATTGTTTATCTGAAACTCAAACTTAATGGAGTCCTGTGTCTTTATTTGCTAATCTTGTCAACCCTCAGTCCCAGGATCATGTGGTCAGTAGTTGACTTTGTCACATTCAGAAAGCAGATCCCAATCAGTGATCTTGGGAGGCCTGGGGGTCACCTCCAATTTCTCAGTTGACCCAGAGATCATGATAGTTTCCATCTTCTGCACTTACTGGTTTAGTCAAATTCTTTCACTATGCCAGGGGGCATCTTCCTGCACACCTCACACTCACATCCATCCTATTCAACTCTTCCACTTGCTGAGCAGGGCAAGTGCAGTTTCCTTTTCTCTCAACTGGCAAAGTGAGAATGATCAGGAGATGGAGGCTGACCAAGAAACCAAAACAGAAGGTTAATGAAGAGGGCAGGAAAGGCCGAGACTGACTCAGCCAGAAGGTGCCAGATGACTGTAAATGGCTGTTCTCCTCTGTCCTGGTATGTGAACAGGGAACTTTTCTATTTCTGAAGGGACCTCAGGATTTGGGGGGCTCATGTGGCCATTTCTCCCAAAAGACTCACTCTTACATCTAACCTCATGCCACTGGTAATAGTAATGACTTTCACACTGTCCATGTGAATGCATGGGATCCCTTAGCAGGTGGGGAAGGAGAAGCTACACTGAGTATATAGACCACTGATAAGAAGGAACAAAGGGAGAAAAAGGTCTGGGGCCTTAGTTAAGAGTGAGATTGTTCCAAAGCTCGGTTTCAATTGTGCATGTCATTCTATAGCTCTTTGTTTTTTGACTGTAAGCTTCTTGAGGTTAGAGATCTTTGTCTATTGTGTTCATGGTTATATCCACAGTGCCTAGCACAGTGCCTGGTATCTCATAGGACTGATGAATGAGCAAAGCAGTTGAGAGATAGGAGTACCGTCAAGAACAAGATTAGGGTGAGTATGGAAACCCAGCGTGAGTAGATCAGGAAACACTTATGACCTGAGACCGTGAAGGGACAGATGGGAAGAGAAGGAAAGAAAAAATCTTCAGTGACATACCCTTTAATGAAGTTAGCTCTCTGTTGCTCAGTCTCTTGGCCTCCTTGCTCACATTCCAACACCTACGTCCCAGCAATGTAATCCAACATCTGAGAGTGCTGGGGAGAGAATGATTCCCCAGACGCCTAGGAGCTGTGAGCTCTGGACAGGATGGGATGATTTCCTTACATCTCTCTTTACATCAAAATATCACTGTATGCTGTTGTTTCTAATTAGGAAAGCTTGAATCTAATGGCTTGTGTTTGACAATTTCTCAATAGCCCTTGAGCTCACTGGAAAGTTCCCTCTGATTAAGTTAGGAATCCATTCCAGACAGACACTTAAAGACCATTAAACTGCGATGGCGTACAAGTGAGAGGAGCTACCCCATGTCCAAGGTCAGGGGCGGTGGCTGAGAGGAGCTACCCCACTGTCCAAGGTAAAGAGCATCGGCTGCACTTTGCTGGAGCAGCCATGAAGAGATACCCAACGTCCAAGGTAAGAGAAACCCAAGTAAGATGGTAGGTGTTGCAAGAGGGCATCAGAGGGCAGACACACTGAAACTACAATCACAGACAACTAGCCAATCTGATCACACGGACCACAGCCTTATCTACTCAGTGAAACTAAGCCATGCCGTGTGGGGCCACCCAAGATGGATGGGTCATGGTGGAGAGGTCTGACAGAATGTGGTCCCCTGGAGAAGAGAATGGCAAACCACTTCAGTATTCTTGCCTCGAGAACCCCATGAACAGTATGAAAAAGCAAAAAGATAGGACACTGAAAGATGAACTCCCCAGGTCAGTAGGTGCCCAATATGCTACTGGAGATCAGTGGAGAAATAACTCCAGAAAGAATGAAGGTTTGGGTGAACTCCGGGAGTTGGTGATGGACAGGGAGGCCTGGCGTGCTGCGGTTCATGGGGTTGCAAAGAGTCGGACATGACTGAGCGACTGAACTGAACTGAACTGAAACTCTGAATTAATAAGGATGCTGATTACCATGGAAACTGCTGTCTGATAGCCTATGAAGGGGAGGAGGATTGGGGGCAGTGAAGTGGAAAGGGGAGAGATGTGGAAGAATGGAGTAGGGGCAGAAGCTAGGAAGTAGGAACTGAGTAGAGGAAAGGAACTGCCATTTATTACTGCCTTCCTCAGTGCCAGGCACTGAACTGGGTACCTGACATGCATTTGATCATCACAACCCCCTGCAAGATAGACATTAATTCTTTTGCCCCTCCCCCCTTACCAAATGGCACAGCATAGGCTGTTAATCAACAAGAAGACTATTGCAATTCCCAGTGTTTATTATTGGAAAGGATAACCTTGAACTCCCTGCCACCAAATCCTTATCAAAAGCTTGGTTGTGAGAAATGATATTCATACAGAGCTGCCTGAAAACAGGCAGCCCAACAACTACTGGAGATGCATGGCTCTACAAGGCAGGGCATGTGCCCCAGAAGCTGGATCATAATCTCTAGATGGGAGAATGTGCATTGTAGAAAGGTGGAGGAGGAGTGGAGATAGAGGGGATGTAGGCTTCAAAGCAGAGCTGCAAAAGGCACGTTCCATGTTATGATAACTATGGTTTACTTAACACAAACTACAGATAGTAAAGCTCAACATTTGCAAAGCTGGTTTCTCTGCACTTCAGGCCATAAAAACAAACCCACATAATGGGGCTTGACATTCAAAGGGACCTGTCATCCCTTCTGCAGCATCTTAAAAGGCAATTTTGGTTGCTGCAAACAAGCAGATTCTATGTGACCATTGCTATCATGTCATCAAAGTCCAAAAGATGCCTCTTTCACGATCAGAATACTGGTTTTCTAAAATTATCATTGCTTTGATTCATTTTAAGTCACGGTATTTAATTTCTTTGAAACATGCAAATGACAGTACAGGAGAGTGTGAAGTATTTCTATGTATTTAAAATAAGATGGGTGAAGATGGAATAGCTGCACCTTGCCCTATTCCTCTTGCTATTGCAACTAAATTCCCTGGACGTTATGTATAAAACAAACATAAGAAGAGTCTGACAGGTGGAGAGAAGAAGCCAGGCCACCTAGTCCTTAGGATGAAAGGAAAGATGGGATTTTTCTTCTTTGCTTCATATATCCCATACTTGGAGCAGAAGAAGCCAGTAACCCAGATACGTCAACAAGTGCAGACAAAAAGAGCCCAATCAAAGCCTTCTCTCTCTAACCAAAGGACTAGGGAAACATCAACCTAGCAAGACGGGAAATTATTAGACACTAACCACTCTGCTCCAACCCAAACCAGAGGACAAACTGTGGCCCTGACCCCACCCACACTAGGCTAGCAAAGGCTAAGGGGGCAGGTTACACTTCCATCCTCCTGAGGCTGTAATGACATGTCCCAATACTCTCAACCCCCTCCTTGCTGGTGTGGTGTCAGAGAAGGCCAATTACAGAGAAGAGACTTTTATTTCCACAGGCCACACACGCACCACGTCAGCAGAGACAATGTGGGGAGCCTACAATTCCACCCCACCTGGCAGTAATGAGTTGCCCCTCACCTTCTGCCCCTGACATAAGGTCAGAGAAGATCTAACCAAGAGTCAGGAATTTCACCATCACCCAATGGTAAAGAGACCAACCTCACATCCCAAGGGTCAGAAGAGATAGCAACAAAAGAAGCAGTAACTCTGCACTCTGACCCCTCCCAGGCAGGAAGCTATCAGCGGGAACCTAGTAGAACAGAAACTCTCAACCCTGTCCAGGAGTAATGAGGAGTCCCCCTTTGGGATCAGTCGAGGCTAAGTGAGAAACCTAGACTTCTACCTCCACCTGGTAGTAATGGTGTGACAGCCCTCTTCCTTACTGGTGGCAGTGTCAGAGAAGGCCAGCTAAAATAGAGAGTTTAAGTGAGATTCAGAGTCTCATTTATCCCAATGACATAATACCCAAATGCCCAGATTGCAAACAAATAACACTCAAGAACCAGATGATCTCAAACTGAATTTTAAAAAAAGACAATAGATAGATGCCCAAACCAAGATGGCAGAGATGTTAGAATTATCTGATAAAAAACTTTAAAAGGATCATTATAAAAATGTTTCAGCAACAAATGTGCCCAAAAAAAAGTGGGAAAAGAGAGAAAATCCCAGCAAAGAAAGGGAAAGAGAAAAAGAGAAAGTTTCGAAATAGAAGATATAAAGAAGAACCAAAGGAAAATTTAAGAACTAAAATACAATAACCCATACTAAAACCTCAATAGAGGGATTTCCTTAGGCTGTCCAATGGTTAAGACTCCACCTTTCAAAGCAGGGGGTAAGGGTTGAGATCCCATATGTTGCAGGGTATGGGCAAAAAAAAATTTTTTAATTCAATGGGCAGGCTCAATAGGGAATGGAAAGGACAGAAGAAAAAATATCTTGAAGTTGAAGACACAATAATAACAATTACCCTACCTGAACAACAGACTGCAGAGAAAACAAACTGAAAATAAAATGAATTGTAAGAATGAGAAGACAAGTCACACGCTGGCAGACTATATTTGCAAAGCACAAACATAATGAAAAGCTGATATCCAAAATACTAAAAGAATCATAAAACTGAATAATAAAATGAACAGCTCAGTTTAAAAATGGGCAAAATATCTGAACAGATATCTCTCCAAAAAAGATATTCAGAGGGCAAGTAAACATATGAAAAGATGTTCAA
This sequence comes from Ovis canadensis, assembly GCF_042477335.2. NCBI lineage: Eukaryota > Metazoa > Chordata > Mammalia > Artiodactyla > Bovidae > Ovis > Ovis canadensis. The sequence continues at coordinate 64,267,283 of NC_091727.1, forward strand.
CATCATATGTCATTAAGGAATTGCAAATTAAAATTAGAATGACCAAAATCCAAAATACTGAAAACATCCAAATACTTGCATGGATATGGAGCAACAGGGACTCTGATTCATTGCTTGCAGGAGTGCAAAATGGTATAGACATTTTGGAAGATAGTCTGATGGTTTCATAAAAAACTAAACATAGTCTTAGCATCCAATCCATCAATCATGCTCCTTGGCATTTACCCAAAGGAGTTGAAAACTTAGATCCACACACAAAAGCCTCACATGAATGGCTTTAGCTGTTTTATTCATAATGCCCCAAACTTGGAAGCTCCAAGATAACCTCAGTAGGTAATGGATAAACAAACTGCAGTACATCCAGACAATGGAATATTATTCAGTGCCAAAAAGAAATGAACTATCAAGCCATGGAAAAATATGGGGGAACTATAAGTGCATATTGTTAAGTCAAAGGAGCCAATATGAAAAGGCCTCACATTGTAAGACTCCAATTATATGACATTCTGCAAAAAGTAAAGGATCAATATGAAGAAGTAAAAGGATCAATAGTTGCAAAGGGTTAGAGGGGAAAGAGGGCTGGAAAGGTAAAGCACAGAAGATTTTTAGGGCAGTGAAACTATTCTGTAAGATACTTTAATGGTGGATACATGTCATTATACACTTTACCAAATGAATGGAATGTACAACACCAAAAGTGAATGCTAATATCAATCAGATTTGGGGTGATAATGATGCATCAGTTTAGGTTCATTGATTGTAACAAAGGTACCACTCTGCTGCAGAATATTAACTGGGGGGCAGAAGACACAGGAACACTATATAATTTTCCTTTCAATTTTGCTGTAAACCTAAAACTGCTCTAAAAAACACAGTCTATTAATTTTTAAAAACTGAACAGAGATTCAGGGACCTGTGAGACAACAACAAAGTATCTAAAGTTCCTGGCAGAGTCCCAGAAAAAGAGTAGAAAAGGTATGGGGCTGAAAAAGTACTCAACGTATGGCTGAAAATGTCTTGAATTTTGTAAGATATAAACCTACAGGGGCTTCTCTGGTGGCTCAGTGGTAAGAATCTGCCTGCAATGCAAGAGCCGCGGGAGGCTGGGTTTGATCCCTGGGTCAGGAAGAACCCCTAGAGAAGGGCACGGCAACTGACTCCAGTATTTTTGCCTGGAGAATCCCATGGACAGGGGAACCTGGTGGGCTATAGTCCATAGGGTCACACAGAGTCAGACACGACTAAAGTGACTTAGCACATAAATCTACAGATCCAAGCAGCTGAGCAAAACCCAAATGGGATCAAACCCAAAGAAATGCACACAAGATACCTCATTGTCAAATATCAGAAAATTAAAGACAAATAAACTCCTTCATGGATCACAACCTTGTTGTGGTGAAGCAGCTTGTGTAACTCAATGAATCTATGAGCCATACCCTGCAGGGCCACCCAAGACAGACAGGTCATAATGAAGAGTTCTGACAAAATGTGGTTCACTGGAGAAGGGAATGGTAAGCCACTCCAGTGTTCTTACCTAGAGAATCCCATGAAGAGTATGAAAACGCAAAGTTATGACACCAGAAGATAAGCCCCCTCAGGTAAGAAGGCATCCAACATTCTACTGGGGAAGACCGGACGGCAGTTACTAATAGCTCCAGAAAGAATGAAGCAGCTGAGCCAAAGAAGAAACGACATAAGTTGTGGATGTATCTGGTGGTGAAAGTAAAGTCCGATGCTGTAAAGTACAATACTGCATAGGAATCTGGAATGTTAGGTCCATGGATCAAAGTAAATTGGATGTGGTCGGGCAGGAGATGGCAAGACTGAACACCAATATCTTAGGAATCAGTGAACTGAAATGGATGGGAATGGGCAGATTTAATTCAGATGACCATAATATTTACTACTGTGGGCAAGAATCCCTAAGAAGAATTGGAGTAACCCTCATAGTCAACAAAAGAGTTCAAGATGCAGTATTTGGGTACAATCTCAAATACAGCAGAATGATCTCAGTTTGTTTCCAAGGCAAATCATTCAACATCACAGTAATACAAGTCTATGCTCCAGGCACTGATGCCCAAGAAGCTGAAGTGAACTGGCTCTATGAAGACATACAACATCTTCTAGAACTAACACCAAAAAATATCCTTTTCATCATAGGGGATTTGAATGCAAAAGTAGGAAGTCAAGAGATACCCAGAATGACAGGCAAGGTTGGCCTTGGAGTACAAAATGAAGCAGAAAAAATGGCTAACAGAGTTTTGTTAAGAGAACACACTGGTCATAGCAAACATTCTGTTCAACAACACCAGAGATGAGTGACTCTACACATGGACATCACCAGATGGCCAATATTGAAATCAGATTGATTATGTTCTTTGCAGCCAAAGATGGAAAAACTCTATACAGTCAGCTAAAACAAGACCTGGAGCTGACTGTGGCTCAGATCGTAAGCTCCTTATTGCAAAATTCAGGCTTAAATTGAAAAAGGTAGGGAAAACCACTATGCCATTCAGGTATGACCTAAATCAAATCCCTTATGATTATACAGTGGCAGTGGTGAATAGATTCGAGGAATTCAATCTGGTAGACAGAGTGCCTAAAGAATTATGGACAGAGGTCCACAACATTGTATAAGAGGCAGTAACGAAGACCATCCCCAAGAAAAAGGACTGCAAGAAGGCAAAGAGTGATTGTCAGAGAAGGCTTTACAAATACTGAGGAAAGAAGAGAAGAGAAAGGCAAGGGGAAAAGGGAAAGATATACCCAACTGGATGCAGAGTTCCAGAGAATAGCAAGGGGAGATAAGAAGGCCTTCTTAAATGAACAATGCAAAGAAATAGAGGAAAACAATAGAATGGGAAAGACTAGAGGTCTCTTCAAGAAAATTGGAGATATCAAGGGAACATTTCATGCAAGGATGGTCACGATAAAGGACAGAAATGGTAAGGACCTAACAGAAGCAGAAAAGATTAAGAAGAGGTGTCAAGAAACCACAGCAGAACTATGTTGCTGCTGCTGCTAAGTCACTTCAGTTGTGTCCAACTCTGTGCAACCCCATAGATGGCAGCCCACCAGGCTCCTCTGTCCCTGGGATTCTCCAGGCAAGAATACTGGAGTGGGTTGCCATTTCCTTCTCCAATGCATGAAAGTGAAAAGTGAAAGTGAAGTCGCTTAGTCATGTCTGACTCTTAGTGACCGCTTGGACTGTAGCCTACCAGGCTCCTCCATCCATGGGATTCTCCAGGCAAGAGTACTGGAGTGGGTTGCCATTGCTAAAAGGGTCTTAATGACCTGGATAACCAAGATGGTATGGTCACTCACTTAGAGCCAGACATGATAGAGTGTGAAGTCAAGTAGGCCTTAGGAAGCAACAGTATGAACAAAGCTAGCGGAGGGGATAGAATTCCAGCTGTGCTATTTCAAATCCTAAAAGATGATGCTGTGAAAGTGCTGCACTCATATGTCAGCAAATTCGGAAAACTCACCAGTGGCCACAGGACTAGAAAAGGTCAGTTTTCATTCCAATATCAAGAAAGGACAATGACAAAAAATGTTCAAGCTACATGCTAGTAAGGTTATGCTCAAAATCCTTCAAGCCAGGCTTCAGTAGTGTGTGAACCAAGAACTTCCAGATGTACACGCTGGGTTTCAAAAAGGCAGAGGAATTCAGCAACACATCAAAAAGCTCATACACCATGATCAAGTTGGGTTTATTTCAGGGATGCAAATCAATCAATGTGATATACCATATTAACAAATTGAAAGATAAAAACCATATGATAATCTCAATAGAGGCAGAAAGAGCCTTTGACAAAATTCAGCATCCATTTATGATTAAAACTCTTCAAAAAATGGTCACAGAAGGAACTTACCTCAACATGGTAAAGGCCAAATATGATAAGCCTACAGCAAACACTCAATGGTGAAACACTGAAAGCATTCCCCCTAAGATCAGGAACAAGACAATGGTGTCCACATTCCCCACTATTATTCAACATAGTTCTGGAAGTCCTAGCTACAGCAATCAGAGAAGAAAAAGAAATAAAAGGAATCCAGATTGGAAAAGAAAAAGTAAAGCTCTCACTGTTGCAGATGACATGATGCTGTACATAGAAAACCCTAAAGATACTATCAGAAAATTACTAGAGCTAATCAGTGAATTTAGCAAAGTTGCAGGATACAAAATTGATACACAGAAATCACTTGCATTTCTACATACTAACAATGAAAAATCAGAAAGAGAAATTAAGGACTCAATCCTATTCACCATTGCAGCAAAAAGAATTAAGTATCTAGGAATAAACTTACCTAAGGAGACAAAAGGACTGTACACAGAAAATTATAAGACACTAATGAAAGAAATCAAAGATGACATAAACGGAGAGATATTCCATGTTCCTGGGTAGGAAGAATCAATATTGTGAAAATGACTATACTACCAAATGCAATCTACAGATTCAATGCAATCCCTATCAAATTACCAATGGCATTTTTCACAGAACTAAAACAAAAAATTTCACAATTCATATGGAAACATAAAAGACCCTGAATAACCAAAGCAGTCTTGAGAAAGAATGGAGCTGGAGGAATCAACCTTCCTGACTTCAGGTTATACTACAAAGCTACAGTCATTAAGACAGTATGGTACTGGCACAAAAACAGAAATATAGATCAATGGAACAAGATAGAAAGCCCAAAAATAAACCCATGCACCTATGGATACCTTACTTTTCACAAAGGAAGCAAGAACATACAATGAGGCAAAGACAGCCTCTTCAATAAATGTTGCTGGGAAAACTGGACAGCTACATGTAGAAGAATGAAATTAGAAGACTTCCTAACACCATACACAAAGATAAACTCAAAATGGATTAAAGATCTAAATGTAAGACCAGAAACTATAAACTCTTAGAGGAAAACATAGGTAGAACACTCGATGACATAAATCAAAGCAAGATCCTCTATGACCCACCTCTTAGAGTAATGGAAATGAAAACAAAAGCAAACAAGTGGGACCTGATTAAACTGAAAACTTTTTGCACAGCAAAGGAAATTATAAGCAAGGTGAAAAGACAGTCCTCAGAATGGGAGAAAATAATATCAAATGAAACAACTGACAAAGGACTCATTTCCAAAATATACAAACAGCTCATACAAGTCAATACCAGAAAAACAAACAACCCAATCAAAAAGTGGTGAAAAGACTTAAACAGACATTTCTCCAAAGAAGACATACAGATGACTAACAAACACACGAAAAGATGCTCAACGTCGCTCACTGTTGGGGAGATGCAAATCAAAACTACAATGGTAGTTTCTGACCTCACACCAGTGAGAATGACCCTCATCAAAAAGTCTACAAACAATAAATGCTGGAGAGGGTGTGGAGAAAAGGGAACGCTCTTGCGCTGTTGTTGGGAATGTAAATTGATGCAGTCACTATGGAAGACAGTATGGAGATTCCTTAAAAAACTAGGAATAAAACCATCATATGACCCACCAATCCCACTCATAGGCATATACTCTGAGGAAACCAAAATTGAAAAAGACCATGTATCCCATTGTTCATTGCATCGCTATTTACAATAGCTAGAACATGGAAGCAAACTAGATGTCCATTGACAGATGAATGGATAAAGAAGTTGTGGTACATATACACAATGGAGTATTACTCAGCCATAAAAAGGAATGCATTTGAGTCAGTTCTAACAAGGTGGATGAACCTAGAGCCTACTATACAGAGTGAAGTGAGTCAAAGAGAAAGATAAATATAGTATTCTAATGCACATATATGGAATCTAGAAAAATGGTACTGAAGAATTTATTTACAGGGCAGCAATGGAGAAACAGACACAGAGAATAGACTTATGGACATGGGGAGAGGGGAGGAGAGGGTGAGATGTATGGAAAGAGTAACATGGAAACTTACATTACCATATGTAAACTAGATAGCCAACAGGGATTTTCTGTATGGCTCAGGAAACTCAAACAGGTGCTCTGTATCAACCTAGAGGGGTGGGATGGGGAGGCAGATGGGAGGGAGGCTCAAAAGGGAGGGGATATATGTATATGTATATATATATGAAGCACAGAACAAACAGAAAACAAAACGTTAGTGTCAGACTTAAGCCCTAACATGTCAATAATTCCCTTAAATGTAAGTGATCTATATATACTAGTTAAAAGATAGAGAGTGACAGAGTAGATTAAAAAACATGACCCAACTACATGCTCTTTACAAAAAAGGTCACTTCAAATATAATGATATTGGAAAGTTGAAAGTAAAGGGATAGAAAAATATATATTATGCAAACATTAATAAAGAATGGTTACATTAATATCAAATAAAGATCTTAGAGCAAAGAAAATTACTGGAGACAAAGGAGGCATTACATAATGATAAAAGGGTGAATTCACCAAAAAAAAAAAAATCCTAAATGTGTAAGATTTACAACAGAGGTGCAAAATATGTGAAGCAAATCTTGATAAAAATGAAAGGAAAAATAGAAAAACTAGAATTACAATTAGAGACTTCAAAACACCTCTGAATTTAACAGAAAATCAGGAAGGATATAGAAGTCAACAATACTATCAATGGAATCTAAACAACATGTATAGAACACATCATCCAACCATAACAGAAAATACATTATTTTCAAGTGCCTTTTGAATATATGTCAAGATAGAACATATTCTGGGCCATAAACAATCCCCCAAGGTTAAATCAGAGTAGGCAATGGCACCCCACTCCAGTACTCTTGCCTGAAAAATCCAATGGACGGAGGAGCCTGGTATGCTGCAGTCCATGGGGTCGCGAAGAGTCGGACACGACTGAGAGACTTCACTTTCACTTTTCACTTTCATGCATTGGAGAAGGAAATGGCAACCCACTCCAGTGTTCTTGCCTGGAGAATCCTAGGGATGGGGGAGCCTGGTGGGCTGATGTCTATGGGGTCACACAGAGTCGGACATGACTGAAGCACTTAGCAGCAGCAGCATAGGCTTTTATCAATATATCAAAACTTGTGAGATACAGTTAAAGCAGTACTGAGAAGGAGATTTATGGCACTAAATGTATATACATTAGAAAAAGAGGAAAAGCCTGAAATGAATTATCTAAGCTCCCACCTAAAAAGAACAGTGACCTACACCCAAAGCAAGCAGAGAGAAGAAAAACTGAGAGCAGAAATAAGTGAAATTGAAAACAGAAAAGCAATAGGGGAAATCAGTGAAACTCTGAGCTGGTTCTTTCAAAAGATAATAAAATTGACAAATATCTAAAAAGACTGACAAAGAACAAATAATGTAAGAGGGAAGACATACATTACTAACATCAGGAATAAAGCAGGGAAAAGCACTACAGATCCTATACACATCAAACCGTAATAATGGAATACAAAGAAACCAACTCTACACACATAAATTTGATTATTTAGATGAAACAGACCAATGCCTCCAAAAAACACAAACTATCAAAATCCACCCAATATGAAATACATAATTTGATTAGCCTCACAACTATTAAGGAAAACAATTTTGTAATTTTAATGCTTCCCCAACAGTAATTTTTTGGCCCAGATGTTTTCACTGAAGAATCCTACCAAACTCTGAAATAATTAACACTGAGGCTACATAATCTCTTCTAGAAAAACAGAAGAGGAGGGAACACTTTAAAATTCATTTTATGAAGCTAATACTACCCTAATAGCAAAACTAAACAAAACAGTACTGAACAAGAAAACTACAGGAAAATATCTCTCATGAAGGTAGGTTTTTAAATCTTTAATAAAATATTCACAAATAAAATTAAGTAATGTATATAAAGAATTATAAACCATGACCAAGTTGAGTTTATTCCCGGAATTCAGGACTGGTTCAGTACTTGACAATCCATCAGCGTAATCCACCATGTTAACAGACTAAAGAAGAAAAATCACACAAACAGTTCAATTGATGCAGAAAAAAACATTTGACAAAATTCAATGCCCATTCATATTTTTAAAAACTCTCAGAAGAATAGAAACAGAGGGTAATTTCCTCAAGTTGATAAAGATCATCTACCAAAACAAAAGCAAAATAATACCACTAATAACGTACATAATGTGGAGAGATGAGATGCTTTGCCCAAGATCCAGAACAAAGCAAGTCTGCCTACACTCACCACTTCATTCAATATAGTGCTAGAAGTTATAAACAGTGCAACAATAAGGCAAAAGGGGAAATGAAAGGCTATAGATTGAAAACAAAGAAATAAAACTGTCCTTATTCACAGATTACATGATCCTCTACAAAGATAATTCCAAAGAATCTATGCACCCCCCCCCCAAAAAAAAAAACCCACCTAGAAATTGTAAGTCAGTTGAACAAGGTCATAGAATACAAGATGAACATACAAAAGTCAACTGTATTTCTACATACTAGCAATGCACATGTGAACACCAAAATTAAAATACAGCACCATTTACAGTCACTCAAAAAATGAAATGCTTAGTGTAAATCTAACAAAATATGTACAGGACATAAATGTTGAAAATTATAAAATATTCATAAAAATAAATGAAATTTAAATAAATATACCCAGGTGTTCATAGATTGGAAAACTAAACATAGTAAAGATGTCATTTCTCCTCAAAATGATAAATGGCTCTAACATGATTCCTATGAAAATCCTAGCAAGATTTTTTGTAGATATAGACAATATTATTCTAAAATTTATATGCAAACACAAAGGATTTAGAATAGCTAAAACAATTTGAAAAAGAATAAAGTTGAAGGAAAGGGTCTAACTATATTCAAGACTTATTCCATAGTAATTAATACTGTATAGTGTTGGAGGAAGGATAGACACATTGATCAATGGAACAGAAAAGAGAATGAAGAAATAGATGTACAAAACTATGGTTAACTGGTTTTCTACAAAAATGCAAAACCAGTTCAATGGAGGAAGCATAGACTTTCCAGCAAATGATGCTGGAGCAATTGGACAACCACAGGTAAAAGAATGAACCTTGGCTTAAACCTCAAACTTTACATGAAAATAAACACAAAAGAGACCACAGATTTAAATCTAAAACCTAAAGTTGTAAAACTTTTAGTAAAAAACAGGGCAAATTATTTGGGATCTAGGTTTATTTGGGATCAAAGAGTTCTTGACATCAAAACCATGACTTATGGAGGAAAAATTTGGTAAGTTGAACTTTATCAAAATTGGAAACTTTTGCCTGAGAAACACCAAGAGATAAAAAGACAAGTTACAATGTGGGAGAAAATACTTGAAAGGCACATATCCAACAAAGAACAAGTATCTAAAATATAGGAAAGAAAAAAAACTTTCAAAACTCAATGTCAAAAAAAAAAAAAAAGGTCAGTTATAAAATGGGCAAATAAAGATTTAACCCAAGAGGATATGGCACAGATGGCAAATGGGCACATGAAAAGATGAACATGACTAGCCACCAGGGAAACACAAATTAAAACCACAGTGAGATGTCACTACACATATATCAGAATGACTAAAATTTAAAAAAAAAATTAAGACAACATCAAATGCTGGTGAGGATGCAGAGAAACTGGATCCTGTATACACTGCTGGTGAGAATGCACAATGGTATAGCTGCTCTGGAAAATAGCTTCTTAAAAAACTGAACATGCACTTGTAATATGACTCAGAAATTGCACTCCTGGGTATTTTCCCCAAAGAAATGAAGACTTGTACTCACAAAAAATATCTATATATGGATGTTTATAGAAGGGGTTGTAACAACCCAAAGCTGAAATATATACATGCCATGGAATACTACTTAGCAATAAAAAGGACTTAAGTTTTTGATACATGTCATGGAATACTACTTAGCAATAAAAAGGACTTAAGTTTTTGATACATGTAACAACTTGGACAAATGTCCACTTCTCTCATTTGCAACAAGGAGGAGGTTGTCTCAGGAGCCTTTTGGTTTGGGAATTCAAGATACAGGTGAGCAGAGCAGGGCAGGATGGGAGTATATTTGAACAGTTTAAGGGTTTAATTTCATTTTATTTTTTAGAACTTTTAGAGATTCAGAATAATTGTAAGTAAATGGCTTGACAAATGCCAATTGTTGTGCTTTGTGGGCATCCTAAGGAGCCCATTTTGGAAGCTTGGAACTGAGGAGAAGGGGAATTTAGGATGGGTGCATTCTGTTGGCACAAGCGGAAGTCTGCTTAACTGTAGTGAATGAGTGAATGAGAACGGCTGTTTCTCACACTGAGATGGGACAGGGTGGATTTGAGGCATAAACTGAAAGGACTCTGTGTTCCCAGGACCATAAGGAAATGTCTTTGTTTTGACACACAAAATTAAGTGTTCATCAGTCAAGGGAACGAAAGAACTGGAGAGAGACAAGTTGCCTCCAGAACACAAGGAGCAATGGGAAGTCCAGTGTCAGAGCACACTCAGCTAACAATATTTGTCATATGATTCTCAAGCATGACCAGTGTCTGCCTTGTGTTCAGGCTAGGATGTGAAGTAGGCAGTTGAGTCTGTGAAAACTCTCCACAAAGTCAATAGTCACACATAACAGTACAAAGGTGGGACTTTTAAGCGGGAATTAGAACCCAGCTCAGAACGGAAGCACCCGTTGCTACGGGGTCTAGTGAGGGCATATGAAGGGTCTCCCAACAGCCAATCGTAGCGCCAGACGTGTTCAGGGGGCGTAACCATGGAGAGACATTGGCCAATGGCAGAGAGGACCGTGAATAGGGTGAGCGCTACCAGCTCTCGATGAGAGCAGAGTGCAGTGGCCAGGGGAGGTTGAAGAACTCTAGCTAGGTTGGCGGTTGGACTATTGACTAAACGGTAGTAGTACTTAAGCTGCCACCAAACTTCTCGCCTGCCATTAAAGATCATGGAAGATTCACGGAGTGAACAACAGCGGATGTTACGACGCCACTACCGCGAGAAGAAAGAGCTACAGGCCCGTATTCAACTCATGAAGAGTTCGGTCCCCAAGAGCGACAAGAAGAAAAGAAAGCAGTTGAATCTCGACGTGGCCCGCCTTGAGGCCGAGATGGAGCAGAAGCACCAGCAGGAGCTGGAGAAGTTCCAAGGTTTCCCTGATATCAGCAACGTTGATTCTGTCACTGAAAATCTAGCCAAGATGGATCTCGAGAACCAGCCTCCGCGCTTCTCCAGGGCACAGAGAAAGCGCGAAAGAAGGGCAGCCCTCGAGAGAGCACGCCAGGAGAGGATTGCGGAGGTTGACATGGAGTATCTGGCCAGCTTCCGCCAAGACGAGGAAGAGAAGCTCAGCGCCATCCTGGGGGCCAAGCATCTAGAGATGAAGGATATGCCGACTGATAGCCACTGCATGTATCGTGCCATCCAAGACCAACTGGTGTTCTCCGTGACTGTGGAGAGCCTGCGGAGACGCACCGCCGAGTACATGCGCAAGCACGTCGATGATTTCTTGCCTTTCTTCAGCGACCTCGAACCCGGTGACGCCTACAGCCGCGACTACTTCTTGAGCTACTGCGACGACATCGTGGGCAGTGCATCGTGGGGAGGCCAGCTGGAGCTGAGGGCCCTGTCACACGTCCTGCAGGCCCCCATCGAGGTGATCCAGGCTGACTCGCCAGCCGTCGTCATTGGAGAGGAGTACACCAGAAAGCCGCTAATCCTGGTCTACGTGCGCTACACCTGCAACTTCGGGGCGCACTACAACTCCGTGAAGCCGCAGGAGGCCGGCGCCGCTGGAGGCGCAGCCCCTCGTCTCTTCTAGGCCTGCCTTTGCCATCGCTGTGGCCGTTGCCACCGGAGCCGAAGCCGCCGCTACCGCGTCTCCTCAGTAGGCTCTGTTTTCTTTTTTCCTTCGGTTTTCTTGGTTTTTTTCTTTTTTTCTTCATTTCACTTAGAGCTCACCCCCTCCCTCTCTGCCCTCCACCCCCTACCTACCCCCCTCGCTCTTCTATCCCCTACCATCTTCCCCGAGTTGCTTCTTAAAAGAGATCTGTATAGTCCTCTCTAAGGGGAGTGAGTTTGCCAAGTTTTCACCACTTCTTGCCCTGAAGGGTCTCTCTCCCCAGTCCCCACCGTGAGGATTGGTCTTGTTGCAAATAACTGTGAGGCTCAAAAAATGGCAGCTTGGTTTGATGCAGTCTTCACCTTGGTGGGGGGGAATCGGTTTAGCTCAGAATCTTCCCGTTGTCCTGTGAATGTATTAATTATTTAAAGGAGCTGATGTGATCAAAATGATTTGTTTTGAGAATGACTTTTGCTTAGTTCTTTGGGGAAAAATGTACTGTGGGCTGTTGGAGGGGGTTGCTTTTCCCTTTACCTGGCTACTCAGGAGATGTCTCAAGTTACAAACAAGACCTCCTCTAGTATTTTGCTTTGTTTTTTCATAAAACCTTGTGTGGTTGCAAATTAATTGTAGTTTAGATGTTTGCTGAATTCTAAATAATAGCATTTGCTAAATTTAAAAGTTAAATGTAACCATTAAGTATAGAAAATAGATTTACCTAAACTGATAAGTGCTCTAAGATGTGAAAGATCTCAATTTAATTTCCTTTATTAATGACACGGAAAGGATGTGACTTTATTCAAGTAGTTGATTCATTTTATTATATCTGCAATTGGTGTGAAGTAAAAATAGACAAACTGATAGGTAGCTTAACTTCCTGTGAGGGGTGAGATCTGAACTAGTAAGTTTCCTTTATTCTCAGACATAAGACGGTATAACTTTATTCAAGTAGTTGGTCTATTTTGTTCTATCTACAACCAGTATGAAGTGTGAAAAATCTGAACTTAGTAATTTTCCTTAATTCTTAGAAATAACAAGTATTTTAAAAGATTTTAAAAATATTAAAGTAGTTGATTCTTGTTATATCTGCAACTGTTATGAAGCAAAAAAAAAGTGAGCAATATACTTTTGTTGATATTTGAGACATGTTGTTATCTTGAATTTGCCCAAAAAAAATAGTAAAAGTGAAATGATTTTCAATAAATTTAAAAATAACCTTTAGATCCTGTATTTCAGTGAGATTACTTACATTCATTTAAGAATTGTTTGTACACAGCAAATTTCTAAAATGAAATATATAACATCAGAAAATGTATGTGATGCGTTTAAAGAATAAAATCAGTTTAAAAATACCTAGTTCTCTATTTTTGTATAGCTGGCTTAGTTCATATAGAGCTTGTATCCCAGAATCTACTTCAGCAAAGGAAGCCTGGAGGGTTAGGGAGTAGGAGTGAAGGGGGAGGACACAGTAAAAGGTGAGGCTTTGGGGAGGAGGAATGGGCCTGCAGTCTTGGTGGCAGCCTGGAGTGGAATGCTTTCCAGGGAAGGATTTAGGGAGTAACAAGATGGTTGAGGCTATCCTGAGTTGATGTTTCACTCAGTGAAAACATGAAATGGCTTCAGTTAAGGGTGTTCTCATTGCTATGCATGAAAAAGAACTCCCACTTTCCAAAACTTGCCAGTCCAGGGCTAGTTGCAAGAGGGAAAGTACCACTGATTTTTTTTCCTAAGGGTCAGGGGTCCTGTTTTCAAAATACAAATATGGAATCCTGCCAGATTGCTCACTGTGTAAATGTGTGCATCAGTTACATTTTCATATAGACAGCTGGCTGAGAAGAGGAAGTCCCCGAGAAAACTAGGTATTTGGATGCATTGTGAGAAGAGAGCCTTTTATAGGGGTGAGAATGCTGGCTGGAGACAGAATAGGCCAGGAAGGGAGGCATAATCTGTAGAAGGGGGCCTGGCTGGGAAGGAGGGTGAAAACTGGGGAAGGGGTCAGTCTAGGAGGATGAGTGGGACATGGCAGGGGAAAGGGGAACAGACAGAAGAAGGGGAGATGGCTAGTTAAGGGAACCTGGCACAGGGTGAAGAGGGAGGCCAGGCTAGGAAGGGGATAATGGGGTGGGACTGGTTAGGGAAGGAGATGTGGCTGATCAAGGGAAAGAGGCCTAGTTGAGTTAGGGGGCAAAGGATAAGAAAGGAATACTTGACTGATAAAGCAGGGAAAGACTGGGAACTGGCACCTGACCAGGGAAAGTCTGGCTAGGAAAGTAGGCTTAAGCTGGGGAACAGAGTGAAGCTGGGGAAAGAGGCCTGTCTTAGAAAAGGAGCACAGACTTGATAGGATGGCACAAGCTGAGGATAGGAGACTAGCTGGGATGAGGGGATTAGGAGGTGAAAATATCCTGGCAGGGAAAGGTGGCCTGCCTGGGGAGGGGTTCTGGCAAGGGAGTGGTGCCTGGGAGGGAGGGGACATCTGCCTAGGGAACGAGAGGGTAGTGAGAGGCTTGAATGCTGAGATCGACACAGGCTGGGCATGCAATATAGGCGGGTTGATGGACCTGGCTGGGAGAGGGGGCTTAGCAGGTGGGGAGAGCCTGCTAGGCAGGGATTCTGCCTGGGAACAAGGGTGTGTATCCTGACAGGTCCTGGCTGAGGGAGGCACATGGTTGAGGAAAAGGATCTAGCTGAGGGTGCGGGGCACAGGCTGGGGATGGGGGGAAGGTCTGGCTGAGGAGAGGGAATAAGCTAGGGAAGGGGTTTGGCTGAGGAAGGGGTACAACAGTTGAGGAAGAGGGCCTTCCTGGGAAGGAGGCCAGCCTGGGAAAATAAGCTTCAATTTGGAGAGAGGCTATAGGTTCTGGTGTGAAGAGAGCCTGGCTGGGGGGAGGGATCCAGATGGGAAAGAGTTGCCAGCTGGGGGCATGTGTGGGTGAAGGGTTCCTGGCAGGGAAAGGTCACATGTTTAGGGAGGGACTTCACTGGTGATGGAGAGCTGAGAGAGGGGGATGCCTGCCTGGGAAAGGAGGCACTGGCTATGAAAGGCCAGTGAAGGGGAACTCCTTAGAAAAGTGGTCCAGCTGAAAAGGGAACGGACAGGCACAGGGACCTGGCTGTCAGAAGGAGGCCCCTTCTAGGGTAGGGGTCCCATGAGGGCAAGGGGACAAAGATTTGAAAAGGGGCCTTGGCTGGGGAACAGTAGCCTGGCTAAGGAGGCTGTCAACAGGGTCGCAGATTTGGGGAGGAGCCTGGCTGGGTGAGGGTCCTATGAGCAGAAAGGTCCTACATGGGGAAGAAGATGGACTGGATTGAGGCCTGTCTGGGGAGGGGAGGCTGGGGCCATAGGATGATACAGAGGCCGGGCTGCGGCACAGAGTGGGAAAACTTCCAGGTAAGTGGTTAGAGGCTGGAGAGTTGGGCACAGTATAATAAGATGACTGGTTTAGAAAGGGGCAAATCCAAAGAAGGAGGCATAGGCTGAAGAAGAGGGTCTGGGTGAGAAAAGGGTCCTGGCTAGGCAAGGGGACATAGACTGGGAAAGGAAAACCATGTTGGGTCAGAGAGCCTGGGGACAGGCTCAGAGAAGGGAGCAGTAACACTCTGGGGCAAGGGCCTGGGTAGGGTTGCTGCAAAAGGGGATACTGGCTGGGAATGTGACTCAGCTGGGGAGAAGATCTAGGTGGGTATAGCGGAGGCCTGCCTAGTAGGAGAAGGAAACCAGGCTGGAGAGCTAGACTTGGCCAGGGAAGCAGGCATAGGTAGCTGGGGTGGAAGGCATCAATGGACAAAGAGAGCCTGGATGAGGAGGGTCTGGCTGATTTTGAAGTACGGGCAGGTTATGGGCTTCTGATAGGGGATGGGTTATGTATTGGAGCAGGCTGCATAATGTGGGGAAATGGGACTACCTGGAGGGGGCAGTGGGGCTGGCTCCAAGGGTATGTAGACTGAGGAGCAGCATTTGGGAAGTGAGAAAGGAGGAACAGGCTGGTGACAAGGACTAGGGGCCTGTTTGATATAGGGTATAATTGGTATAAGATGAAAAAAGGATTCCTGGCTTTTGGAGGAAGGCCTAGGGAGTGACACCTGGCTAGGGAAGATATCTGCACATAAAGTAGGGAGGGGCTGGGTAGAAATGGGGGAGGAAGGGTGCACTGGCCAAGGAAGGGGGCGTGGGTGGAGCAGAGGCCCTGAGTGGAAAAGAGGGCTTAGGTTGGTGAAGAGGGCACTGTCTGGATAATGTGGGCCTTGCTGGGAGTGGTGGGGGAGGGGCTGGTGCTGCCCAAGGAATTCTTTGGCAGAAGGCATCAAACAAATCAGCAGAGTCCCATTTTACAGGCTTGTCCTTAAAGAAATAACTATTTCTGTCTTGGGAACCCTTAAGATCTTACTGGGTCTGTCCCAGCATCCTCCACTGGATTTGCCGCCTTCTGGAAGGACAGGGAAGAGTAAACCCAGGCCAGATCCCACCCAGGCCCAGAGCACAAAAAACAAGAGGCTTTCACTGGGGGATCTGGCAGGACAGAGGGAATTGCAGTCTGTCCCATTTTGTAACAGTGACCACAGTCACTAAGGACAGTGATTGTTCTGGGCAATTTTGTGTGCAAAAGCCATGGGGTACTGTTCCCAAAGGAATCCAATTCCAGAAGCAACTTCATTAATTTACTTACTATTCTTCATTCACTCATTATCATGTCTTTTTGCCTTAGGAGCCACAGACAAGGACATCTAACTGGATTTGAAGCCCAGTTCATCTATCCACTTCCTATTTTTGTGACTTGGATAAGTCATTGACTCTTTCTGGGCTTCAGTTTCCTCATCAGTGGCGTGGGACTGTTAATACTTGTCTTAGAGGTATCTCTTGGGATGTTAGGTACATTAAATGAAAATACACATAAAATGTACAATAAATGTTAGTATCATTACCTAGGGGCCTAAGACCATGACTCTGTCAGGTATGGCTGCAACCACTCCTTCATTTTGTCTACAGTAACTTTTGGAGCCACTTAGCTTCTCTCCACAGGTCCCACAGTGGGAGCCAGAGCTCTTTGGTCTACAGTGTAAAAGCAAAAGCCACTGGAATTTACCAAAGTGCCCTCTTGGGGACAGGGTGGCCCATATACAAGGACTCTTCAGGCCAGTCAGTATCTTCCTTCCAGGCTTTTTCTACACAAACACATAGACACACATATTGTAAAAAATTAAACTCGTACCATTCTATTCAAACTACTTTTTTTTCTTTTACCTAACAATACAATACAAGCATTTCAGTTTGTCCTTAGTCTTCAATATGATGGTTTTAATGCCTGCATTCTAGCCTGTGAATGTGCCATGATTTATTTATTCTATTCTATTGTTGGACATTTAGATTGCTTTCAATTTCTCACTGCTATAAATATGTCATTGTAATATCCTTGTAGCTGAGTCCTTGTCTATATTTCTGATTATTTCCTTTTGATAAGATTTCTAGAAGTGATCTAGATCAAAAGGAGAGGCTTATAATGCATACTGGTAAATTGCCCTCCAGAAACAGTGCACCAATTTACACTTCCAGGAAATGAGAGTGTTATTTTTCCTTATAGTTGTGAACACTGAAAATTATCATCTTTGCTAATTTGTTAGGTGAAAAATGTTGTATTAGTTCACTGATTCCTACTAAGATGGAATATTCCTCTAAGTATTTATTAGCATGTATATTTCATTCCTGACCTTTGTGTAATTTTCTGAGTAAGTTTGTATTCTTCTTAGGGACTTTTAATAGGTCTTTCCACTTGTCATTCAGATTTTTAAAAAATAATTTTTCCCATATATTATTAACCTTTCAGTTTTGCATATGCTAAAGTTTAAAATTGTAGTGCAGTCTGTCTATTGATCTTTTTCTTCATGGTTTCTGTCTTGTTATCATGCTTAGAAAGGGCCTCCCCATCCCTAGGTTGAATCAACATTTGTATACACTTTCTTTCAAGTTATTTATGCTTTCTGTTTATATTTAATACTAGCATATCCACCTGGAAATTATTTGGGTATAAGATAAAGACATAAATTGATTTTCTCCAATTACAATAATTAAGCAGTTAGCCCAAACCACTTATTGACAATCTACCATTTCACCACTGATTTGAAGTGCCACCTTCCACATATATTCCATTCTTAATGAGAGGGTAGATTGCTTTTCAGTCAGTCACACAGAATAGCTGCATTCCAGTGACCTCCATTTGAAACTGCCAGCTGTCTATTCATCCATTCACTTCATATTTGTTAAGGAGAATGATGATAAACAATAGAGGTAGAGAGATAAAAAATCCAATCCTAGTGCTCACCATCCAGTAGAGGTGGCAGATAGGAAAATATAAATAAACAGAAAGTAGCGTGACCAGTGCTGTGATGCAAGGAAGCACAGACGAAGGACACTTCATCAGACCTGGGGGTTGCAGGGAGGCTTAGGAGCAGCTCACAGGGAACACAGCCAGACCAGAGGCAGGAGTGACAGAATAGGGTGTCTCACGTTCACTGGAGCTGAAGGATAGAGGTGAAAGGTAAGGGAGCTGTGGAAAAGAGGCTGCAGGGAGAAGCTAGCTGGTCTCTCAGCTTTAGTAACCATCAGTTTTACCCACAATATTACAAATTAAGTAAATACAAATTAAATTAGATACCATTTTTCATCAGCCAGATTGGCAAAGAAGTCAAGTTTGATAATATGCTGTGTTCATGGGAGAATGCAGAAATGGGCATTCTCAAACATTGTTGATGATATGTAAGCAGGAGGACAATTTGGCAATAGATACCAAGTATAAAGTGTGAAAAACCACTACATATATATATATATATATATATATATATATATGTATATTTCATAGATATAAATATACTGTTTCCCTTGTACATGACTACAGAATATATTTTAAATGATAAGACTGGTTGCTTTTGAGGAAGGGAACCAAGTTGCTGGGGAAAAGGATGGGAGGGGGCTTTGCACTGTGTAATATGTAAAACAGCTGAACTGTTTTGAACTATATGAATTCATAAATAAATCTAAATAAAATGCATGTAGCTTTTGACCTAGCAGTCTATATCCAGGGATCTATACTACAGATATACATATTGTGCAACAGTTATTTCAAGGTATTCATTACAGTGTTGTTTGTCAAAGCAAAAACCTAGATATAGCCTAAATATCCTCAGTAAGGACTAGCTGAGTAAATTTTGGATCATCCATATGAATTGTTTCCTCTAGGGAGAGGGAAAGAAATGGGTGAGTAGAAGGAGAAAGGTGTTGTGCTTTTAAACTATATACTTCGATATAGTTTAATTTTTTTTCTGTAAAGCTATACATCTCCTCATTCTCTCTCCCACTAGCCCCCGGCAACCAACATTCTACTTTCTGTCTCTCAAATTAACTACTCTATGTAACTCATATAAGTGGACTCATACAGTATTTGTCCTTTTGTTACTGGCTTACTTCACATAGCATAATGTCTTCAAGGTTTATGGACACTGTATCAGGTGTCAGAATTTCCTTTTTAAAGCTAATATTCCATTGTGGTATATACCACATTTTGTTTATAATGATATCACTGAATTTTTAAGTAGAAACTTTTACCTATGTATCCTCTAAAAAATAGAAAAAATGATTTCAAAACACTATTTCCTTTCTTCCTCTTCCTCTGCTGCTGCTGCTAAGTCGCTTCAGTCGTGTTTGACTCTGTACAACCCCATAGATGGCAGCCCACCAGGCTCCCCCATCCCTGGGATTCTCCAGACAAGAACATTGGAGTGGGTTGCCATTTCCTTCTCCAATGCCTGAAAGGAAAAATGAAAGGGAAGTCGTCCAGTCATGTCCGACTCTTAGCAACCCCATGGACTGCAGCCCACCAGGCTCCTCTGTCCTGGAGTAATTTAAATAGCATAGGAATTATCTGTTTCTTGAAAGTTTGAAATAGTCCATTCACTTGTGAAACTAGGCCTGGACCTTTTTATGAATGAGACTCTTTGGCAGTCAGTACAGTCCTTGGAAGAAAAGCTATGTGATGAAAAAACAATCATAATTAATCTAAAATAGATAGGGACAAAAATTAGACAACAAAAATCAGGAGGTAAAGAATAAGTGTGAACTTTTTATTATCTCTCAGAGGGTATCAGAGATACCATTTCACTTTTGAAATTGAAAAATTGAGAATTAGAGGCTTAAGCATGGTGCTTACCATCATAAAAATAACTAGTAGAAACTAAAAGTAAATTGCCTATGCTCCCATTTAGAAGATTAAAAAAAAGAAGAAAAGAGAAAACTTAGCCCTTGGAGCAACAGATAGAAAACAAAGGAAACAGAAATAAACAGTGGACTGCCTTTTGTCATTGGATAGGGGAGGGTGTGGGAGAAGCCAGGTAGCTTGTGCCTTTTTTTCCTGGTATCTTTGTTTTTGTACTTTGGTTTAAATTATTTTGCCTATGGAGATACCAAGGTTGTCCTGTGCGACTGTGGCCTGTTCCTAGTTTGAAAAAGAAGACATTTTCTTATCTCATTTTGATTCTTTTTTCAGTGGTATCTCCTAGGGAGATTGTGCAAATGCACATTTACTCAACCATCAAGTTCCAACTTCACTCTGAATAGGAAAAATGTGCCCCCTAAATATGTTTGTGTGTGTGTGTTAGTCACTCAGTTGCATCCAACTCTTTGCAAGGAGGTCTCCTGCATTGCCGGTGGATTCTTTACCACCTGAGCCACCAGGGAAGCCCAAAATATGTTTATTGCTCCTGAATTAATCTTGCCAAAAACTGTTAACCACAGACCTAGATGATCTCTATAGGCCCTTCCAGTTCCCTCTGTGTCTGTTTTGGTCACCCCCACCTCTCTCTCTCTCACACACACACACACACATACACACATGCACACACAAATTTAGGACCTGTCTCTGAACATTGTATATGACTCCTGCAACACCACATGGCAGAACCAATAGGGAAGCAGTTTTGATCATCAGAGCTAGTCAAAGATATGAAGAATCATCTCACGGTGGTGAGTTCTCTATTATTGGAGGTGTGTGAGCCCAGGCTGGATAACCATCACCTCACAGAGGTTTTCAGGCCATTCAAGCATTTAATGGGAATTTAGAAGATCTCCACTTTAAGCAATTTGAAAATGAAATAGGTTTCTTTTAATTAGAGGTAGGGAGTGAGCCAGAAGAGAATCACAGAACCCCCAGGGCAGCTGGGCTGGGAGCTGGGGGAGTGCTGAAGGAGGTTTGCTAGGCCTTTTTTACTCAATTGAGTCCTCTTTCTAGAACCACAGAAATGTTAATCCCTCCTCCAGGCCCTAATCAGTCTTGAGTTGGGAACACAACAGTATTGGGTAGCTGCAGGAAGAGCCTAAGGTGGAGACACTACAACGGCAATATTGACTCTAGCTCATGTTCCTAGGTGCAAAACTAGATTCAGCAGGCTTGGAGAGTTGCCCAAGGGACCTGTTCTAACGAATAGCCTAGAAACACTGGAATACATTCTTAAGTGTGTAAATAGTGCTTCTGAAATATTTGAGGGGCCTTGAAAACAGTTTAAGTATCCTAATCAGTTCAACCAAATACATTAAGTATCTCTAATAGCAGGCACTGCTGGCTGCGTAGGGGCCCAGGAAGGCCAAGTGAGGAGCCCCAAAGTAATTAAGAGTGAGTTTGTGCTCTCCAAGGTGGCCTTACAGCCTCGGAGATGAGAACCATACAAATCCTAGTGAATGCCAACCCAAAGCCCACCCTTAAGTGCTGTGGTCCACCAAGAAGATGAGGAAATGAAATGGGAATGCCCTGGGCCAGCTTGGAGTGGGGAAAAAGAAGGAACCGGGAGCCTTGAAAGTTCAGCTCAGATTTAGGGGGAAAGCACTACAGGGAAAGGCATCCCAGGTTGTGAGGATCCCAGTAGGCAAATACCAGAAGTGGCAGTAGACAAGGCATGAAGTAAAGAAGGGTTGTTCACATCTGTTTCCGTCCATCCCCACAAAAGCCTTCAATTTCCTTTTGGGGGTACTATCCCTCTGTCACCCACTTTGGGTGAAAGTGGTTCACCCCCTAGGGCTCTCCCCTTTCAGGTCTGCCAATCAAAGCACTGATTCTCCCTGGCCACAGTGATTGGCTCAATGTGAATCTATGGCTTGGGCCCGTCCAATCAGAGTGAAGCCCATTGTTTGATGGGCACATGCACTTTTGAACCTGTGAGAAACAAAATCTGGAGCCCCAGCCATCTTAGATCTGTTCAGTTGGGGGCTGGGGGACTGCAGTGACCAGGGCGGCTCGGGTGAAGCCACCATGGTATATCACCAAATTGAATCAGCTCCTGCTGCTGCTGCTGCTAAGTCGTTTCAGTCGTGTCTGACTCTGTGCGACCCCATAGACGGCAGCCCACCAGGCTCCCCCATCCATGGGATTCTCCAGGCAAGAACACTGGAGTGGGTTGCCATTTCCTTCTCCAATGCATGAAAGTGAAAAGTGAAAGTGAAGTCGCTCAGTCGTGTCCGACTCTTCGCGACCCCATGGACTGCAGCCCACCAGGCTCCTCCATCCATGGGATTTTTCAGGCAAGAGTACTGGAATGGTTGCCATTGCCTTCTCTGGGATCAGCTCTTAGAGGAGGCTAATAAGATTGGCCTTCCTGGAACCGGAGGCAAGTTCAAAGTTCTTGGAAAATCCCAGTCAGAATTTTGGTTGAAAGAAAATAGGAAGGAGATTGGTAGCAAAACAGTGTTTTTCCATGTCCTTGAAGCTGTTTTATCTGGATTTCTCGGCTACCTTGGAACCAAGAAGGAGCTACGCAAGGTATTCTAACCCCTGGCAAGTAGCTTCTCGAGGGAGTAAGTGGGAACTCTGGGACCTGTGGCAGTTTGATGTGAATTAGTATTTCTCCAGTCCCAGGAATGCAAGTATCACTGGGGGATCCTAGGAGTATCCAGTTTCTGATCCTTATCATGAGTTTCTGATCATGAGCTGCCTTCCTGTAGGGCCCAGATGTAGTAACCAGCCACACCTGAGAAGAGAGAATATTTCTACCACTTGCTGCGTGCATGCATGCTCAGTCGCTTCAGTCGTGTCCAACTCTTTGTGACCCTATGGGCCGTAGTCTACCAGGCTCCTGTGTCCTAGGGATTCTCCAAGCAAGAATACTGGAATGGGTTGTCATGCTCTCCTCCAGGGGATCATCCTGACCCAGGGATCGAACCCCTATCTCTTATGTCTCTTGCATTGGCAGGCAGTTTCTTTACCACTAGCACCGCCTGGGAAGCTCCCCACTTGCTCCACCCTTCCTGAAAAAAATCTTTTGTGCTGAGGAGTCACAGTGTTACACTAGAGGCAGTGGAATCCATTAAAAGGTTGTTTTTCAGAAGGAATGAGACATCAGAGCTCTGCTTTGGGGATAAGGAATCTTAGGGGAAAGAAAGGATTGTAAGAACAGAGATTGGAGACAAGAAGATGAATTGAGAGGCTCTCTTTTAATCCATGACAGACGACACTGACCTGGCCTGGGGCTGTGACAGCAGGGAGAGAACAGGGGACCAAAGCGATGGACACTGGGGATAGAATTAACATTTATGTAGAGGGTAAAGACAAAGGAGAGAACAGAGGTGATTCCCTGGTTTCCGGCTGGAGTAACTCAGGAAATGGTCCACTAAGATAGGCCCTTAAAAATTCCTCAATTGCCAATCAAGTTGCATGTCCCCAGTTTTTCTTTTTGTACCTCTGAGCCAAATTGAAAGGAGTTGTGTGAGTGAGCAGACTATCTTAGAAAGGATACACAAGAAACTCCCAGGAGATGAACTCAGCAGCTGGGAATAGGGTGGGAATGCATTGCTTATTCAAAATACAAGTATAGTTTAAAATTTTAAATATATAATCAAAATTTTAAAAAGCAGTACAGGATTTCTGGTGATTCAGTGGTTAGTACTCCTCACTTTTAGTGATTCGTGCTCCACTGCCAAGGGCCCCAGCTCAATCCCTTTTCAGGGAACTAAGATATTGTGCAGTTCACAAACTGCATAATAATACATAAATAAAAGCAGTAGCAAGCCAAGTGTGTGTCACCCAACAGTGCTGTCACCAAGCTTGGAAGTTTTCAGTTGATAATAATAAGAACTTCGGCAGGACAATGCAGGGAGGGCTCTGCATCCTTCTTCCTATAGTTCTCTAGTAGATAACTATTTGACCACAGTGCACAGCCTCTTTCTTCGTCCTATGTACATCCCACTGCTTTCAAGGAAAGCAATGAATTCTCAGAGATAATTGTCTGAATTCCCTATTATAAAAGCAATATAATTTCTTCCTGACTTCGAACCCACAATGAGTTTTGAGTTTTGCATCATTTGCAAAGCAAAATTTCTTTCTTCAGCTTCTACTCATACAGAGATCTGAGGCCCACTACAATGCCTTGTCTAAAAGTAGAACCACTAAACTGTGGTGACACGAAGAAATTGCAGCAGAAGCTTTGAAATTTAATAACTTTTTGTTTTGCTTTGTTGTTTGTTTGTTTTTTACTTTGAAAAAAATTTTTAGCCTTGATGTATTTCCCTCACTGATCTTTGAAGATAGAGGGAAGTCCCCAGAGGCTGAGGTAGGAAGGGTGATAGGTAGACAGGATGGCAGGGAGCACCTCTTAGAATTCTGTTAAAAAACAAAATTCACCTGAGTAAATCTGAAGATCAATTGGCTTTATTCAACAATTCATAAATCAGGCAGCATCCCATCTAGCAAGTAGAGAGGAGCTCCAAAGAACTGTACAAAATGGAAGGTTTTTAAAAGCAGAGGTCTATGTGGCAAATTATCTCAGTAGTACTGGCCAGGAAATTCCAGACTGGCTGGTTAAAGTCACTTTCCTGGGATGGGCTAAAGCTGCAATTTGGGTAGGTATTAAGTCTGGGTTTACTGATATGGAACTTAGCACAGGCAATTCCATTTTGAGCCTGTTGTTTCTCTAACAGTTCCATTTGTGTAGAATATGCATGGTAAGAATAGACACAAAGTATTAACAGAGGTTTTCTCCCAGTGGAATTATGGAGTTTAACTTCTCCAGATTATTTACAGCATATATTACAGTTTCATTTTAAATTATATTTCAATAAAAACAAATCAGTGTAGAAATACTGTAAGAGACTCATGAAAACTATTTTGTAGTATTTTTTCTGCAAACAAAATACCTTTTTTCAGTTAAGAAAAAAAATCATTTAAAATTGCAAATGCTTTCCTTTTTTAATGAAAAAACAATCAGCCATGATTTTTCTTCAATGAATAAAAATTTCCCTAACAGGCTTGCTCTAATTGTTAAATTTTACAAATTTCAGTATTATAGTGTGCTAACTCTGTGCACAAAGCTAACATGATTAAAAGTTAAACTCTTTCTTAAAACACTGAAAATCATTATAATGAATAATTCAAATTAAAAATTCAGTGTTTTCCTAAAAGTAGCTTCATATTTTAAGTACTCAGAAAAATGAAGCTTCAAAGTAATATGTAAAATGAGACCATATAAGTAAATAGATAATTTACAAGAAAATTAATTGTTCTAAATTTTTAGGTATTATATTAAAACAAAAAATGTTTAAAAAATTAATTTGTACAATGGGAAAAGTGACTAAAAGTGGGGGGAGGCTTCTGAGTGTAATGGTACTACTACTCCATTTCTTAATCTGAGCACTGGTAATATAAGTATATTCATTTGAAAAAGCTCATGGAGTTGTACCCTTATGAAATGGGCACTTTTCTGTATGTGTATTATTCTTCAGTAAATAATATTAAAAAGAGGGAAGTCAAACAGAATTGAAGGTCACAGAATTTCAGGATGAGGACTGAGACTAGATTGTTGGCTATTGTGAATAATCATAATAGCTACCATGTACATGGCTCATAATTATTATATTGAACACTTGCCATGTGCCAGGAATTACTTGAAGCACTTTGCATATATTACTAAATTAAATATTTCCTTTTTTAAAAAAATATAAATTTATTTATTTTAATTGGAGGTTAATTACTTTACAATATTGTATTGGTTTTGCCATACATCAACATAAATCCTTCCTTACCCTATGAAGTATGTGCTATCATAATCCTCATTATATGTATTCACTATCATAATCATCATTTTACAGTTGAGAAAGCCAATGTACAGCGTGGGTTAAGTAACTTGTCCAAGGAGGTTATAAACTACTCTTGCTAGAAAATGAAAAGTAAAAGTGTTAGTCACTCAGTCATGTCCAACTCTTTGGAATTCTCCAAGCAAGAATACTGGAGCGGGTTGCCATTCCCTTCTCCAGGGGATTTTCCTGACCCAGGGATTGAACCTGGATCTCCTGCATTGCAGGCAGATTCTTTACCATCTGAGTCACCAGGGAAGCCTCACTCTTTCTAGAAGTTGATAGTAATGAGAACAGTAATTCATGTAGGAAGCAGGAAGGTTTGTTTTTTGTTTTTCTGTTGGTCTAGGCAGAGTTGAGTGCATTTATGGTTTGAGGAGTCAGAAGCCAGAGAGAGGAGGGGAAAGAGAGCAAAGGTGCTTAAGCCTCCCCAGAAGCCCAGAAGGGGATGGATCAAGAACCCATATTGGTACAGTTTTGCCCAGAGAAAGGCACCTTTTAAGATCTTAAGAAAGGAGAGGTCTACGCAGTGAAGAGCCGAGAGAGCCCAACATCAGGAGATGGTGAGAGCCTTTGCTGGACCAGAAGGAGGCCAGGAGTGGGTAAAGAGAGCTGGAGAAAACCTGCAGTGACGATTACTCAGTGTTTATAACAGTGAAAATTATGGCAATTGCTCATTTCTGGATCCCACCTCAGGCCTGCCGAATCAGACTCTCTGGAGGCAGAGCCCCAGTGCCTATGTTTTTAATAAGCTCTGAAGGAGGTTCTGATAGCCCCTGAATTTGAGAGACATACTGGCTTATAAAATCCACAGGCCTCAGGAAATGAAGCAAAGATGGGTCCACCGTGTAAGACAACATGAAGGGATAGTTTTCCCTAGAATTGCAACCTTTTAATAGACTCTACAGGTGACTCTGATAGAGGTGGTCTGTGGATATACTGGGAAATCTTTCCTCTACAGTAACAGTGGCTAGCATGTAGGCTTTGGAGCTGGATTCTAAATAGTACTAGAGTCTACGGCCATACCACCCTGAACGTGCCCGATCTTGTCTAACTAATACTATATATATCTCATGCCACTTTTGGCAAAGTTAGTTAACCTCTCCATGCCTCAATTTAATCATCTGGAAAATGGGACTAATAATAGTATTCACTTCAGAGGGTTGTTGTGAGGATTAAATAAGTTAATGTATGTAAAATGTCTGAAACATAATAAACACTTAACACTCAATAAATAATAGCTATTATTGTTGCTATTTTTATTATTCACCATAGTTGCAGGGCCCATGGCCACTGAAAGTGTGATCTATGAAGAGCAGCTTAGGCAATGGAATGTTCAGGCAGATTCATGAAAATCACCCAGAGAGTAAAAAAGACAGTCTTGTGACCAAAGAAGCACTCACGAGGAGAAAGGAGAAAGGTGGCAGAATGAGGGCTTTTCCCTGTCCTGGCTGGCCTTACTGGGGTTCCTGGCTGGCAAAGACAGTCGCTGACCAAGTGCACTGGAGCTCCACCCTGCTGATTTAGAGAGGGAAGGCTCAGTGGGGGGAGTGGGAGGGGCAGAGAGATGGAAGTGCTGGCATTCCCTCTCCGGGGGGATAGGAACCAGGATGCATCAAGGACTAACTGCTTAAAACCTGCCTTGATTTTCCTCTGGTGGAAAGTACCAGGTTCTAAAATATTCTCAAATGAAGAAAAGTCCTTTATTATTTATCTGACTAAAGGCCTGCCCTTAGATTCTAAGCCAAGTCTCTTGGACATACACTCAGACCCCTCCAGCCATGGGTTCAGGCTGCTGCTTAGCCTCTTGGTCTCTCTTTCTGCACCTTTGAACTTAATCCTGCTAGGTTTCTAGTTAAGGGGAGCCCAGACAGCTGGGAAGAGAGCTGGAATCCAGGTCCCATAAGAAGCAGTTGAAGGAGGAGCTGTTAGCTTGGAGAAGAGAAGACTGAAGGCAGTGTGGTACCTGTATCTCTAAAGGGCTCTTACAGGACAGCAAAAGCAGGTGGGGTGGGAGTCCCGAGAGGCAGAGCTAGGGCTTATAAATGGATAGAAACAGTGGGAAAGCATATTTCAGCTCAGCACAAGGAATTGACTTTCTAACAGAACTGATCATCCATGAATCAAAATAGATACCTTGTGAGGTAATGAGCTCCCGGACACTGAAGTGCAAGCTGAAGTTGGATGATAGCTTGATAGTAGAGAACACTTCAATGTCTGGTTAACCTTTATAGCTAAAACACTTGTTCTGTGCTTTTGTTCAACAGCATGGTTTCATTCCATAACCATTGGTATGCTTAATCTTGCTTTAATATCTGGTAACCAGGTCATATCTAAATATACTGCATGTGTGCACTCTAAGTCACTTCAGTCATGTCCAACTCTGTGCAGTCTTGGGGACTGTAGCCTGCCAGCTCCTCTGTCCATGGGATTCTCCAGGTAAGAATACAGGGTTGTATTGGTGGGTTGTATTCTTGGTGAGTTGCCGTGCCCTCCTCCAGGAAATCTTCCTGACCCAGGGATCGACCCTGTGTCTCCTACGGCTCCTGCATTGCAGGTGGATTCTTTACCACTGAGCCACCAGGGAAGCCCATCGAAATACACTAGAGAATACCTATTGGGGAGCACTCTGAGTTTCTCATAGGCCTCGTGTGGATCCACGTGTGTCTCTCCTTTCTATCTCTCCCCTCCCAGACTGCCTACAAAGTCTGCTACTCTGCTCTAGTTCCCAGCTTGTTAGCTGGCCAACAGCAGACTCATTGGCTGTTTAGGATCTAGGGTATAGAGTCAGTGATGGAAGGTGACAAAACAAGAAACATGGCAAGTAATCCAGAGGCCCAAGAACTCTGGCCAAGTGCCCGTGGCTGTTGTCCACGGTCTACGGAACAAGTGTTTCTTAAAGTTTAGTGTGCATCGAATCACCTGGGATCTTGTTAAAATGCAGATTCTTGTTCAGAAGCCTGAGATCCTGCATTTCTAACAAGCTTCCAGGTGCTAATGATTAGCCCAGTCCATGAATCTAAATCATTATACAAATAGGAGGGTTGTTGCTGTGGTTATATTTACCAGTGCGATTATCATTCATTGTTTCGTGCCAGAGTTGTAATAAGGGTTGCAAACTCAAATGCCCATCAGCATTAATAAAAGTGGGTGAGAGAAGGCAGATATACAACAATGAACTCTAACCTATTTGGATTGAGACCCAGCATAGCACCAAATAGAGGGTGTCCCCAGTGGCTCAGCTATAAAGAATCCACCTGCAGTGCAGGAGCCACAGGAGACACGGGTTGGATCCCTGGGTCAGGAAGGTCCCCTGGAGGAGGGCACGGCAACCCACTCCAGCATTCTTGCCTGGAGAATCCCATGGAAGAGGAGCCTGGCAGGCTACAGTCCACTGGGTCACAAAGAGTCGGACACAACTGAAGCGACTGAGCGTGCAGGCACATAGCACCAAATACAGAGGGTAGACACCTAGCAGCCACCAGTTCAGGAGCTGTGGGAGTCTACATCCGCTCTGCATGTGTGTGTAATTCTTTGTGAGAAGCCTCTAATCTTGATGTCAGTTTGGTGGAGGTCCCAGGGGTTCTGAGGGGGAACAAAAAGCTAAATCGGTTACTCTTCAGGTGCCTCCAGACCCCCTGGGCCTAGAGCACCTCTCTCTCTTGCAGAAGTAAAGCCCTCCTTGGTACTTTGCTCAGATTTCTTGCTTCAAAACAAAGGGTTCATTTTTCTTCATTCAACACAATAAGCACTGGGTGCTAATTAGCACTATGCCCTCCTACATGCACATTAAACAAAAGGTTTGCTGTGGGCATTTTTGGCCAGTAGACTACAGCACAGGGCCCAGTTCAGAGGGGTAAGAGGTGAACTGGGCAAAGGCCTGACGGCAGAGTCTCAGCTGAGCACTCTGTCCCTAGTTTTGGGGAGAGAAACTCCTTGGAAGGGGAAATGATTTCTCAAGCTGTCACTCAAGCCAGATCAAATGATCTCTGCGAATATTTGCCTTTGATCTGAATCTCCCAGATGGAGGAGATCTTACAAAGTGCCATTTCATCCCACTCACCACAGCCACCTCCCACTCAGCGACACCTTAATGTCTTCTCTATTCCCTAAGCATGTTTTTGGGTTAGCCTTTATTTTCCTGAGTGACTTTTCTCCCCTAAGCAAGAATTTTAGCTGTCAGAAAAACACTGTTCTTGAGTATAAGTTAGTCTTCAGGGACTGTGGGCTCTTTAAGACTTCACGGCCTGATTTCTCTGTCAGGGTCAGGTGCCAGAAGTCACAATGCTCAGTGAGATGTATTGTTCTTCCACAAGAGGCCCATCCAGTAAGAAAAATGGCAATATGGCAGAAGGCTTAATCCCAGGTTTATGACCAGGGACAGGAAACCCCCCTCAACCCCCTTGGTCCCTTGGGAAGTAGCACTGGAGAATCAAGTCCAGCTATCCCACAGAAGAGACAGGACAGCGCGCTTCACTTTCTCACAGCCCCAGCCCTTTTTCACAATGGCAGCACCAGCACCTCCTGGAAAGGAATGGTGCTAACTTTCAAGAGTGGGCAGCCCATCATTGCACACAGCCTGGGCACAGAGCCAAAGGAGCCACAAATGGGAATCATCAAGGATGCCAAGAAGGGAAAAGGGCTCAGAGAATTAGCTGCCTCCCCTGAGGGGAGGAAAAGCTGCTTCCAAGGCTCCAGGGTGTATCTGTCTCACACTTTGCCCTGGACACTGTGGTAGTGGGGGGACCCTCTCCTCTGAGGAGTGTCAAGTGAGACCTCTACTGGCCTATCTCTCCACACCATCCCCCTTAAGTTGCTCCTCTGTGTGCTGGGTCAAGACTGATGAGAACTTAAAGGAACTGAGGCTGGCCCTTCACAGGTGCGATGAGAATGTGGCCAGTCATGACGGTAAGCCCCAAGATGGAGAACCAGAAGGACCCAGGTGCTTCTGCTCCCAGGTGGCCTGCTTCATTGGAACATCCAGCTGGTGAAGAGAGACTGTTGAATTGCAGGAAAAGCTTGCTCTGGAAATCAATCCCATTAGGTTGGAATTCGGCTCCCCCACTTTCTAGCTCTGTGACCTTGAGCAAGTTATTTCACTGCTCTGTGCTTCGGTTTCCTAGTCTGTGAAAACAAAAAAGTACCTACCACTTCAGTGTACTATGAGGATTTAACGAGGTATTTGTAAAAGCGCCTTTTTTACCATCTGAGCCACCAGAAGACCTGGGTTCGATCCCTGGGTTGGAAAGATCCCCTTGGAGAAGGAAATGGCAACCCCCTCCAGTATTCTTGCCTGGGAAATACCATGGACAGAGGAGCCTGACGGGCTACAGTCCACGGGTCACAAAGAGTCGGACACGACTTAACGATTAACATTTTCACTTTTCGTAAAAGCACCTGACGCAGAGCTTGTGCTCATAAGTGTTTCTTCCCTTCCCTTGGTTTGGTAGAACATGTTTACTAAGGACAGGTGAGATACACAGAGGCCTACCCTATCCTTCCGACTGGTATCAAATTGGAGGCCTCTAGATACCATGCCCCCCAAACAAAAATAAGACCAGAAGAACATTAAGTAAAGCTGCTGTCTGCCTGCCAAATGCATAGCTGATCCACTTGGTCCATGGGCATGTTTGAAGGAGTCATACCTCTATGCCAGGCGTGTCACAGTCTGTTCTTCTTGTGATCAGAAGCAGTCATTTGCAAGACTGCTGGCCTGAGGAACGGTTTCTCTTTGTGAATCCATGACGTACTTTGAACTTTGCTCGCTCCTGTACAAATCCCCTCTCCCCATCCTTCTCCTAGATAACCTCCCCTCCTGCTGGCCTCAACTTTAAACGTTAATTCTGCAGGGAAGCTTTCCAGACAATCAAACTAGGCTATACTTTCCCAGAACACTTTGCACACCGACAAGTAATGAAAGGATCACACAGTTCTGTATATAGACTGTTTTCCCTGCTAGGCTTGAAGCTCCTGAGGGAGAGACAGGGCCTGTTTTGTTCACCTCTATCACCTCAGCATCTAGCATAGCACCTGGCACATGGTATGTCCTCAGAATAATTGTTGACTGACTAGATGATGCCTGTAGTCCCCCTCAGTCTTAGGATTCTAGTGTCACACAGGCAGGCTATTCCCCTGTAAACCCCCAATGGCAAGGCCATGGCAGACTAGCCAGAGTCCATTCTGGGAATGGTTTGAGATACCCTGAAATATCTCCTCCCCTCTTTCTCTCTCCTTTCTCTCTTTGTCTCTCCTTTCTCATCACCATCACCATTCAGCCTCTGCTGAATTATCCAGTGATTCTAACAGCTCTTTTGGGTTCTGACATAGGAGAGCAAGCCAGGATAAACATAGCACCAGCTCTGTGTGTTTCAGATACCAGATCAAGGTCCTAAGTCCTGGGAAACAAAGATAAAGTCCTTAATTGCCCCGCCTGGTGTACAGTCCCAGGCTGGCAGATGTGTAGGAGAGGCCTAGATTGGGGAGTCATGATAGCTCAGACTGTGACTGCCAGGAGAAATGTGGTTTCTGGAGTCAGAGGTCAAGAAGCTCCCCTCCCACTGAGCGCTGGAGAAGAGTTCAGAATGAACAGGAAGTTCAGCACAGAGAGAGCCAGCCGAGAGGCAGCCCTGAAGGAACCATCCATCAGAGGCTCAGATTGTAACTGCTCTTCTGTGTGTTGGCTTAAAAATCAAATTCCATTCTAGACAAATTTCCTTATTGCATGCAAGCTGCTCTAATTTCAAGAATGTCAAATACGCGGCCAAATGCAATTACACTTTAAGCACAGCACTCACTTGAAATATAGCACAAATTTCTAAACCAATTTTAATCACATTACAGAGAGGGCAGACATGCTTAGCAATCTGAAATTCCACCTTATCCAGAGAGCCTCTTGTGATTAGTTAGAAGAGTGGCCAAATTGTTGACTCTGCCCTGCCTATTCTCCTGTTCGCTCTCTGCTGTCAGGTAAGCATTTACCCTTATTCTTATACATAATGTAGATGTGTTTGTCGATTATTCATTCTGCCCTGGTTACCTATTTGCTTGGTTAATCACAGGAGCAGCCTTTCGGCTGTTTCTTTCTAGTTCCCCTCTGTGAGCCTAGGCCTGGCTTTGGATTCCATTCATGCAGCGTAGGCCCTATCCCCACTCCTGCCCAAATGTTTAGTGGATTCTTTGAGAATGAAAGCGCTGGGAGCCATGGACCAGATCTGGTGGTGGCTGGGACAATATGTAGCAGCAAGTCCAAGCTCAGCCAGAATGTAGGCATAGGTGATTTCTGTCTGGACAGTGGGTCCAAGCACCTTAACATCACTCTGGTCTGGGAGACTGGCACACTCCTTGTGGGTCAGCGTCAATTGAGATGCCTGTATATATATTTGTACCATGGGGCAGCTGGAAGAAGGGCCATATGAGTGCTCTCTCTGATCCCCAGCCCAGTGACCAAGACCTGAAGGAACCACACTCAGGGGCCACCTAATAGTAGGGAGATCAGAAACTAGCTAGTTAGAGGGCCTGCAACTGACCTTTGGAGTTCTTCCAGGTGGAAAAATCTAGGCTGCTGATCTCTGGGTTGCCCCAAAGGCTGCAGAACCATCATTCAGGTGGGAGAGGATTCCAGGCTCTACACACAGCCTGAATCTCATGCTCGCTTGCTCTTGCTGGCTTGTGTATGCGTCTCTCTCATGTTCAGTCCCCATCTCCAACTCTGTGTGTGTGTGTATTAATATATAGATACTGGCTGTTTCTCCTTTCTCTCTTTTCTCTCTTTCTCAGTCCTTTTCTCTCTTTCACTTATTTTCTATGTGTGTACATGTGTCTCTTCTGGTTTCTCTGTATCACAATCTCTTAGTCTGTCTCTCTCCTCTCTCCCTCTCTTCCACCCCCACTCACTCCTCTCTCTGCTCTTTCTGATTCTTGCTCTCTCATCTCTCTCTGTCTCTCTCTTCTCTGTCTCTCTTCCTTCACTGCTCACTTCACAGTCCCAGGTACAGAAACACCACTTTTTCCCTTTGACAAACCCACACTTTTCACTTAGAAATAAAGAGGAAGGAATGTGGCCCAAAGCACAGATACTGCCCAGTCAGGATGTTAAGCCCTTAACTCTTCTTCTGGTATGTGTTGAGGCCACAGGGCTTGAGCTGCCACAGAAACTGCTGTCCTCCCAGAACCTGGCTAACTGGGATATTCATGCATTGGACAACTTCCTGGGGCTGGTAGAATCAGGTGGAAGAGTTGGGAGATGAAGCTAGACTTCATGGAGTAGATAACAGACTTTTAAAGTCTATCTATCCCTGATGTGAGATTCTAAGATTTTATGCTTGTAACTTAACTCAAACCTGAAATAATCACAGTATTAAATTCTGGGCTTCATACATTAAAGGGAACAAACCAGACTATGTCCAGAGAAGAGTGAGTAGAATGGAACAGGGAATCGAGGCCATATCACCATCTCACAGCTGACACAAATTATGTACCTACTGTGCAGATGCTGGACTACGTATCGCACGTAGATTAATAAGGCACAGCTTCTTGCCTTCAAAGAGTGATCCAATCTAGAAATATGAGTTTAATAATAATAATCCACACTCACCAACTGCTTCCAATATGGCTAATGCTGTTGTAGACTTTTGCATGTATTATCTGGTTTAGTTCCCATTTACAGGTGAGAAAACAGAAACCCAGAGAAGTTACACTTTGTGACAGTTTAATACCATGAAGATTTATTGAAAGAGGGCTCTTTAGCCTGGAGAAGAGAGGATTCGTGGGTCACTTGTCTTCAGACTTCTGTCCGAGCCCAAGAGAACAGACGTATGCGGCTCCAGAGGGCAGAGCTGGAACCCAGGAATGAATGCACGCTTGGAATCACTACAAGGGGGGAAAATCTGTCTTAGGAGTCAGAGTGGTCCATGTCTAGAACAGGCTTCCCAGGGAGGAAGAGGGATGTCTAAGCAGAGGCTGCATGACCATTCAGGAAGGGAAGAGGGGGGAATGTGTCTAAAGGGCTCTCGTAGTTGTGGCAGGCTGCACATCTCCATTTCCTGGCTGCACACTGGCTTAAAGATCCAAACATGATACTTTTAAAGTCCTCTGGGGATCCACACTTCTGTTACCAAAGAGAAATGTGTCTCCCTCTGTACACAGGAAGCCCCTGTGTCGTGTTTGTGTTCATCTTCCTTCACAC
The DNA here is from genome assembly GCF_042477335.2 of Ovis canadensis. NCBI lineage: Eukaryota > Metazoa > Chordata > Mammalia > Artiodactyla > Bovidae > Ovis > Ovis canadensis. The sequence goes on from NC_091727.1 coordinate 64,302,348, forward strand.
ATTTCCCAATTCTCTTACCCCTCCCCAAGGAGTCTGGGCCATCCATGTCTTGCAAAAGAATACCACCACAGTCTTTCCCCATAGTTTCCTACTCAGGCCTTGGGCTGACATTTTTGCTGTGGAAACTGCAGACCAAGAGTCAAGCAGTGACTCTTTCTCAATCAGGGGTCAGACCGTAGCAGATGACCAACAGACCAGTCACCACAAGCCAGGTCCACATAGCCAAAAGACCCTTATGCCTCATACATGGTGAACTGTGATCACCCATTTATCAAACCCAGGTGCTCTTCTGACTGCCAAGATAAATACTCTTGGCCTTCCTCTAAGTCTGGCCCAAAGCAGAGCATCTGGCGGTGAAGAAGATTGCTAGAAGCAGCCAAGCTTGTGAGGTGGTCAGGCATGGCCCTCAGGGTCACCCCTTTCATAGCCTTCAAGCTCTGGTAGTGAAGGTCCAGACTGGCCAAGAGAGAGCAGCCAAGGCCCTTGCTTGGGAAGGCTACTCTGCTTGAAGCTAGAGAAGTCAAGGCACTGAGCTCCTGTCGGCAGGGAGGCTGTGACTGGGAGTCCTTCATGCCCTTCAGAAAGAGCTTCCATGGAGAGAAGTGCAGGCCTCAGAAGGTCCCTGGAGTTAAAGTCATCCCCACATTGCCCGACCATGTTACCTGAGGGCTTCCCACATGGCTCAGATGGTAAAGAATCTGCCTACAATGCAAGAGACCCAAGTTCAATCCCCAGGTCAGGAAGATCCCTTGCAGAAGGAAATGACTACCCACTCCAGTATGCTTGCCTGTCTTGCCTAGAGAATTTCATGGAATTCTGTGGACAGAGAAACCTACAGTTCATGGGGTCGCAAAGAGTCAGACACAACTGAGAAACTAACGCTTTCACTTTCCATGTTGCCTGAGAGAGCCAGGGAGCAAATGGTGGTGAGGGAAGACTCCTGAATGTGAGATCCTGGGCTTGTTCCATGAAGGCCCAGATGCTTCACTAGGAAGACTGCCCTGAAAAGACTTTGTGGAGGGGGCTTTTGAGGGGCTCTCCCCTCTGGCTTCTGTGCCCCCAACACAGGTGCAACCCCTTGTTCCTCCAGTCCACATAATCTCAAATAATCAGGTGGGTGAAGACTAAATGAATAATATTTGTCCAGAGATTTGTCAAGGGCAAATGGACAGTGGAGAAGTAGGGACTGGCCTCAGAACTAGTGGTGCCATGGGTTGTCACATTCTGGAAATGGTTCCAGGCTATTATGAGGTGCTGAAGGGCAGGAAGCCTACCAGGGAAATCTCTTGGGGGATGCTGCCTACTTAGGTCAAGTGTGATATGCCAAGATAATACTTTCAGGTTGAACATTATATCATTGTACCAACTGCAACCCCCTAAGCTGGGGATAGGGGACTTGATTCTAGAAAGACCAGGGAGTTGTCAGGTTAAAATAGAGGAGATGGTTTTGGATGGGTAGAAGTAGGAAGTACTCAGTCACTTATGACCCAAGTCTATACCTGAAACTTGTATGCCCTCAGCTATGGATAACTGCAGGCCACCGGGCTCCAGTGGAGCTGCCACAGGTTGGGAGGCTGAAGATGGAAATGCAATGAAGAGAATTCTTGGCTGAGGTGAGCTACTACACCATGGGCAAGCCAGCAAATTTCCAGAGTGTAGCTGTTGCTCAGGCTGATGTCCAACAGAGAAGGGGATCTGAGAAGGTGCCCCGAGCCAGGCACATCATGTGGTTGTTTGAGAGATTTAGGCTCTCCAGGGAGCTGAGTTTGATCACCTGGTAAGCAGTCATGCCACTGATGAGGTAATTGACTGAGAGGTCCAGAACCCGAGGGTAACACAAGAACTCGAGTGCTCTGTCATTAGCCAGATGGTTATGGTCCAAGAGACTGGCTGCCAGGGTGAGGGAGCTGAGCTGACAAAGCTGGCCAAGGGCTTCTGAGGCTAGAAGCTCCAGCTGGCTACCCCTGAGGTCCAAGCCTTGGTTGCACCATCCCCTCTAGGACTTTTACGAGGTTGTGAGAGAGGTCGAGCTGTTCCACACTCTATGTTAGCCCTGCCAGAAAAGTTTGGAAGCCAAGACCCTGGCAAGAAACACTCAGCCTGGCCGTCAGGGTGGAGGAGAGAAAAGAATATCCTGCGAAATAGACAGAGTCGGGTGGAGTAGGGGAGAAAGAGCTAAACCCCATTTACACACACACACACGCACACACACAGAGGCACACAAGGTCTTGAGCATTTCCCTTGGCATTGCCACATAACATTACCCCACTCCAAGCAACAGGAGTGGTTGTTCCTACTTTATAGATAATGAAAGAAGCTCAGAGAAGTAAAGTGACCTGTCCAGTGTACAGGATTTTAACCCAAGTCTGGCTGACTCAAAACCTATGCCCTTTCCACTATTTATCTTGCTTCCTTGAGCGTATCTTTTTCTAGTTCAAAAAGCCCTTGTTCTCTATGGCAACAGGAAATTTGTTTCCATCCATGAATGAATCAGGCGGTCCTACAGTACAATACAATCAATACAGTCCTTGAATGTTAGGGCTGGAAGAGACCTTCGAGACTATTTCTCTCTGACAATACTCTCATTTTATAGCTGGAACAATGAAAGGCTCAGAGACGGGAACAGGTTTGTCTAAGCCGACAGCAAACCCGAGTCTGAATCTGACCGCTCACCCTGTTCCCCAGGAACTCACCAAGTAGGGGCAAAGAAGAGGGAGAGGCAACGATGGATCCGTGTATAGACTGTTTATACACGGATAGACCCTGCCTTCCCCTGGTTACTCTTTTCATGGGAATGGGGCACCCATCCAGGACAGGAAAAACCTACTTCTAGCCTTTTGTCTTGGGAGAAAGGTCAACCAGGGAAGTTCTCCTCCCACCCCCCCCCACCCCATGACACTACTCCCCCAAATAACTTAGTGAATAAAAATTCATCTTGGGGTAAAAACACGAGTCCAATTCCTGATTTTACCATTAGCTAGCCTAACAATCGTAGGCAAATTCTGTCATTGCCTTGAGCCTCACTTTTCTTATCTATAAAATAGGGATGGTAATACCTCCCTCATAGAGTTGTTGTGGAGATACAACGCGATGACATCTATAAAGCACTCAACACAAAGTACTCACATATAAGTATTCATTTGTCCCTTTCTTATCCACGACAAACTCATATATTTTCACCCGAGTGGGCCAGAAAGGCAAAAGTCTCCAGTACAGGGAAGATAGCCTTGGGGCAGAGGGGCAGAATTTCTACTACTGCCCATGAGGTGCAGAGACAGCCAGGCCAGAAGCAGTCTGAGTCCTAATTGGGCCTTGCAGTTGGGTTCCTTTAGTTTTCCTCCAAACTGTGAACCTGGGCTGGACCTTGGGTAATTTTAAATACTCCCATGCCAGGGCAGGACGTGCTGATAAAAGATGGGAAAAGCAAGAACCAACAATACGCCCTGGGTAAAAGTAATGCAGAGGAGAGGATGAAGGCGATTGAAAGTGAAAAGGAAACAGAGGAGAAGTGCTGGACTTTCCTAACCTCTCCGAATGCCAGGAAATAAACTGGGATACCTTCCTGGACTGGCCTATGAGTTTCCCTCCAGTCCTTGGGGACTGCTATAGGGAAACTCCTTAAGTGGAAGGGAAATGCAGGCTCTGAGTAAATTCACCAGCCTTTCAGCCCCTGTATCATGGGACTCTGGCTCCAAGATGAGAGGGAAGTCAGAGGGTGGGAGCCATGCCGAATCAGGGATAGGCCTCTACCACTTAGCAGGTAAAGGGCTGGGTGGCCCTTCCTCCAGTTATTCCGTTAATTAGTATCAGGTGCTGTGGGGAATGAGGAGCCTCGTCTCACCTGTATTAAAAACAACAACAACCTGTACCATAATTTCCTTCCCTGGCCCTAGCACTCCTTCTTTTTTCAGGCAAGCTTTTAGAAAAACTTGGTTGTTGATTTCTCCCTCTGAAAAGAATCCATACTCTTCATCTGTTGGTCTCCATCCCCACTGCAACTTCTCGCATCTGAGCCCAGCTCATCTCTCACCTCCCTCCAGTCTCTGTCCTTCTTCAAGGTAGCTGGATCACCAAGCCAGCAAATGTAACCATCCTTTTCCTTGCTTTAAACTCTTCGATGGCTCCCCACTGCATGCCGGATTAGGTCCCACTCTCCTTCTCATGAGGCCCTTTGGGATCTGGCCCCTGTCTTTATTTCTTGTCACTTCCCCACAAAAAAAAATTCAGTCATACTTTACTTACAGGTACTCTGGGATATACACATATTGTTTCATGCCTCTGTCTATTTGCATCTACCATTCTTTCTTGCTGGGATTCTCTTTCCAGCTTGATTGCTTGGCATATTTTGACCTGACCTATGAGCTACAGCTGAAACATGGTCTCTTATGTGAAGCCTTCCTTGATCTCCCACCTTCTCTTGGCTTCAGTCTTCTAGTCACCTAAGCGGCACCCTACTAACACTCGCTAGTCAGTTCTTATCAAGTCTAGTCTTATTTATCCCCATCCCTGACCCTGATTTTTCTTCAGTGGAGCCTTCTTCCATACCAGGCACTCTGCTAATGTTGTATACATACAGCATTATCCCATTAAGTCACCCTACCACCCTGTGAGTTTGGAACCATTATTATCCTCATTTTACAGCTGAGAAAACTAAGGCTTGAAGAATCTGGGTCAGTTACCCAACATCACCCAGGATACAGGGCTAATAAGAGTTAATACAGTGGAGATCCAAACCCAGGCTGATTCAAAAGGCTTCACCCTGGCACTAAAAGCACCTAGCCTTTACCCCTAAACATCCCTTAAGGCAGAGGCTTGTGGAAGCTGGGCAGAAGTGGAGAGAAAATATCTTTAGATCCCTATGCCCTGATGTCCTAGAGGCTGCAGACAATGACCTTGGAGCAGCCCAGTGCCTAGTATCTGTGGCTTCTGGAAAGAAACTAGTACCTTTCTTAGGAGAAAAAGATGCAAGGCTTCAGGCGCTAATGCTGCCTGCTTCAACAGCTCACACAAAATCCCCTGGCCCAGACTTGACAGAGAAGGTCAAACAGTCCTGGGCAAGACTGACAGCCAGCAGGGAAAAATCAAGGGGCAGAGGCAGGGGGGCGAGCAAATAAGCCAGAGTTCAGGCTCCAACTGCCACCTGGTGGTCACCTTAGAGAGGCAAATGGATGGGGCTGGCTGGGGTTCTGTCTTGGCACAAGCCACGAGGCAGAAAGACTGCTGATCCTGGCTCACAGCATTCTTTCACTCACTCATGCATTCGTCTATCTATCCACTCATTTCTTCATTCATTTTACAAAGGTGTTTTGTACTAGGCACAGTTTTGTTGTTGTTTTTCAGTTGCTAAGTCATGTCCAACTCTTTGTGACCCCGTGGACTGCAGCACACCAGGCTCCTCTGTCCTCCACTATCTCCCAGAGATTGCTCAAATTCATGTCCATTGAGTTGGCGATGTTATGACTTCAATGGTAAAGAATCAGCCTGCCAATGCAGGAGATGTAATTTTGATCCCTGGGTCAGGGAGATCCCCTGGAGAAGGAAATGCAACCCACTTCAGTATTCTTGCCTGGAAAATCTCAAGGACAGAGGAGCCTGGCAGGCTACAGTCCATGAGGTCACAAAAGAGTCAGACACGACTTAGGAACTAAACAACAACAACAGGCACAGTTTAGGCACTGGGAGTATAGCAGTGAACAAAACAAAAATGCCTGCTGTCACTGAGCTCATAGTTTAGTGGGAGGAGACAGACAAAAGATAAATAAGTAGATGACATTGAGTATTAATTAGATGGTGGTGAAAAAGGAAAAGTGAAAGTCGCTCAGTCGTGTCCGACTCTTTGCGACCCCATGGACTATGCGGTCCATGGAATTCTCCAGGCCAGAATACTGGAGTAGGTAGTTGTTCCCTTCTCCTGGGGAATCTTCCCCACCCAGGAATCGAACCCAGGTCTCCCTCATTGCAGGCAGATTCTTTACTAGCTGAGCCACCAGGGAAGCCCAAGAAAACTGGAGTGGGTAGCCTATCCCTTCTCCAGGGGATATTCCTGATCCAGGAATCGATGCGGGGTCTCCTGCATTGCAGGCGGATTCTTTACCAGCTGGGCTACCAGGATGGTGATGAACGCTATGGTGAAAACACAGGGAAAGGGGAGAGGCAAAGGCTTTGCCATTTTAAATAAAGTCTCACTGAGAAGATGAAACTTCAGAAAAGACTTCGAGGAGATAAGGGAGGTAGCAATAGAGATGTCTGTGGAAAGAAGGTTTTTAGATAATGAAACAGCCCAGGAAAGATTCTACTGCTGCTGCTACTGCTAAGTCGCTTCAGTCGTGTCCGACTCTGTGCGACCCCATAGATGGCAGCCCACCAGGCTCCCCCATCCCTGGGATTCTCCAGGCAAGAACACTGGAGTGGGTTGCCATTTCCTTCTCCAATGCATGAAAGTGAAAAGTGAAAATGAAATCACTCGGTCGTGTCCAACTCTTCATGACCCCATGGACTGCAGCCTACCAGGCTCCTCCGTCCACGGGATTTTCCAGGCAAGAGTACTGGAGTGGAGTGCCATTGCCTTCTCCGAGGAAAGATTCTAAGGTAGGAGCATATGTGATGTGACTGAGGGGCAATCACAGTGGCTGGAGCAGAGTGAATAAGGGGAGGAGTAATAGGAGATAAGGGGTTTCACTGGTGGCTCAGTGATAAAGAATCCACCTGCAATGCAGGAGACGTGGGTTCAATCCCTCGGTCAGGTCAGGAAGATTCCCCTGGAGAAGGGAATGGCTACCCACTCCAGTATTCTTGCCTGGGAAATCCCATGGGCAGAGGCACCTGGTGGGCTACAGTCCATGGGGGTCACAAAAGTCAGACATGACTTAGTGAGTAAACCACCACCACTAATAGGAGATAAACATGGAGAGGCAAAGAATCTGCCTGCAATGTGGGAGACCTGGGTTTGATCCCTGGGTTGGGAAGATCCCCTGGAGAAGGGAAAGGCTACCCACTCCAGTATTCTGGTCTGGAGAATCCATGGGGTAGCAAAGAGTCGGACACGACTGAGCAACTTTCACTTACTCACATACTCACTGATGGAGAGGTAGGCGGGGTTAGATCCAGTGGGGCTCTGAAGACCTGTTTTACATACCTACTGAGTGAGATGGTGGGAGACTGGAAGGATAAGTTGCCCAGGATCACCCAAGCTAGCAAGTGGCACTAGGCATTCTGTCTTGAAAGCTGGTGCTCTGCAGTACTGACAAGGATAGACACATAGAGCAGTGGGAAAAAAGAACCCAGAAATAGACCCACACATATCTTTCCAACTGAGTTTTGACAAAGGTACAAAGCAACTCAATGGAGGAAGGATAGTCTTTCCAACAAATGGTAGTAGAGCAATTGAACAACCATAGGGGAAAAAAATAAATCCCAACTTTATAAAAAAATGAATTACAAAAAAATGGATTGCAGACTTAAATGTATAACATAAAATTATAGAACTCTTGGAAAAAATAGGAGAACATCTTTAGGACTCAAACATGTTTGGAACCAAACGTTTTTGACTCTAGGCAAAGAGTTTTTAGGCTTGACAATAAAAGCACAATCCATAAAAGTAAAAAATGATAAATTGGACCTCATCAAAATTAAACATTTTGCTATGTGGAAGACATGTTTGATTCACACAAAGAGACATGAATATTCATAGCAGCCAAAACCTGAAACAATCCAGATGTCCTTCATCAGGTGAATGGTTAAACAAACTGATACATCCATACCATGGGATACTTATTATTCAGCAGTAAAAAGAATGAACTCTTGATATAGCTAACAACTTGGATGAACCTCCAGAGAATTATGCTGAGTGAAAAAAGCCAATTCTAAAAGGTTATATACTATGTGATTCCATTTTATAAAATTCTTGAAATAACAAAATTATAGACATGGAGAACAGATTTATGATCGCCAGGGACTAAGAATGAAGGGAAGGAAGTAGGTTATAAAAGGACAACACAAGGAATTCCTTGCGATGATTGAACACCTCTGTGTCTTGACCCACGCTGTGGATACATGAATCTCCACAGTTGATAAAATTGCATTAGAACTACACACACACACAGATGAGTTCATGTGAAACTGGTGAAATCTGAATAAGCTCTGTGGATTGTATCAGTGTCCATTAACTGGTTTTGATACTGTATTGTAGATAGAGAGGATGCCAACACTGGCAGAGGTGGGGTAAAGGATGTACAACACCTCCTTGCAGCTTCCTGTGAATTACTTTAAAACAGAGATCGCAAAACAAACAAAAATCTTAGATGAAACCATTCAAGATTCTAAACAATAAACTCAGAGTATTTGATCAAAAAAGTTTGAAGATCTCCACTATGTCAGTTTTTAAAAAAAAACAAAAACACCTTAACAGATTTAATAACATTGATACCCAAAAAAGTCAGTTCCTCAAGAAAAGATCAGAACTACTTATATTCTGACATTAATAAGGGGATAGTCAAGATGACGCTTAGTCTAATACTCTTACTTTACAGATGGGGGAAATGAGGCTCAGAGACAGGAGGCTATTTGCCAAGGTCATACAGCAGAGAAGAAGGATAGAATTAAATCCTCTTGGTTCCCGGTTTTAGAGAGGATGATAAGAGGCTCAGCAGGGGAAACAAGGTCAAGTGCCTCCCTCTCTGTGGGCCTCTCTTCCTTAAACTCTAACTTAAAATGGCTGATTTGAGTATGTAAAGTGCCTAGCCCAGTGCCTGGCACCTAACTGGTATTTTATAAACTGTAGTTTCCTTACTCCCTTTGTTGAGAGGGGGGCCACCATACCTTCATTCAGAGCCAGAGGGAAAGAGACAAAGATTACAGCCACAGCAGGGAGTCACCCTTACCTTCCTTCCAGTTCACCCTGATTTCTAGACCTCTAGTAGGGATTGATTCTGGTTATGTCCTGGGGGTAGGGTTGAGGGTCACCATGGAGATGCCTGGAAGGATGGGGACAAGATTTCTGTTTCTATGGTGACTGCCTGAAAGCAGGATGTGATCTGGAAGAAAGGTTAGGGAGTATAGAGTTCTTTCCATGGAGATGGGGTGGGGACACTCTGAGCCTCATCTAGGGATGGAGGTAGGGGAATTAGAGAAATGAAGCCACTCATCTCCATGGCAACAGATGGGGAAGGGGTGGAGTCACCCAGGGAACAGCAGGTGGTAAAGCTTTCTATCATGCTAGAAAGCTGCTAGGAGTTCACTTAGAGCTATTTAAATGTTTTAAATGTTTCTCCATATAGCACCTAAATTCATCTCTCATATCACCAGTATGCCTCACACGTTGGAAAGACTGACTAGTATACCTACTGTAGTCTCTTTCAGAGCTACTGTATGGGGGGCAGCTAAGACATTATCTAAGTTTTTTGGAAATAAGTGCCTTACAAATGGGCATGCAATAGCTCCTGCTTGCCTTGCAATCCATGGAAGCAGGGGTTTTGTCTGTTTCATTCGTTCCAGCACCTAGAACAGTGTCTTGCACATCCACACATCCAATGAATGCATGTTGAATGAATTAATTACCTACCTCTTGTTGCCTCCAACTGTAAGTTCCAATAATATTGAAAAACTTCAAGTTCCCTATACATCCTGTCCCTATTCAAGACTCAAGCATCATCTCTTTTGAGAGTCTATGAACCCTTTGAATAAGTTTCCCTTCTTGGTGTTTCTGTCATACCTACCATGTATCACTATAAAATCATATACCACTTTACACTGAGACAGTGGAAACAGTGTCAGACTTTATTTTGGGGGGCTCCAAAATCACTGCAGATAGTGATTAAAGCCATGAAATTAAAAGATGCTTACTCCTTGGAAGGAAAGTTATGACCAACCTAGATAGCATATTCAAAAGCAATCTTTGCCAACAAAGGTCCGTCTAGTCAAGCTATAGTTTTTCCAGTGGTCATGTATGGATGTGAGAGTTGGAATGTGAAGAAAACTGAGCGCCAAAGAATTGATGCTTTTGAACTGTGGTGTTGGAGAAGACTCTTGAGAGTCCCCTGGACTGCAAGGAGATCCAACCAGTCCATCCTAAAGGAGACCATTCCTGGGTCTTCATTGGAAGGACTGATGTTGAAGCTGAAACTCCAATACTTTGGCCACCTCATGCGAAGAGCTGACTCATTGGAAAAGACCCTGATGCTGGGAGGGACTGGGGGCAGGAGGAGAAGGGGATGACAGAGGACGAGATGGCTGGATGGCATCACTGACTCGATGGACATGAGTTTGAGTGAACTCCGGGAATTGGTGATGGACAGGGAGGCCTGGCGTGCTGCGATTCATGGGGTCGCAAAGAGTCGAACACGACTGAGCAACTGAACTGGACTGATTGTCTCTCTCCTTCACCTAGCAGTTAGTACCCCAGGAACAAAGACTACACATACTGATATCCCAGCTGCTAGCACAGTGGCTGGCACATAATAGGTCCTTAATAAGTATTGAAGTAAACCGAATGCCTCCCTATTGCTTACAGCACATCAAGTTCTACGCACTTCTGGCTGACTCTGCATCCTCCATATGTGGGTCAGCCTACTGATGCAACCTTACTTCCTTTTACTTTTTAGCAAAGTCTGTTACATGTCCATTCCCCCTTTCCTTCTTCTCTAGGGATGTAATTTCCCCCTTCTTTTGTAGTGTAGGATAGTGGTTAAAAACATGGCCTCTGAGATAGGATCTGGATTCAGTGGAGTTGGGTTCAAATCCCATGATAAAGGAACACTATTGAGCCAGTTATTTTAATCTCTCTGAGCCACAATTTCTTCATCTGTAAAATAAGGATATAGCAACACCTATTTCTTATGGCAGTTGTAAGGATTCATTGAGAAAATGCATATAAAACACTCAGCACAGTCACCTGACAGTAAATGAGCACTCAGAGAAGGTAAGGTTTTTATTGTTTTGTAATTCATTTAACATTGAGTCCCTACTTAACAGGTATCAGGTGCTGTGCTGAGGCAAACAAAGTTGAATGAGACCCTCTCCCTGACCTCAGGCTAGTGAAACACGACTGTGGATAAAGAAAACCAGAGTCCAGCACTATCACAGGGAGATGAATAAGAGAAGGGCACCTCACCTGCAGGTGAAAGATCAAGAGATGCTTCCTTCATTTAAGTTGTCAGTACTAAATAAAAATTTGCCAGGCAGACAAGGGAGAGAAGGACGCTGCCTGCAGAAGGCACCACCATGCAAATACATGAAGGCCTAAGAGGACACGATAGTTTTAGAGAACTATGAGGGTCTGCTGAAGGTGGAGCTTAGGATCCATGGGTGAACAGAATGAAAAGGATATCAGCAGCAGAGATATCAGAAAGTCAGGGATGGAGTTTGCCCTTTAACAGGATGTGCCCTCCCCCCTCCCCCCCCAACCGAGCTAAAGTTATTCCTTACATTCTTACCAAATTCCTATTTGATTGTTTGTTTACTGGTCTTTTCCACTGAACTATGGATCCCTTAAGGGCTCAAAACCAGTGTCTTGTTCTTTGAATTCTCAGTGTCTAGAGTTCAGGTGGGCTTCTCTGGTGGCTCAGATGGTAAAAAATCTGCCCGCATGACTCAGAGTCATGCATTCTGTCCATAAAGAAAAGTTAAAACAAAATTCAATTCCTAGTTTGAAGAATGTCAGTAAACCTAAGTATGGACTTAACCTTGCTTCAAAAAGTGCACAGAATTCTAAAGGTTTGTTTATTGGAGAAAAAGCTGTTCTCATGAAGAAGAAAAAGCAAGGACAGAAATAAAGTAGACGAACTAAGACACAGAAAAAGCAGAAGTAACAACCTGAAGCTTTTTTTTCCCCCCTCACTGACTACTGGTAATAAAATTGTGATAAATCTAAAAAAAAAAAAAAAAAAAAAAAAAACTGCCTGCAATGTGGGAGACCAAGGTTTGATCCCTGGGTCACGAAGATGCTCTGGAGAAGGGAATGGCAACCCACTCCAGTATTCTTGCCTGGGAAATCCCATGGACAGAAGAGCCTGGTAGGCTACAGTCCATGGGGTCACAAACAGTTGGATATGACTGAACGACTAACACACACACATGTACACAGGATTCAGGTTGCACATAACACATGTGGAAAGAAGGAAGGAAGGGACTTCTACAAGGTCACACAGCTACTCAGTCACAGAGGTAGGTCTCAAATATCGGTCTCCAGGGTGTTTTTAACTGCTGTACCACATTCCTCAGAGTTGGATATAAAAGTACGGATTTCACCCTTTCATTTAATTATGTCTTCATCATACTGGAGTTCTTCCTTTCATGGCTCAATGAACATCTTGCTACTAGTCAGGCAAAGTCAGACCTCAGAAATACTTAGTGAAGATAGTTTGAAAACTAAGGATTAAGTCATTATTCCATAAATAATTTTTGGCGAATTACAACCTACTCTTGGCTTTATGCCGCTCACAATTTGATCTCATCTAGTGTTACTGTGGGCATTACAGGTACGAATATCAGTGGACTATTCTTCACTCAAGACAAAACAGCAATAGGTCAAAGATACAAATTGCCAAGTGCCCCAATTCAGACAGGCAGGAAAAGGCCGACTACAACACTTCTCTCATGACTCACAAATTTTATCTAAGATAACAAATCTGTGTTGATTCAAACATGACAAATGAATATCCATCATTTCAAACAGGGAGTCACAACTGGGAATACTTAAAAAGTTCATCTCTTTTCTATATTCATGCATAGATTACTTCAAATGCTTCCTACTATTTTCCTGGATTCTAGTTTCTCTCGATTTCAACTTACTCTATATACTGTTGCCCAGTTAGTCATTTTAGCCCTGTGACTTTGGGCAAGTTACCTAACTTCTCAGAGTCTCGGTTTCTTCATCTGCTAAATGAGGGGGCTATGCTATTAGTAGATTAGTCCCTCAGGCTTCCCAGGTGGCTCTAGTGGTAAAGAACCCACCTGCCAATGCAGGTAGACGTAAGAGGCGTGGGTTCGATCCCTGGGTCAGGAAGATCCCCTGGAGGAGGGCATGGCAACCCACTCCAGTCTTCTTGCCTGGAGAGTCACATGGTCAGAGGAGCCTGGGGAGCTACCATCCGTAGAGTCACATGGAGTCGGACACAACTGAAGCGACTTAGCACACACACATGCACTTGAGTCCCTCAGAGGTGCTTTGGTGCCTTGGGTGCCACTGCAGAAGCTGGGGGAAAGATGGGTTAAGTTGGCAGGCTTCTGGGTATCCACCTCAAATACAGCAGCCCTTTTAGAAATTATGGTCCTCTCTAAAATTCAATTTGGAAAAAGTTCTGCTACTACACAAAGTTTAATATTACATTTATAAGATTTCTAAGGGCCCTTATAGATCCCCTAAACTGGGATTTTTTTAAAAAAATTTCCCATACACAACAGGGATTTAATGTGATAAAATGTTTACACACAGAAACACAATAAACAGCTCATTTTTAGTATTACTTTTTTCTAACCACTTTTTAATCTTGGTAGTATCTCAAAATAAGATGCAATGCAATACTTAACATGATGATGTGAATATATCATATGCACTTTGAAAGTGATTGGCAATTCTCATGAAGACTGTATGTTGAAAGCCATAGAAAAATGGCTTACAAAGCTCAAGACCAAATTCAAATTCTGTATATTTTTTTTTTCTCTTAGGCAACAGTAAATCTATGTCTTAATTCAAACAAATGTGCAGGAATGAATTATCTTTAGCCTCACAATTACTGTGTCTAAGTCTCCTTCGCAAGTACAGTATCTTTCTTCTTTGTATTCTTTGCCAAGGCAGACCCTGAAAGTTCAGTTTACCAGACTCATTAGAAGTGCCAGACAAATCAGACTGGTAATTCACCAGAGCTTCCTTTCCTCCTCAGCTTCTAAAGTGTTGCAAGGGGAGGCTTATTAGAATCACCTGGGGAGATTTTTCAACCCACACATGCCCTTCTCCTTCTTGCCAAGTACTCACTGGAGAAGGAAATAGCACCTCACTCCAGTACTCCTTGGAAGGAAAGTTATGACCAACCTAGACAGCATATTCAAAAGCAGAGACATTCCTTTGCCAACAAAGGTCCGTCTAGTCAAGGCAATGCTTTTTCCTGTGGTCATGTATGGATGTGAGAGTTGGACTGTGAAGAAGGCTGAGCGCCGAAGAATTGCTGCTTTTGAACTGTGGTGTTGGAGAAGACTCTTGAGGGTCCCTTGGACTCCAAGGAGATCCAACCAATCCATTCTGAAGGAGATCAGCCCTGGGATTTCTATGGAAGGAATGATGCTAAAGTTGAAACTCCAGTACTTTGGCCACCTCATGCGAAGAGTTGACTCATTGGAAAAGACTCTGATGCTGGAAAGGATTGGGGACAGGAGGAGAAGGGGACGACAGAGGATGAGATGGCTGGATGGCATCACGGACTCGATGGACGTGAGTCTGAGTGAACTCCTGGAGTTGGTGATGGACAGGGAGGCCTGGCGTGCTGCGATTCACGGGGTCGCAAAAAGTCGGACACGACTGAGCGATTGAACTGAACTGAACCAGTACTCTTGCCTGGAAAATCCATGGATGGAGGAGCCTAGTAGGCTGCAGTCCATGGGGTCACGAAGAGTCAGATACACTGAGCGACTTCACTTTCACTTTTCACTTTCATGCATCGGAGAAGGAAATGGCAACCCACTCCAGTGCTTTTGCCTGGAGAATCCCAGGGACGGGGGAGCCTGGTGGGCTGCCGTCTATGGGATCACACAGAGTCGGACACTGAAGCAACTTAGCAGCAGCAGCAGCACTCGTTTAGCTTGGGGCTTCATTCTGTCCCACATAAAAGATCTCTCCATCTTCTAAACTCCTACTCAATTTAAGGTAGATGGGGTAAAGACACCTGAACTTAGAAGACACTGGCTTTGTCACAACTGGTTGGGCAAGTCACTTAACTTATCTGATCTCAAGTTTTTTTTCCTCTAATTTTTGAGATTCCCTTCCAAATTTGAAATTCTATGACTGCATGTCATGTCAAAGGAGCTTTCAGACTACTCCTAGCATAGAATGATTTGTCATTTTTTGGGTTTCCAACAATCTGGGCAATACAACATATCCCCTGGTTATATACTGTCCTATATTGCCCTCTAGTTGTTTTTACATGAAAAATTTTTCTTCTCAATGACAGTTTAAGCTATATTTAGTTAAAAATCTTATTTTCCATGGCAGGCAATATGCATTTTAATTAACTTAAATCTCCTAGGACAACTCAGGGTGTGTCCTAAGGTGAAGTGAAGTGAAGTGAAAGTCTCCAGTCATGTCCAACTCTTTGTGACCCCATGGACTATACAGTCCATGGAATTCTCCAGGCCAGAATACTGGAGTGGGTAGCTGTTCCCTTCTCCAGGGGATCTTCCCAACCCAGGTTTCCTGCATTGCAGGTAGATTCTTTATCAGCTGAGCCATGAGGGAAGCCCAAGAAAACTGGAGTGGGTAGCCTATCCCTTCTCCAGGGCATCTTCCTGACCCAGGAATCAAAGCGGGGTTTCCTGCATTGCAGGCAGATTCTTTACCAGCTGAGCTACCAAGGAAATCCTAAGGTAATCAGAATATATTTTATTGATTTGTTCAAAGCAATGAGATCTCTTCTCTCAAAGTCCTGGAATTATATTTTTACATCAGTGCAGTAGAATGGGAAGGGGTGGGAGGTGGGAGGGAGGTTCAAGAGGGAGGGGACATATGTATACCTATGGCTGATTCATGTTGATGTATGGCAGAAATCAACACAATATTGTAAAGCAATTATCCTTCCATTAAAAATAAATAAATTTTAAAATTAAAAAAATAATGTGAGTCACAAACGTGAACTTGATATGTAATTCTAAGTTTTCTAGTAGGCATAGTTAAAAAGCGAAGACAAGTGAAATTAATTTTAATAATATACTTAACCCAATATATACACAAAATATTAGCATTTCAACATGTAGTCAGTGTAAAAATAATTGAGATATTTTGTATTATTTTTTCATAATTTTTTTTTCAAAATCCGGTGCATATTTTACATTGACAGCACATCTCAATTCAAATAGCCACATTCAAGGGCTCAATAGCCCCATGTGGCAAGTGGCTACCGTATTGAACAGCGCCGTTCTGCATAATAGATCTGCTTTCCAAACCGAACACTTATTTTTCTATTCCTATGATGACATTGGGCACGTAATAAGTACCAGGCACTGGGCTAGCCAGAGGAGCGCAAAGATTAATCAGACTCATACAGGTAAGGGAGATAGATTTGTAAATCACTAGCTGTAATATGTGGTAGGTGTTCTGATAGAGATGCACCAAAAATTTTCATTTGGCAGGAGAAAGGGGCTCAAGGAAGTTTTCAGAGCAAGTGACTTTTGAAAACGTGTGTGTGTGTGTATAGGAGGGGTGATTTTTGATTGTGTATGTGTGTAAAGGGGTGACAGTAACTGGTGTGTGTGTGTGTGTGTGTGTGTGTGTGTGTGTATAAGAGGGGTGACGTCACGGGGAAGAGGAAGGGCGAGGATTGGCAGGTAGGAACCCAAAGCTCGAGCTGCTGGGTTGCCGGAAGCCGGAGGGGGGCGCTACTTGCCCTTCGCTCTCACGCGCGCAGACCTGCGAACCCGGCAAGCTGCGCGGAGTTCGGAGCCCCTGACCGCCCTGGCCCTTGTGGCCAGGGAGCGCCTCACGAGGTAAGGCGCTCGCCTGGCCGGCTCCTGGAGTGCTCCTGCTCCTGCCTTCTCGCGCCCGCCCTGGCTCCGAATTCAGCCTCGTCACACCCGATCCTCAGAGCCGATGACACAGTCCAGGGCCGGGTCGGCGACGAGGAGTCACGCGAAAAGCAGCGCCTGGGGTTTGCTTTTTTATTTGCGTGTGTGTTTCAGTAACAGATGTCTACTACTTGTAATAGGCAGCAGAACAAAATGAGTCCCTGGAAACGGTTGCTAGGCTGAGTTAACAGCAGCCTACGGAAATTTTCAGACGCTTAGGTAACAATGGAGCTACTGGACCAATGCGGCGCCCCTTCCGGTTTCTTCGTCTCTCGCCTAGCTCAGCTTTCCCAGGGTTGCCTTTGACCCCGGAAGTGAGGTTTTCCGGGTTCCTCCCTCCCTAAAATGGCAGCAGTCGAAGACGAGTTACTGTTACCGCGGCTCCCCGAGCTGTTCGAAACCAGCAAGCAGCTTTTGGACGAAGTGGAAATCTCAACTGAACCCACCGGCTCCCGAATAATCCAAGATAAGGTGTTCAAAGGACTGGATCTCCTGAAGAAGGCTGCAGAAATGTTGTCGCAGCTCGAGTTGTTCAGGTATGGGCGAGAGGGTAGTAACCAAAGGCAGAGAACGTATGTAATGATGATCACCAAAGGTGGAGCCATTGAGCCTGGGTGGAGGAGACCTTTGAAACTGGGAGCCTTTCTATCCTACCTCCCCCTGCGATCTTGTGTACATTGCTTGCATTCTCTACCTCTCTTCCAAGATAGTTAATTTCCGACGACTCTCCTCCTTAGTTTCGGTTATTTGCAGAGGCATTGGATGTGAGTGCTCAGCCACTTTCATTGAAGAAAGCCGGCAGCTGTTCCAGGTGCCGCCTCCCTTTGTCCCACCCCGATCCCAGCCCTCCCCTCCCCCAGGAAGCAAGGGCCACAGTTGGAATGCCTAGCCAGACTTCACAGCCTACTCTGCTCTTTGCAGCCAAAATGAAGATTTGGAGGAAATCGCGTCCACCGACCTGAAGTACCTGATGGTGCCAGCATTTCAAGGAGCGTTCGCCCTGAAACAAGTCAATCCCAGCAAGCGCCTAGATCATTTGCAGTGGGCTCGAGAACACTTTTTAAACTACTTAACGCAGTGCCAGTACTATCATGTGGCAGAGTTTGAGCTGCCCAAAACCAAGACCAACTCAGCTGAAAATAACACTGCTAATTCCTCCATGGCCTATCCTAGCATCGTTGCTATGGCATCTCACAGACAGGCTAAAATAGAGAGGTGGGTCATTTGAGGACTGCCTAATGGCAGTGCTATTGGGGAAGGGTGCATGTTTTTTCCTGGGGGGTGGGAAACAATGGTGTATGTATTCTTTGGGTTCTTATTGAGCATAGGCCCTGGTAAGAGCAAACTCTCAGTTTTTCAAGAAGCCTCTGTCTTGGTTGAAATGATCATCCCTGCCAGACTTCTAGCACCTTATGGTTGCCAACAGCAACAATATAGTTTTAGCAGTGTTTCCCAATCTCTCCCACATCACAGCATAGCAATATTCACACGGTACAGTCGGGCACCCCATGGACTATACAGTCCATGGGGTCGCAGAGTCGGACACGACTGAGCAACTTTCACTTCACTTCGCAGTGGGGTAAGTATCTTTGAAAGGCACAGATATCTTATAACTATAGTCCATTTTTGGTCCATTGATTGAGAAGCTCTGTTCTAACAATACTGGATCAGGTGTGTAACATCCTGAACTAATCTTAATACTGGCATAGCTTCATCATGTGAAAGTGCTCACAGTGTTTAGGAGCTATGCTAGGCAGTGGGGATTCAAATTGGGTATGGGCATTTGTATGAATGTGGGTGGTCTCTTCCTTGGAAGAGCATACAATCTGGTGAGGAAGCATAGAAATGATATAAATTATAGAATGATGTGATAAGAAAATGTGTAAAGTATTGGGAGAGCAGAGAAAAAGGGCACCTAACCAAAGAGGGAGCAGGAGAGAAGAGAAGGCTTCCTGGCAGAGGTGACTCCTCTGGTGAGTTGCTAAAGGATGCATAAGAGTATTATCTAGAGGAAGAGGAAAGGATGGCTTTAGCCAGCAGAGATAATAGCAGTAGAACAGCTACAGGGGCATTAAAGACCACAGTGTTGGGGTGAAGAACAACTGTAAACAGTTAGGTGATGCTGGAACACAAAGTGGGTGGTGAAGAGGGGGAAAGAATACCGAAAAATGTTGTAGGGTTCAAACCAGGGAGAGCTTGGGGTGTGAGGAAGGTGAAGGAACAACTTTGTTCTGGGAACTTGGGAAGGAGGTTTGAATCCCAGCTCCAGCATTTAATCATTCTGATTTTGGGTAGATTGCTTAGCCTCTCACTGCCTTAATTTCCCCAGGTGTAACACTGGATGATAACAGGTCCTATAAAGTAGTTAGAAGAGAAATGAATTTTAAAAACTCAGCAGTGTCTGATACAGTAAGCACTCAGTCAGCTATTGTTAGATCTTTGTAGCAAAGTACAGGTGGTGGAGTCAGAAACCTGGGTTTGAGACTCAGTTCTACTTATAAGCCATTGAACTTTGGGTAACTTGTGTAACCTGCCTGAGCCTCAGGTTACCTCATATGTGAAGTATAAGTAACAATGGTAGCTATCTCATAGGGTTAAGAGGCATTAATAAAATAAACCATGTAAAACAGCTGGCACAGTATCTGGCACATAGTAAATATTCTATGTTACCTACTATTAGGCCATGCTAAAGAGCTTGAACTTTGGTTGGTGACTTGGGATCCACTGGAGGTCCCCCCCCCCATCCCACCACAAAGAGTAGCAAGGTCATATTTGCACTTTAACTTGCATAATCTGGCAGCAGTTAGGAAGCATTCCGAGGGAGAAGATTAGGTCCAATTAGGTCACAGAGGTAATGGAGGCCTTACTATCCCAATGGCAGAAGGGATGGTGGGATATATTTATGTATAGGATTGAATCTGCAGAAAACCTGGTGATCAGTTTGTTTTGGCAGGTACGGTAGAAGGAAGCAGCATGGGAGATGTCTATGTTTCTGATGTAGTTGGAAGACTGTGGAACTCATTGAGATGGGGAATAGAAGAGGAAGAGTAGATAGGGGAGAGTATGAATTCTGTATTGAGACGTGTTTCATTTAAGATGCCTAGAAGACATCCAAGTAGAGGTATCTGTAGCATGAAACTCTGGAGAGGCCTGGTCTAGAGAGCTGAAAATTGATTGATTCATTTAACATATTTATTGAGCCTTTACTGTGTACCAGGAACTGTTCTAGGTAATGGAGAACCAGAGTCCATGCCCTCATGGAGTTCTTATTTTGGTGGAGGAGACAGACAGTAACTAGTAAATAAAAATGTGACTTTAGTGGTAAGGGCTTTAAATTATAAAGTATGGTTAAGAGCTAGTGAGCAACAGAATGATTTTTGAGGAAATGGGATAGACTGATATGAAGTGGAATTTAGTGTCATGTCCTCTGTAAGAAGGTAGAGGTAGTCTGTTGGCTTATACCAGTTTAAACAGTGAATTTGGTATCCAAATAATTGCAATGTATCAAAAAAAAAAACAAACAACTAAACGCAATAGAGAGATACAAATGGTGTTTTAGAGAATGACCAGGGAGTGATCATATCTGGTTGGAGGGATAAGGGAAAGATTTCACAATGTAGTAGCATTTGAGATGAGAGGAGAAGCTTGGTTAAAAATGTAAATTACAGGTTTGCCTGAATGTAAAAGTAATTACTACTCATGAAAGTTGGAAAACATAATTTTTTTTAATTAAAAATAAGCTTTCATCTTAGCACTGAGATGATCTTCGTTAACTTCCTGATGTCTTTCCTTTCAGATATATAGTTATTTTAGTTAATACATTTGGAGGAATGCCATTTTTTCTATTTTAAAACCTGACATCCTGTTGTGATTTCCTTTGTCTTTTGAAGCCAAGATATTTAATGGTTAAATAGTATCAGTCTTATAATTATTTAAGCTAATCTTTTATTGTCAAATGCTTAGACTGTTAATGGGTAGAGGTTTTTATTTGATTTTGTTATTCTAAGTAATGCTACAAAGAAAATAAATGTATCTCTCACTGTTTCCTTAGAATTGATTTCTAGAAGGACCAGTAAGTGCCTAGATTAAAGGGTTTGAATATTTTAAGACTCTTGATGGTAACAGTATTGCTTTCCATAGTAACAAAGTTTCAAAGTATATCCCTCCCCACCCCCCACCCCCCACCAGATGGGCAAACAAGAAAGATACCTCATTGTTTTGATTTGTATTTCTTTGGTTAAAAGCTTGATCTTTGAACTTTTTTTTTAATGCCCAACAGAGGAGATATCAACATTATGTTTTTGTTAATGGCTCCTATATTTATATACTAGCTCAGGCCTTCCCTGACCTTCAGACTTGTGCTTCCAGCACTGTTTGTGGATGTTTCACAGCCACCTCAAACTTAACTTGCCATAAATTGAATTGTTGGCTTTTTAATCCCCAAATGTACCCTCACACTCAAGTCCTAAGGATCTCAATAAAGAGACTGCCATTCACCCAGTTGTTTTAAGCTAGAAACCTAGGAGTTGGCTTCAGTTCCTCCCTTCTGGATTGCCACATCCAGTCCATCAACAAGGCCTACCAATTCCAGCTACAAAATATACCTAATGTCCTTCTGCTTATCTCTTTCTCCACAGTCATACCTTCACTTAGGCCAGCAGCATGTCTTATCTAAAATATCCAAGCTGTTAGCTATAAAGATGTGGATGATCTGCATCTGTCTCTCTGGTCTCATCATATATTGTACTCCCCCTGTTCACTGGACTCCTGCCATAATAGCCTTCTTTCAGTTCTGAACAGACCCAGCTCTTTCCTTCTACAGAATCTTTGTACGTGTTGTTCTCTTTGGGGGAAATGCTCTTCATTTATGTCTTTCTGGGCTTTGTCTTTTTTTCACTACTAAAATGTATATTCCATGAGAGCAGTAGCCATTTCTCTCTTGTTCTCTGTGATGTGTCTAGCACAGGGCCTGGCATATAGAAGGTGCTCAAAAAACATGTCTTGTTGACAAGCAGCATGTGGGGACAGCATGAGCAAAACAAGCCTAAGGCAAGGTAGTTTGAGGTATGTACAGGAAATGGAGAAGAGTCTGGTTTGGCAGAAGCTAAAAGTAGTATGGTCAGAGGACTCTAGGGAAGTGATGTGTATAGAACACTGAAAAGGAAGAGGGATGCAGAAAGACAAGTTAACATGTTATAATAGTACTCCAACTGGGAAGAGATGATAATGAAGTTACAACTGTCAGATACTACTTTTGCAAGAAGCATTTATATGATTAGAAAACAAATTGTTTAAATCCTTATTCAATTTCTGTAAGTCCTCCATCCTCTGCCTCATTTACACACTGAGGCCATCCTACATAAAACACCTAAGTAGTATGTCCTCTCTGTCTCTCTCAAAGCATGTTTCTTGACGTATCTTCTCTACTCTTAATTCCCATCTTTGAGGAGTAAGTGTAAGTCTTGTTGATTAATTGAACCTACATTCTTTTGACAGAAGTGGAGAAGTAGAAGCTGGATAAATAATGAGTCTAGTTTAGGACTTACTGAATTTAGGTCATGATGTGACAACTGGACAGCTGTGTCCATAAACAGATGGAAATGTGTAACTAAAACTTATGAGACTGTTTTGCAGCTAGTGATAAAAATTCAGGAGCATCGATGGATATGGATCAGTTCAGTTCAGTCACTCAGTCGTGTCCAACTCTTTGTGACCCCATGAATTGCAGCACGCCAGGCCTCCCTGTCCATCACCAACTCCCAGAGTTCACTCAGACTCACGTCCATCGAGTCAGTGATGCCATCCAGCCATCTCATCCTCTGTCGTCCCCTTCTCCTCCTGCCCCCAATCCCTCCCAGCATCAGAGTCTTTTCCAGTGAGTCAACTCTTCTCATGAGGTGGCCAGAGTACTGGAGTTTCAGCTTCAGCATCATTCCTTCCATAGAAATCCCAGGGTTGATCTCCTTCAGAATGGACTGGTTGGATCTCCTTGCAGTCCAAGGGACTCTCAAGAGTCTTCTCCAACACCACAGTTCAAAAGCATCAATTCTTCAGTGCTCAGCCTTCTTCACAGTCCAACTCTCACGTCCATACATGACCACTGGAAAAACCATAGCCTTGACTAGATGGAAAAAAAAAACATGCAGAGAGAAAAAACCCAAGGATAAAACCTTGGGGCAAATTAAAGAAGAAGGATGAGAAAGAAAAGGGCAGTCAGAGATAAGAGACTCAACAAGGTACAGATGGGAGTACTTATAGAAAGAAGCCCGGGGAAGATAGAGAACAAATGTCATGTCTTCTTTGAAGTTTCTCCCTACCTGTCTCCCCTCCCAGATACTATAGCATTTAGTTTTTGTTACTTATCTGGGCATAACTATCTGTTATTCTCTAGACTTGGAACTTCTAAAGGTCAGAGACCATGACTAATTGTATCCTTAGTATTGTAATTATGTCATTGTATATCCTTGGTACCCAACCCAGTACTTGGATCATGGTAGGTACTTGAGGTATCTTTGGGAAGGACAGAGTGGTCATCAGAAAGATGGAAGCAATATGGTGTAGCAGAAATATCCTGGGCTTTTGAGTCAGACCTGGGGTGACCCATCCAATTTCTGCCACCTAATAGATGAGGCATCATCTAGCCCCTCTCAACTTTTAATTTTTCTCATCTGCTAACGTTATTTATATTGCTGCTTACAAAGCACTTTCATGAGTATTGGTCATCTGATCCTCTTAACAGTGCCATGAAGCAGATATTATCCCATTTTAGAAATAAGGATATGGGCTCTCAGTATTGACTTGTCCAAAGTTACATGGCTAGTAAGTGGTCAGGCTAGGATTTAAAGTCAGGTCTTCAAATTACCAATTCTAGTGTTGTTTAGAACAGAGAGAAGAGTGGTCATTTGAAAAGACAGAACAGGTTAGGGGAAAGGCACTGGTAGAGTGAAAAATTGTAACTGCAAATGACAGGGAGGATAGTTGATTGAGTGAGGCCTGGAGGAATGTGGATGGGGACTGGATTGACAGTGGAATGGTAAAGACATTTCCTTGGTAAAGACAACAGTGCCTCCTTAAAGGCAAGAGAAGAGGAGGAAAGCTGACACTATAAAGATTTGAAGGTAAAAAGGGAAGTTGAATTTCTCCATTGACTGGTCATCTGATTAGCATGATGGTGGCATGGATTTCACAAAAGATGAAGAAGATGATAACTGAACAAGAGTGACCGTTGCACTGAAGTTTAATCATACAAATTTGTCATTGACTCATTTGACAACAAATTTTTAAATGGTTAGCTCTCTTCAGCAGCTTGGGAACAGAAAGGGGAATGATGAAAGTTGCCCAGAGTCAGAAGGGTGACAGGCACTGGGTGATAAGGATTGTTTGCATGTAATGGCTCACCATGGGGAATCTAGAACAGTGATGAAGTCTAGGACAGTGTTTTACAGTCTGTTCCTGGAGCCCTAGGATTTCGTCACAGTGCTTGGGTAGGAGAGATGTTGGGAGCCTTTCTCTGATTTAACCAAGGTAGTTTTATCTCTTATTGCTTATTGGCGTTCAAAATAAGCTCTCATAAGAAGCAAGGATTCTTCTGCTAAGAAAGGTTTAAAAAACACTGGCCTCAAAGATCAGGTATTCAGGAGCTTAGAAGTCCCAAAGATGACTAGGAACAAAGTCATAGGAGCAAAGGAAGTAGAGAAGAAAGACCAGAGAGTGCGATTAGACTGCATATATGTGGAGGGTAGGAAAGGAAGCATAAGAACCTTGTTCAGAGGCCCAGCAGACTAACGCAGAATTTACCCCAGGTTATATACATTTAAGGTCCTGGTATTCTTTTTTTTCCTGACTTAGGTACATCAGGAAAGAGGGTGGGGTAGGAGTGGCATCAGAGTTTAATGTTCTCAAGTGATGTCTGTAATAGCATTCATGAACTAGGATTGACCTGTGTAGTGTTTTACTCAGAAGGCCACCTATGATGGTGCTGTGACATTTATTTGTAACGTTGCATAAAGTACCCACTTGTTAATTAAAAGGAATAGAAGAGCCTAAAAGTTTTTATAATAAAGGATGTTTCCAGAGCAGTGGTTCTTGACTTTTTGTGGGTCATGGACCTCCTTTAACGTCTTCTCAGCAAAAAAAAAAAAAAAGCGTATAATAGAGTTCTATACAAAATTGGAGGGAGTTCAAAGACACCCTTCCTCCCCAAATTCTGTCCATTGAAGTCAAGTTAAGAATTCCAGATTTGAGTGAACACTTGCAGAGAAGCATCTGATCCCGGAGGTCTGGAGTGGAGTTCTAGACATAGGTATTTCAAGATACTTCTCTTGGAAACTGTGGAGTTTTTCCTTTATTCCTCTTTCCCTCAAGCCCTTACATCCAATAAATCAACAAATACTGCTTTATATTTTAATTACATCTGGATCTTACCACCTCCCTATTTCAGGTCACTCTCAACCTGGATTATGGCAGTACCCTCTTAAATTGATTTTCCTGCTTCCACCCTTGCCTCCCAGCCTCTCACAGTCCAGTCAGAGTAGTCTGTTAAAAAAGTTTTCACATCATGTATTCTATTTTAAAGCTTCCAGTGACTTTCTCTTCTCATTCAAAACATTTTGACATCTGATATTTCATGTCTTTTTAGCCTATTGGGTTCTATATGGCCCTGGCTATCTCTCTGACCTCATTTCGTATCATCTTCCATGCCAACCACACTGGCCTCCTTGCTATTCCTCAAACATGTCAGGGCAGCACTCTCCCACCCAAGGACCTTCATATTTGCTTTTCCCCCTTAGAACACTCTTCCAGATCCTGTCATGGCTTCTGTACTTATTTCCTTGAAGTCTTTGCTCAAGTGTCACCTCTTTAGAGAAGTCTCTCCTGAACACCCCTACTTTCACACCATCATTCTATCCAGTTTACCTTGCCTTTTTTTTTTGGGGGGGGGGCTTGTTCAGAGGACTTATCACCACCTGACATCTATTTCTTTTTGACTGCTCACACTAGAATGAAAGCCTCAGGAGAGCAAGGACTCTTTTGTAAGTACTGTTGTGGCTCAAGCACTGAGAACAGTGCATGTCACATAATAAGTACTCAGTAAATAGTTGTCCAGTGAGTGATACATGACATACTAGAATGCATCTTGGAAAAGGCAGGCAGGGTGGATATGAGTCTTTAAATTATACAGGATGAGTCAGAAGAGCTGGAAACATTTTGCCCAGAAGAAAAGAAGAGATGACCATTTTTTAGGAATTCCTGCATCAATGGCAGGTAAATAAAAAGTCTATGATTATTTGAAGCTATAATTCCCAAATGGACATTGTATGATACTAAGCACCTGACCTAATAAAGGTTGATGTCATAAAATTACTAAAGTACTCCCATCTCGAAAGATGATGGGAAGAGTTGCTCAGATCAGGTTTCCTCTATATTTCTCTGGCTCTTGAATGTATTTCTCCGCCTCTACTGATCCCTTCCTCGCCTTGTAGTCTTGTGAGAATGGCCTTGATGGCAAATTCTGAGGTATAAAATCATTATTTTTGCCAAAGTGAAAATCATCATCCTTATGACCTGATCATTTGCAAAGGTAAAATCATATTTTGGCCTTCTTTTCAAGGAGCACTTCTTTATTTTTAAGTTCATGGGAAATACTTTTCTGTGGAACAGATACAAGCAGAAGAAGGAGGTGGAGCATAGGTTGTCTGCACTGAAATCTGCTGTGGAAAGTGGTCAAGCAGATGATGAGCATGTTCGTGAATATTACCTCCTTCACCTTCGAAGGTGGATTGGTATCAGCTTAGAAGAGATTGAGAGCATTGACCAGGAGATAAAGATCTTGAGAGAAAAAGACTCTGCAAAAGAGGTAAGCCTGGTCACTGCCTAACCAGCTCAAAAAGCTACTGTCAGAGATTTGAATCTTCTACAGGAGAGTAATCAAATTAAAATCCTTTCATGTTTCCATGAAATCACTGTTTTTATTAACCTTAGTGGAGGAAGGCTGAAGGTTCTCTAGGATAGCTTTCTCTCTAGTTTATAGTAGTGTTCCCTAGTGCTTTCTGACTGTAACACAGTTCTAGTCTTCTGTAATTTTGTGACATGCCAGGAGAGGGGGAGTCTTCTCTGAAGTGAAAACTGCTTTTGGCTGTGAGCAGTCCTGACTGTGGGGGCTTCCCAGGTGGCGCTAATGGTAAAGAACCTGCCTGCCAGTGCAGGAGCCATAAGAGATGCAGGTTTGACCTGTGGGTCAGGAAGATCCTCTGGAGGAGGGCATGGCAACTCACTCCTGTATTCTTGCCTGGAGAATCCCATGGACAGAGGAGCCTGGCAGGCCAGAGTCCATAAAGTCAGAAATGATTGAAGTGACTTAGCACACACGCAATCATGACTGCTGAAGGAAGGCATAGGGAGGTGTGCCTTGAAAATCTGTGCTTGACTGTAATAAACAGGAAGAGGGATAGGATGGGAATGAAGAAGAAAAGTGGGACTGGAGAAGAGAGAGAAAAAACTTAAAAAGAAGATAAAAGACATGAAATATGTTTTGTTTGGGGGAGAAATCAAAAGTTAACCTTACACAGTGATATACTGACACCATAGGTCACCCAAGTATGAAACAGCAAGGACCCCTATGCACAAAATGTTAGGCATAATGGTAAAGAAAACTTGGTATAATACCACTTTGGCTGTACCTGAAGACCATAACTGTGTTTTGGAGCTGATTTTTCAAAATGTTGGGCTCTGTGTTGGGGTTTCGTACATAGCAGAGCAGCTGCCTCACTGTGATCTATTGAAAGTCAGCCCTCAACACAAGGGTTTGTTTTTAAAAAAAAAAAAAGAGGGAAGAATTATAGAAAAGAAAAAAAAAAATCTGGCTCTGCTACCGGTTACTTTTTGGCTCAGGGTATAACATGAATTGAGTTGTATTAATCAACTAGCTGCAGCCATTTAAGTCCTCAGAGAACTCTTGCTAATTTGATTTGTACTAATTAGCCTAGGAGCTTTTGCCTCAGGGTAACATCAACCTAGTTCCTTCTGTTAAGGGATCAAAGAACGAACAATTAATATTCTAAAGCTTTAAGGCCCCTTGACTATATCTAGATGAATGGGTTTCAAACCCATTACTATGAGGCTGGACTATTCTGGATCCTCCTGTCTCCTTCTTTGTTTTTTAATTTATTGTCTCTCATTTGGTATTGGGATTGGCTATGTAAGTGATGTTACAAAGTGAACATTTTTTCTTAGACCATAGTTTGTTTTGGTATGCCCCTGAACAGCCAAGATTCCTTGAAACATTTCTGTACACCTGTATATGAAAGATACTAACCCATTCCTCCTCCCCCTCTTGCATTTAGGAACATCCACTTCTAAAACACCCTAGGGAGCTCTTGACATTTAATAGCATAATTACATTGGACAGGGTTTTAGCAGAAAGGTCTTCATAATTCAGCTTTGGCCCTGAAAGCCAGGCTGAGGAAAGGGGCTTCAAATTCAGCTCAAGAGGTTTAGGTGGAACATGGAAGAAAGCTTTGGAATCTGCCTCTTTGGAGGGGAGAGTTTTAAAGTCAAGTAATTTTTCACTTGTGAAATGATTCCTGGAAGAGCTTTCTCTTCCTCCCTTTCCAGCATGATACTTGGGCCATCTCAGGAGAGCTAACCAACCTCCACCATTGGTATTCTGCTAATATATCTTAGAGTCTGATAAACAGGGTTTTTCAAGCACCTAAAGACTTAAGAACCTGCATAGTGGGGTGGGCACAATGACAAATACACTTATGATAATTAATTTCCTTTTTAGGCATCAACTTCGCAGTCATCTCGTCAGGACAGGCCTCCAATGAAACCGTTTGTTCTCACTCGGAACATGGCCCAAGCCAAGTAGGTGGTATTAAAAAGTGGGTTGCCTTTGCAAGCCCCCTATTTTTATGGTTCATTTACAGTGCATGAGTAACAGAATGGGCATTGTTAAATAAAGGTCATGGCTTCACCTGGGGTAACTGTTCTTCCATCAGAGGAATATTATCTCTTCCAATACTTTCTCTGTAGCTCTCATCATCAGACATTTCCCTTACAAACTTGAGCTTAAAACCAGGCTCAAAAGGAAGCCAACAAAAATAAATAATTAATGAATTAAATACAGAAAGAAGGAAAAAAGAAACTAAAGAAGAATTGTAGCCCTTAAAGTTGTTTCCCATTGTTTCCTTCAGCTGCAATTCTCAAATGGTCATGTTTGCCTATCTAGGTTTTAATTCTGAGATTAAAGATGAACCTCTTCCATAAGGTTGCAGAAGAATCTCCTTCCTCTGTGTATCTTTTAGACCCACCAAGAATAAATACTTCTTCCATTATATCATCATTCTGTGGGGCATTAGCCTCTGAGATTGCTTATTGGGAGATAACTCTGGGCCTTTATCTTCTTGTGAAAGCTCTTGCCTTTAATTCTCCTCCCTGGATGTCTCTCTTCACTGTCCTCACAGGAATTTACACAACTCCTCAGAGGATAGCTGGATAAGGGAGCAAGGAGGAAACAGATACAAGCTTTACCACTAAACAGAAGAGGCTTATTAATAGTGCTATTTATGTTTACTTTTCTAAATGTAGTGTGATTCTTACAGAGTATTTGGAGCTGGTTATCCAAGTCTGGCATCTATGACAGTGAATGACTGGTATGAACAGCATCGGAAATTTGGAGCATTACCAGATCAGGGAATAGCCAAGACAACGTCAGGTATGAAGGGGTGGGAGGCAAGTAGTTATACTACTACACTACTGGTCCCTAACTCTCTAGCAGTTAAATTCAGACCACGTATCATTGCCCTTTAGAGCAAAAGAAATCTGGACAAAGATTCTGAGTAACAGATTCTAGTGAGTATTTTATTTCATTTATTATTAAAGTAAATAGCATGTGATTCTGGGAAGATGGAGGCAGTGAAGCAGCATAGTTTTTTAATTTTTCCATATATCATGGCATAAAAACAGACTGAACAGATAGATAGCAAAGCCAAAAATCCACAGTTAGCAGTTCTGCTTCTGGTAACAGCAGAGTAGGTTGTTATCAGGCCAACCCCTCCTATAGATAACAGTTACAGACTGAGCAGAATATAACAAAACAGCTATCTGGAGGCCCTGAGAGTGACCAAAAGGAGACACAGACGGCAGGGCAGTCACCAATGAGAAGGTAATGGTACTTGGATCTTCTTGTGGGTAAGAACTTTAGCTTACTGTGTTCTTTGAGCTCACCTTGGTAATTAGATCATACTAGGTACTTGCAGGTGTCTTTAGGAGGGAAAGGTAGAGTTGGTAGTTATTAGATGGAAGCAGTATGATAGTCCAGAAAAAGCATGGTCAGATCTGGAGTAACCAATGACTCCTACCATTTAATAGGACAATCATAGCCCCTCTGAGCCTATTTTCCATATCTCATGTATTAACTGACTTTATATTCTTAACAACCCCATGAAGCAAACATTCTTATTCCCATTTTAGAATGAGGAAATGGTATCTGAGAAGTGACCCAAAGTAAACATAGCTAGAAAGTGGCCAAGCTAGAATTTTAATACAGGCCCTAAAATTCCCAGTTCTAATGCCGTTTCCACTATAGCACAGAGAAAAGTGCTCATTTCAAAGGGTTTTCTGTGTTTTTATAGCTTTTCATCCATGGGCAGGCTGCAGTTGCTGTAATATGGACATAAATAAAACTTGGATAGAAACCTGCAGTCTTATAGTTTGAGGAATGAGAGAACAGATTCAGGATGATTATAGCCTCTGAAAACTGAGGAGATATCCCAGGAGAGAAACCACTGAGGAGGAGCCCTAATTCTCTATATAAACCCTTCCCAAATCTCTGGCAGACTGCTAAACTATGCATGCATAGGATTGATTCCAAGCACCCTCAGTAAGTCTAAAATAATGAATGGATAATCCAGCTTTACCCAATACAGAGATAGAGAACTTGGAATTTTCATTCTAGAGAAATTAAGTGAGAAATAGCTAAATAAAAAATCAGTACTTTTTACAGAATTCGGAATCTCTAACATATCATTCAGAAAGTTTGGGATTCAATTCTAAACTACTATATGGAAAAAGAAAATGTGACTTATGCTCAAGAGGAAAAGCAGTCAGTGGAGACCAACCCCAAGGTGATTCTGATGTTGATATCAGCAGACAAGGACTTTAAAGCAGCTTATTTCTATGCTCAAGGGCATAGGGGAAAATATGCTTGTAATGAATGAAAAGGTAATAAATCTCAAAGAAGTAGAAACTATACACCAAAGATTCTAGAACTGAAAAATATAATGTCTGAAGTTTAAAAATTAAAACAGACTCATAGATACAGAGGGGGAAATGGGTAGTTGCCATAGGAGAGGGAGGTTGCAGAGGTGAAATAGGTGAAGGGGATTAAGAGCTACAAACCTTACATGTGCACACACGTAGAGAAAAGATTGCAGAGACTGCCCCTTGCATGATCTTGGGCCATTTTTGCTTATGCCAGTCTGTCCAGGCAACTTCTACACAACACCAGTCTGAGCGTGACTCTCACTTGGCAGCAAATTTCTATGGTCTTCATTACCTACTGGAGGGAAACCAAGGTCATATAGATTTTATCCTATGTTACCTTCAATAGTTTTATATTTTATATTTATGTCTATGATCCATTTTAAGTTAAATCTTGTGATAGGTGTAAGGTCTGTGTCTTAGCTAAGACTCTGTAAATAATTTTGTCATACAGATGGACTTACCAACTCCATAATCTTATAGTCTAAAAGGTCAAACTTACCCTACGGGATAAGAGAGATGTTTAATTAATATTCTTTTTTTCACATTGCAGAAAAGGGCATTCTTCCTTGTATAAAATTTGGAAACTAGAGATAGTAAAAAAAAAAAAATTCACAAATAATCTACAATCAGATAATTAATCTTAAAAAAAGAAGAGCTACAAACCTCTAATTATAAAATAAATAAGCCACAGGGATGTAATATACAGAATAAGGAATGTGGTCAATAATATCATAACTTTGTGGGGACAGATGGTTACCAGACTTATGGTGATCATTTTATAATATATGCAAATGTCAAACCACTGTAATGCACCTGAAACTAACATATTGTATGTCAACTATATTTCAGTTTTTTAAAATTTGAATAAGCGTAATAGCAAATTCTGGATAGGGAAATGGCAACCCACTCCAGTATTCTTACCTGGGAAATCCCATGGACAGTAGAGTCTGATGGGCTACTGTCCATTGGGTTGAAAAAGATTCAGATAGGACTAAGCAACTAAACAACAGTAGCATATTGGCAATGACAGAAGAAATGGTTAAATTGAAGATAGATCAATAAAAGTTAGCCAATCTGAAAATCGAAAGATTAGAAAAAAACAAAGAGTCTCAATGACTTGTGGAAAAATGTAAAAAGGTTTACCATGTGTACATTTGGAATACTAGTAAGAGAGGAGAAAGAGAGATAAGGGGACATAAAAAATTTTTTTAAGAAATAATGGCTGAAATTTTCCCCAAATCTGTGAAAGACAAATTGAGAGATTCAGAAATTTCAGTAAGCCCCAAGCAAGCACGTTGAATACAATGCAAACCACACATAGGCATGTAGTAGTCAGACTGCTGAAACAAAAGTAAAATTTTGAAAGCGGTCAGAGATAAAGTACATATTACACATAGAAGAGCAATGATATGACTTGTTGTCACCTTCCCATTTGGAACAGTTGGTCCCAGAACTACTGCCTCAATTAAACACCTCAATTTAAAAATGAGCAAAAGACCTTAACAGGCACCTCACCAAAGAAGATTATACAGATGGCAAATAAGCATATGAAAAGATGCTCAACATCGTATGCCATTTGTTGTTCAGTTGCTAAGTCATGTCTGACCGTGACCCATGAACTGCAGCACAACAGGCTTCCCTGTCCTTCACTATCTCCCAGAGTTTGTTCAAACTCATGTCCATTGAGACGGTGATGCCATCCAACCATCTCATCCTCTTTCACCCACTTTTTCTGCCCTCAATCTTTCCCAGCATCAGAGTCTTTTCCAATGAGTCAGCTCTTCACATCAGATGGCAAGAGTTTTGGAGCTTCAGCTTCATCATAGTCCTTCCAGTGAATATTCAGGGTTGATTTCTTTTAGGATTGACTGGTATGCTCTCCTTGCTGTCCAAAGGACTCTCAAGAGTCTTCTCCAGCACCACAATTCAAAAGCATCACTTGGCACTCAGCCTTTTTTTATAGTCCAACTCTCACATCTGTACAAGACTACTGGAAAAAACATAGCTTTGACTATATGGACCTTTGTCAGCCAAGTGATGTCTCTGCTTTTTAATATGCTGTCTAGGTTTGACATAGCTTTTCTTCCAGAAGCAAGCATCTTTTAATTTCATGGCTGCAGTCATCATCCACAGTGATTTTGGAGCCCCCAAAAATAAAGTCTGCCACTGTTCCCATTTTTTTCCCATCTATTTGCCATGAAGTAATGGGACCAGATGCCATGATCTTAGTTTTTTGAATGTTGAGTTTTAAGCCAGCTTTTTCACTGTCCTCTTTCACCCTCATCAACAGTTCCTCTTTGCTTTCTGCCATTCGAGTGGTATCATCTGCATATCTGAGGTTGCTGATATTTCTCCTGGCAGTCTTGATTCCAGCTTATGATTCATCCAGCTCTGCATTTTGCATGATGTACTCTGCATATAAGTTAAATAAGGAGGGTGACAGTATAAAGCCTTGACATACTCCTTTCCCAGTTTGAACCAGTCCATTGTTCCATATCCAGTTCTAACTGTTGCTTCTTGACCTGCATACAGGTTTTTCAGAAGGCAGGTAAAGTGGTTTGATATTCTCATCTCTAGAATTTTCCATCGTTTGTTGTGATCCACACAGTCAAAGGCTTTTGCATAGTCAATGAAGCAGAAGTAGGTGTTTTTCTGGAATTCTCTTCCTTTTTCTGTGATCTAACAGATGTTGGCAATTTGACCTCTGGTTCCTCTGCCTTTTCTAAATCCAGCTTGTACATCTAGAAGCTCTTGGTTCACATACTGTTGAAGCCAAGCTTGAAGAATTTTGAGCATTACCTTATAAGCATGTGAAATGAGCGCAATTGTGTGGTAGTTTGAACATTCTTTGGCATTGTCCTTCTTTGGGACTGAAATGAAAACTGACCTTTTCCAGTCCTGTGGCCATTGTTGAGTTTTCCAAATTTACTGACATATTGAGTACAGCACTTTAACAGCATAATCTTTTAGGATTTGAAATAACTCACCTGGAATTCCATCACCTCCACTAACTTTGTAGTAATGCTTTCAAAGGCTCACTTGACTTCACACTCCAGAGTGTCTGGCTCTAGGTGAGTGACCACACCATTGTGGTGTCTGGATCATTAAGACCTTTTTTGTATAGTTCTTTGTATTCTTGCCACCTCTTCTGAATCTCTTCTGCTTCTGTTAGGTACTTGCCATTTCTGTCCTTTATCATGCTCATTTTTGCATGAAATGTTCCACTGGTATCTCTGATTTTCTTGAAGAGATCTCTAGTCTTTCCCATTCTAGTGTTTTCTTCTATTTCTTTGCACTGCTTACTTAAGAAGGCTTTCCTCTGTCTCCTTGTTATTCTTTGGAACTCTGCATTCAGTTGGGTCTGTCTTTCCCTTTCTCCTTTGCCTTTTGCTTCTTTTCTCAGCTATTTGTAAGACCTTCTCAGGCAACCAGTTTGCCTTCTTGCATTTCTTTTTCTTTGGGATAATTTTGGTCACCGCCTCCTGTGCAATGTTACAAATCTCCATCCATGGTTCTTCAGATACTCTATCAGATCTAATCCCTTGAATCTATTTGTCACTCCCACTGTATAATCATAAGGAATTTGATTTAGGTCATACCTGAATGGCCTAGTGGTTTTCCCTACTTTCTTCAATTTAAGTCTGAATTTTGGAATAAGGAGCTCATGATCTGAGCCACAGTTGGTTCCAGGTCTTGTTTTTGCTCACTGTGTAGAGCATCTCCCCATATCCAAGGACAAAGGAGAAGCCACAAGGAGATACTAGGAGGGGCACAATCATGTTAAAATCATATGTGATTAGGATATTGCACATTAAAGCAACAATAACCCCACTACACCCCTAAAAGAATGGCCAAAATCCAGAACACTGACAACACCAAATGCTGGCATGGATAATGGAGTGTTAGGAACTTCATTGCTGATGGGAATGTAAAGTGGTACAGACACTTTGGAAGACAGTTTGTCAGAAACATTCTCCTATCCTGCAATCCAGCAATCATGCTCCTTTTTACCCAGATGGGTTGAAAAGTTATTAATTGGTCCACACAAAAATTTCACACAAGCATTTATAGCAGCTTTATTTATAATTGCCAAAAATTGGAAGTAACCAAGATGCCTTCAGTAGGCAAATGGATAGGCTGTGGTATATACAAACAATGGAATAATACTCATTGCTAAAAAGAAATGAATTATCAAGACCTAAAAAGACATGGAGGAATCTTAAATGCATATTACTAAGTGAAAGAAGCTAATCTGAAAAGTCTACATACTGTATGATTCCAGCTGTATGACATTCTAGAGAAGGCAAAACTTATGGAGACAGTAAAAGGATTAGTGGTTGACAGGGATTAAAAGAAAGGAGGGATGAATAGGCAGAACACAGGATTTTTAAGGCAGAGAAACTATTCAGAATGATACCGTAATGGTGAATACATGCCATTATACATTTGCCCAAAACCATAGATTATACAACACGAAGAGTGAACCCTAATGTATACTATGGACTTTGCATGATAATGATGCATCATTGTGGGTTCATTGATTATAACAAATGTACCACTGTGATGCTTGATATTCTGGGGAGGCTGTGCCTGTGTGGGACAGGGTACACAGCCACTGTGTACTTTGCATTCAGTTTTACTGTGTGCTTAAACTGCTTTATTCTTTTTCTTAATATATATATTTTATTGAAATATAGTTAACTTATAATGTTTTTCAGGTACATAGCAAGGTGATTTAGTTATACATGCACACATACATTATTTTTGAAATTATTTTCCATCATGTGAAAAGTGAAAGTAACTTACTTGTATCCAACTCTTTGTGACCCCATGGACTGTAACCCACCAGACTCCTCTGTCCATGGCAAGAATATTAGAGAGGGTTGTCATTTCCTTCTCCAGGGGATCTTCCTGACCCAGGGATTGAACCTGGGTCTTCTGCATTGCAGGCAGTTTCTTTACCATTTGAGCCACCAGGAACCATATTGACTATAGTTCCCTATGCTATGCAGTAAACCTTTGTTGCGTGTTTCATATCTATTTTTTAAAATAGAAATCTAGCATTCTATTCATGCTAAGTCAAACAAGTGGAATCAAAATGTCATAATTTTTTAATTAGGCAAAAATTCATAAGTTTTATAAAATGTATATATTTTACATATTTATGTATACAAAAGCTTTTCTACTAGATAAACACTTGAGAAAGAACATCAAAAAGATGGAGAAATTGGAAAACATAAACTAAATGAAATGGGAGCAATATTTCATATTCAATGAAATAGAAAAAGTAAAACTAGATAAAAGTAAAAGATCATCATATAGTTCAGTTGTTTTTAAGCATGACTACTCATTAGAAACATATCTGGAGCTCTGGAGAAAAAAAGCAATACCTGGGCATTTGTATTTTTCAAAAAAAAATTCAAGATAATTCTGATATGCATTGCATGGCTTTTAAAAAGTGATTACAGGTTTTTCCATTAAATTGTAGTTCTGGTGATACAGAGTTCTATTTTTCTGTTGACCAATCATGATACAATGGTATTAAGTGAGTAATAGTTAAATAATCACAATAGTAAAAGATACTTATCAGTTTCACATCAGTAGCCAGACCAAAAAATAAAAGGTAATTACAATTGCACACCATAATGGGAACATGATTAACTTAACTATATAAAATAATTACATAGAATTTGAGGGGGGTCAAGCCAAGGGATGTGGCAAGTGGAAGTGTGTACATGCACATGTTTTCATCCACCCACCCAGTCTGTGTCTTTTGGTTGGTGCATTTAATCCATTTACATTTAAAGGTAATTATTGATATATATGATCCTATTACCATTTTCTTAAGTGTTTTGGGTTTATTTTCTGTAGATCTTTTCCTTCTCTTGTGTGTCCTGCCTAGAGAAGTTCCTTTAGCATTTGTTGTCAAGCTGGTTTGGTGGTGTTGAATTATCTTTAACTTTTGCTTATCTGGAAATCTTTTGATTTCTCCATCAAATCTGAAGGAGAGTCTTACTGGGTAGAGTATTCTTGGTTGTAGGTTCTTCCTTTTCATCACTTTAAATATATTGTGCATTCCCTTATGACTTGTAGAGTTTCTATTGAGAAATCAGCTGATAGCCTTATGGGAGTTCCCTTCTATGTTGTTTGTCATTTTTCCCTTGTTGCCTTTAATATTTTATCTTTGTCTCTAATTTTTGTCGGTTTGATTACTATGTGTCTCGGTGTGTTCCTCCTCGGGTTTATCCTGTCTAGGACACACTGTGCTTCCTGGACTTGGTTGACTATTTCCTTTCTCATGTTATGGAAGTTTTCAGCTATTATTTCTTCAAGTATTTTCTCAGGTCCTTTCTCTATTCTCTTTCTGGGACCCCTATAACATGAATGTTGATGTGTTTAATGTCCCAGAGATCTGTTAGGCGTCTTCATTCTTTTTCATTCTTTTTTCTATATTCTGTTCTACAGCAGTGATTTCCACCATTCTGTCCTCCAGGTCATTTATCCATTCTTCTGCCTCAGTTATTCTGCTATTGATTACTTCTAGTGTATTGTTCATCTCCATTTGTTTGTTCTTTAGTTCTTGTAGGTCTTTGGTAAACATTTCTTGCATCTTCATTGTTTTCCTGAGATCCTTGATCATCTTCACTACCGTTCTGAATTCTTTTTCTGGAAGGTTGCCTATCTTCACTTCATTTAGTTGTTTTTCTGGGGTTTTATCTTGTCCCTTCATCTGGGCCATAATTTTCTGCTCTTTCATCATGATTAACCTTCTATAATATGGTTTTGGTTGTAGCTGCTGTAAGACTGCTTCTTCTGTCGGCTCTCTGGTGGATGAGGCTAAGAGGCTTATGTAAGCTTCCTGATGGGAAGGACTAGCAATGGGAAAAACTCCCAAGTTTTTCTTGCTCTGGTGGGCAGGGCCTTGCTTAGTAAAGCTTTAATCCAATTATCTGCTGATGGGTGAGGTTGAGCTCTCTCCCTGTTAGTTGTTTGGCCTGAGGTGACCCAGCCCTGGGGTCTGTGGGCTCTATGGTAGAGTTAATGGTGACCTCCAAGAGGGTGTACACCAAGCAGGACTTTCCCAGCCTGCTGCTGCCATTGCCCCTGTCCCTGTGGTGATCCCTTGCCAAACCATGCCTCCACAGGAGGCCCTTCAACATTAGCAGGTAGTTTTGGTTCAGTCTCTTGTGGGGTCACTGGTCCTTTCCCTTAGGTCTTGGAGCACACAAGATTTCGTTTGTACCCTCAAAGACTGTAGTCTCTGTTTCCCCAGTCCTGTGGAAGTCCTGTAATCAAATCCCACTGGTCTTCAAGGCCAGATTCCCTGGGGATTCCCAGTCCCTTTGTTGGATCCCCAGGCTGGGGAGCCTGACGTGGGGTTTAGAACGATCACAACAGTGGGAGAACTTTGTTATTATTCTTCTGCAGTTTGTGGGTCACCTACTCAGCAGGTATGGGATTTGATTTTATCATGATCGTGCCCCTCCTACTGTCTCACTGTGGCTTCTTCTTTGTCTTTGGATGTGGGGTATCTTGTTTTGGTGGGTTCCAGTGTCTGCCTGTCAGTGGTTGTTTAGCAGGTAGTTGCAATTTTGGTGCTCTCACAGGAGATGAGTACATGTCCTTCTATTTGCCATCTTGAAACAGAAGCCCCTTAAACTGCTTTAAATTCCCTGGCAGTCCAGTGGTTAGGGCTCTGTGCTTCCATTGCAGGGGCACAGTTTTGATCCCTGGTTGGGAAACTAAGATCCCACAAGCTGCACAGCATGACCAAGAAAAAATAAAATAAAATTGCTCTAAAAATAAGGTCTATTTAAAAGAAAAATAATGCAAAGAGACAAAGAGATAAAGTCAATGGAGAAATTAAAAGGGAAGAAGGCAAGAAAGAATGAACAAAACAACAAAAAATATAGGAAATGAACAGAAAACCAATAGAATGGTAGATTCTAATCCAGCTGATCAGTAATTATATTAAATATCAATGGAATAAACCTTCAAATTAGAAATCAGATTATCAGACTCACCTGTATACTGTCTACAAGAGGTACATTTCCTTTTTAATTATAGTTGATATTATATTATTTTCAGGTATACAGTATTCATCATTTTTATAAATTATGCTCCATTATAAGTTATTACAAGATAATGAGTTTTGTTCCCTATGCTATATAGTATATCCTTATTGGTTATTTATATTATACATAGTAGGTGGTATCTGTTAATCCCATAACCCTAATTAAATTATGCTCCATTATAAGTTATTACAAGATAATGAGTTTTGTTCCCTATGCTATATAGTATATCCTTATTGGTTATTTATATTATACATAGTAGGTGGTATCTGTTAATCCCATAACCCTAATTTGTCCCTCCCCACTTCCCTCTGCCCCCTGTCCCTCTGCTTTATATATCCATGAGTCTGTTTCTATTTTACATATCCATGCATTTGTATTATTGTTTAGATTCCACATATGAGCGATATACATTATTTGTCATTCTCTGTCTTATTTTACTAAGCATAATACCCCCTAGGTACATCCGTGTTGCTGCAAATTGCAGAATTTCATTCTTTTTTTATAGCTGGTCCATTGTGTATGTGTATATATATACCACATCTTCTTTATCCATTCGTCTGTTGATGGGTACTTGAGTTGCTTCTGTATAATTGGCTATTGAAAATTGTGCTGCTGTGAACATTGGGTTGCATGTATCTTTTTGATTTAGTGTTTTCATTTTTTCTAGATATATACCTAGGAGTGGTATTGCTAGATCATATGGTAGTTCTATTTTTAGTTTTTTAGGAACCTCCATGCTGTTTTACACAGTGGCTGTATCATTTACATGCCTATCAGCAGTATATGAGGGTTCCCTTTTCTCAACATTGTCTCCAGCATTTGTTATTTGTAGACTTTTTTATGATAGCCATTCTCACTGGTGGGAGATGATATCTCATTGTGGTTTTGATTTGCATTTTTCTAATAATTAATGATGTTGAGCATCTTATGTGCCTCTTAGCTGTCTGTATGTCTTTGGACAATTGTCTATTCAGGTCTCTGCCCATTTTTCCATTGGGTTGTTTGTTTTTTGATGAAGAATTATATGAGCTGTTTATATATTTTGGATAATAACCCCTTATAGGTCACCTCATTTGTAAATATTTTCTCCCATTCTGTAGGTTGTCTTCTTGTTTTGTCAATATTTTCCTTTGCCTTGCAAAAGCTTTTAAGTTTAATTACATCCCATTTGTTTAGTTTTGCTTTTATTTCTTTTTACTTAGGAGACAGATCAAAAAAAATATTGCCACAATTTTTATGCCAGAGTGTTCTGCCTATATTCTCTTCTAGGAGGTTTATTGTTTCAGGTCTTAAATTTACATCTCTAATCTATTTTGAGTTCATTTTTGTATATGGTGTGAGGGTATGTTCTAATCTCATTATTTTACATGTAGCTGTCCAATTTTCCAACCACCACTTATTTGAAGAGACTGTCTTTTCTTCATTGTGCATTCTTGCCTTTTTTGTCATAGATTATTTGAACATAGGTGAATGGGTCTATTTCTCTGCTCTCTATTCTATTTAATCTATCTATTTGTCAGTTTTTGTGTCAGTACCACCCTGTTTTGATTACTATAGCTTTGTAGTATAGTCTGAAGTCTGGGAGGGTTATACTTCTGGCTTTGTTCTTCATTCTCAAGATTTCTTTGGTAATTCAGGGTCTTGTGTGGTTCCATATGAATTTAAGGGTTGTTTATTCTAATTCTGTGAAAACATGGGTATTTTGATTTGTGTGCTCACTCAGGCAGTCGTGTCTGACACTTTGTGACCCTATGGGCTATAGCCTGCCAGGCTCCTCTGTCCATGGGATTTTCCCAGCAAGAATACTGGTGTGGGTTGCCATTTCCTCCTCCAGAGGATCTTCCTGGAGCAGGGGTCGAACCCACATCTCCTGCATTGCAGACAGATTCTTTACCACTGAGCCATTCTGGGGAAGCCCTGAGTACTTTGATAGGGATTTCATTAAATCTGTAGATTGTTTTGAATAGTATGGCCATTTTGACAATTCATCCAATCCACAAGCATGGGATATCTTTCCCTTTCTTTGTATCATCTTTAGTTTCCTGCTGGGAGCAGGGGGTTTCCTGAGGCTTGGTCATGCCTTTGCATATGCCGAAGCCTTCTTCCTCATGACCTTTGCCATGGGCAGAATTCCTCACACTGGCTCCCGGCATCTCCCCCTTTTTTAATTCTTAAAACAGCCCTGTTCAGGCACCACTTGCCGAGGTCCTTCCCCAGTGGATCCAGGGTAATTCGAAGGTGGGGACAGAATCAGCGTCCTAGGAAAAAACTTATTTAATTACAGATAGAGAGAGATTAGAAAATTAGCGGAGAAAAAGAGGCTGAATAACTTGGTTTACATGGAATACCAATCACCACCTACGTAGGCCACAGGCGTCTTTCCGTTCTCCCAAAGGAGAGGAGGTAGTGAGGCCTCCCTGGTCCGATCTTAGAAGCCCAGGCAAAATTAGTAGGCTTGGTGAGTACCCACGTACCAGATGGGAATTCGGCCAGAAAATAGTAGGAGAGAAAAAGAGGCTAAATAACTTGGTTTACGTGGGATACCAATAAAATTCCAAGACAAGGAATTTGCACCATCTACATTGGGCCACCGGTGCCACTTGAATATCGGAAGGTGCCCCTCCTTGGGCTCCTTCTCATATGGAACTTAAAAACCGGGCAAGTAAGCAGACGTGGCGGGCACCCACGCTCCAGATGGGAATTCAACCAGAAAAACGGAGAGCAAGACAGAAGCGACATGAGGGAATCAGTCTTTCCAAAAACTGATCTGATTTATTTATTTTTAGGTTTGCTTATATACCTTTTGTTACACATAGGGATGAATACAGAGTCACCCAGGGGTCAGCACTCCTGACCTTTATCAAAATCAGGTGCTTCACATCAATGTATAAAAAAAGGTCTTAGGGATTCCACATCATCTTCTGGCCATGAGGCCTGCTGACACTCCATGATCCTTTCTTTCTGATAACCAAAAAACTTATTTTTTCCAAGGGTATTTTTTCTTAAACCAGGCACCGCCCTCCAAATAAAGTTGCATTCCTATAGGGTGAGGGTGTAGTGAGTTACAATCAAGAAAGGAATTTATTTAACCCAAGGTTAACATGATTAATCTTAAAGGTTAATACTTATTTCTCCTATATGCTTAAAGGTTAATACTTATTTCTCCTATATGCTAGTTATATTCATTATAAGGGCAGGGAATATGGAGATTTAGCAGCAAACATCAGCCCAACAAATGAAAACCCTTCACCAATGTTCCCCTTAAGATCTATTTAGTCTTAAGATACTGATAAAATTACATTTTTGCATAGCAAGGACACAGTGATTTATAACAAAGTACAGTGATCTATTATAAAAGAGAAAATTCATTAACTCAAAATCTAGTATTGCTAACATCAAAAACCACTATATTTATTTTTCTATATTCCAAATACATTGATTAATATATTCCCAGGTGCCTAAGGATATGGAGGCCTGGAGGCAATCATTGACTCAACAATGAGAAAAAGCCCTATGCTAATTAAGATTTTCAAAATACTCCAAGCTCTCTGTGCTGTTTATGGTTGAGAGGTTGTCATACAAGCTAGTCTGTCAGCAGAGAGGTTTGACCTGAGACATTCTTGTCACACCCAGGGCAGGGAATTAGCAGCAATTATTGGCACAACAAATGAAAAACTCTTCACCAATATAATTCCTAACCAACCCACTATACTA
The DNA here is from genome assembly GCF_042477335.2 of Ovis canadensis. NCBI lineage: Eukaryota > Metazoa > Chordata > Mammalia > Artiodactyla > Bovidae > Ovis > Ovis canadensis. The sequence continues at coordinate 64,345,166 of NC_091727.1, forward strand.
ACAATTTCCAACTTCCCAAAAGAATCTGCCTTTCAGTTCAGTTCAGTCACTCAGTCGTGTCCGACTCTTTGCAACCCCTTGAATTACAGCACGCCAGGCCTCCCTGTCCATCACCAACTCCCGGAGTTCACTCAGACTCATGTCCATCGAGTCCGTGATGCCATCCAGCCATCTCATCCTCTGTCATCCCCTTCTCCTCCTGCCCCCAATCCCTCCCAGCATCAGGGTCTTTTCCAATGAGTTAACTCTTCTCATGAGATTGCCAAAGTACTGGAGTTTCAGCTTCAGCATCATTCCTTCCAAAGAAATCCCAGGGCTGATCTCCTTCAGAATGGACTGGTTGGATCTCCTTGCAGTCCAAGGGACTCTCAAGAGTCTTCTCCAATACCACAGTTCAAAAGCATCAATTCTTCAGCGCTCAGCCTTCTTCACAGTCCAACTCTCACATCCATACATGACCACAGGAAAAACCATAGCCTTGACTAGACGGACCTTAGTCGGCAAAGTAGTGTCTCTGCTTAGTAAGTCTAAAACATCTTGTGCCTCTCACGGTTGGGAGGCTGTAAACAATCACGTGGCCAGATGAACCTGTACAGGCAGGCTAGATAACCTTCAGAGGAGTTCATAAGTTGAAACACTCTTGTTATGCTCAGGAATTTTTATTGACTTGGAGCTGTAAGTTAACTTCTTCTCCAAGAGAGGTAATGGGGGTCAGCCCCCTGTAAAGTCAGAGGTATAGGTGAGAGCATGAAAGAGTAAAGTAGGTAGACTCTGGTTTTGGGGGTAGATGCTTGGGAACAGGGGGTTTTTTGAGGCTTGATCACGCCTTTGCGTATGCCGAAGCCTCCTTCCTCATGACCTTTGCTATGGGTGGAGTTCCTCACGCTGGCTCCCAGCAGTTTCCCTCATAAATGTTTTGTAGTTTCCAGAGTATAGTATGTTTCCCCCTTCTTGGTTAAATTTGTGTGCTGTGCTTAGTCATATCCGACTCTTTGCAACTCATGGACTGTAGCCCGTCAGGCTTCTGTGTCCATGGGATTCTCCAGGCAAGAATACTGGAATGGGTTGCCATGCCCTCCTCCAGGGGACCTTTCCAACCCAGGGATCAAACCCAGACCTGCTTTGCAGGCAGATTCTTTACCATCTGAGCCACCAGGGAAGCCCAAGAATACTGGAGTGGGTAGCTTATCCCTTTTAAGTTAAGTTTACTCCTTGATATTTTATTCATTTTGATGCAATTTTAAACAGTATTTTTTTTTTGCTTTCTCTTTATGATATTTTATTATTAGTGTATAGAAACACAAAAGATTTCTGTATATTGATCTTGTATCTGACAACCTTGTTGAATTCCTTTATTAGTTCTAATAGTTTTATTAGTTCTAATGGGTGAAGACTTTAGGGTTTTCTAGATATGATATGTCATCTGCAAATAGTGACAATTTTACTTCTTCCCTTCCAACTTGGATACTTTTTAAAAATTTTTCTTGTCTGACTGGTGTGACTAGGACTTCCAATACTATGTTGAACGGAAGTGGCAAGAATGGGTATACTTGTCCTGATCCAGAATTTAGTGGGAAAGCTTCCACCTTTTCACCACTGAGTATGACATTGGTTGTGAGTTTGTCTTAAATGGCCTTTATTATGTTGAGATATGTTTCCTTGATACCCACTTTCAGAGTTATTATTATTAATGTTAAGTTTTGTCAAATGGCTTTTCTGCATCTATTGAGATGATCATGTGATTTTTAGCCTTCCTTTTGTTAATGTGGTATATCATATTAATTTGCATATATTGAATTATCCTTGTGATCGTGGAATAAATTCAACTTGACCATGGTGTATGATCCTTTTTATATATTTTTAGATTTGATTTGCTAATATTTTGTTGAAGATTTTTACATTTATTTTCATCAAATATACTGGCCTGTGGCCTTTTTCTGTAGTGTCTTTGGTTTTGGTATCAGGGTGTTGGTAGCCTCGTAGAATGAATTTGAGAGTGTTCCTTCCTTTTCAATTTCTTGAAAAGTTTGAGGACAGGTATTAGTTCTTCCTTATGTTCAGTAGAATTCCCCCATGAAGTCATCTGGTCCTGGACTTTTGCTTGCTGGGAGTTTTTAAATTATAGATTCAACTTCACGTCTCATGATAGGTCTGTTCAGATTGCCTGTTTCTTCTTGTTTCAGTTTTGGCAGGTGTAGAGTTTCTAGAAATTTGTTCATTTCTTGTCAGTTGTCCAATTTGTTGGCATTTAACTGTTCACAGTATCCTCTTAAGACTTTTGGTATATATGTGGTTTTGGTTTTCATTTCTCCTGTTTTCTTATTTTGGTTTTTTTTTTGGGTCCTTTCTCTTTTCTTCTTAATGAGCCTGGCTAAAGTTTTATCAGTTTTATCTTTTTAGAAAACTAGCTCTTGGTTTCATTGATCTTTTCTGCTCTTTTCGTCTCTGTTTTATATATTTCCTTTCTGATCTTTATCAGTTCCTTCCTTTTGCTGACTTTGGGCTTTATTCTTCTTTTTCTAATTCTTTCAGGTCATAGGTTAGGTTGTTTGAGATTTTTCTTACTCTTGAGGAAGACCTGTATAGCTTTAAACATCCCTCTTGGAACTGCTTTTGCTATATCACATAGATTTTGAAAAGTTGTGTTTCCATTTTTATTTGCCTCAAAGTATTTTATGATTTCCACTTTGATTTCATCGTTGACCCATTTTTTTTTTTTTTAGTAGTATGTTGTTTAGCCTCCACGTATTTGTTCTCTTCCCATTTTTCTTTCTGTGATTGATTCTGGTTTTCATACTGTAGTGATGAAAGAAATGGTTGATTTAATTTCTGTCTTCTTAAATTTTAAAACATATTTATTTATTTGGCTGCATCAGATCTTAGTTCCAACATGTGGGATCTTTTGTTGCAGCACACAGGATCTTTCATTGCGGCACGAAGGCTCTTTGTGGCTCATGGACCCTTTGTTGTGGGGCATGGACTTCTTTCTAGTTGTGGCACATAGGCCCTATAGTGTGTGGGCTCAGTAGTTGTGGCATGCGGCAGGCTCAGTAATTGCAGCATGTAGGCTTAGTTGCCCTGCAGCATGTGGGATCTTAGTTCCCTGACCAGGAATCAAACCTGCACCCCCTGCATTGGAAGGTGGATTCTTAACTGCTGGACCACCAGAGAAGTCCCCTGTCCTCTTCAATTTGTTGAAACTTGTTTTGTGACCTCTCCTTGTATGTGATCTCTCCTGGAGGACATTCCATGTGTATTTGAATGTATATTCTACTGATTTTGGATATAATGTCCTATAGATATCTATTAAGTTTAACTGGTATATTGTGTCATTTAAAACTACCGTTTCCCTATTGATTTTCTGTCTGGATGCTCTGTCCATTTGATGTGAGTGGGTTGTGAAAGTCTCTTACTATTACTGTATTATTGTTATTTTCTTCCTTTATGTCTGTTAGTATTTGCTTCATATGTATAGGTGCTTCTGTATTGGGTGCATATATGTTAATGAGTGTAATAGCTTCTTTTATTAATCCCTTTAGCATTTTATAATGCTGCTATTTCTCTTTTGGTATAGCTTTATTTTAAAGTCTATTTTGTCTGAAATGAGTCTTGCTTCCCTCTTATCATTTCCATTCACATGAAGTATCTATTTCCATCCCCTCACTTTCTGTCTATGTATGTATTTAGCCCTGAAGTGAGTCTCTCACATGGAGCATATTGAAATGTCTTGTTTTTTTAACCAGTCAGCCTATGTCTTTTGGTAGGAGCATTTAGTCCTATGATTATGGTATGTACTTCATTGCCATTTTATTACTTATTTTCCAGGGTTTTGTTGGTTTTTTTTTTGGTAGTTCTCTATTCATTTCTTCTTTTTGTTTCTACTGTTGTGGTTTCAATTTCTTTTGTAGTATGCTTGGGTTCCTTCTTCTTTTTGGTTTCTGTGTATCTGTTGTAGATTTTTTATTTGTGATTACCATATATGTTAACATGTAATTATATCTACATGTTTTAAACTGGTAGTTTATTTGTGATTACCATATATGTTAGTTAACATGTAATTATATCTACATGTTTTAAACTGGTAGTTTATTTGTGATTACCATATATGTTAGTTAACATGTAATTATATCTACATGTTTTAAACTGGTAGTTTAAATGCATTCTTAAAGATCTACATTTCTACTGTCCTCCCTTACCTTTTGTGGTTTTGATGTCATATTTTTCATCTTCATACTTATCTGTTTATTGTAGTTGCTTTTACAATTTTTTTGTCTTTTAATCTACATACTGGCTCATTATCTTTGATCTTTACTATATATTGTCTTTCCTAGTGGGGTTTTCTCTTTCCTATAGATTCTTCTTTTCCATTTAGAGAGACCTTTCACTGTTTCTTTTAGGGTAGGTTTAATATTGATGAATTCTTTTAAGTTTCTACTTGTCTAAAAAGTTCTTTCTCCTTGTAAATGGAATAATTATAAGTGGAATAATCTTGCTGGGTAGGGTGTCCTAGGTTGCAGTTTTTTCCCTTTCAAGGCTTAGAATATATAATGCCATTCCCTGCTGGTTTGCAAAGCTTCTGTGGAAAAATCAGTTGATAGCCTTTTGGGGATTCCCTTGTATGTGACTCTATTATTCTCTTGCTGCTGCCTTTAAAATTCTTGCTTTATCTTTAACTTTTGCTGTTTTAATTATGATATGTCTTGGTGTGGGTCTATATGGTTTCATTGTAGGGGGGACCTTCTCTGCTACCTGTACCTGAATATGTTTCCTTTTTCAGGTTGGGGACATTTTCAGCCATACTTTTCTTCAAGTACATTTTTGATCCCCTTCTCTCTCCTCTCTTTCTTGAACTCCTATAATGTGAATATTGGTGAGCTTAGTGTTATCCCAAAGATCTTATAGATTCCTTACATTTCTTTTTTTTTCATTTGTGTTTCTGCTCTTCTGATTGGGTGATTTCCATTATTCTGTCTTCCAGATCCTTTGTGCTTTCTTGTGTATCACTTAGTCTGATATTCATTCCTTGTAGTGTTTTTATTTCAGATATGAAATTATCTGTTTTTTGATTGAATCTTTTAAATATAATCTGTGATCATTAATATATGATCATTCCTTGTTAAAATGATCAGTGTTCAGATCAGTTATTTGCCCTATTTCAGTTAATATTTTTTATTGCCAATGTTTCAAATTCTTTTTCTGGTAAATTGTTTCTATTTCACTATTTATTTGGGGATTTTCTCTTCCTCTTTCAATTGAGAGCAATTATTCTGCCTTTTCATTTTACCTAACTTTCTGTGCCTCTGAATTTAGATAAACAGGTACTTCTTATGGTCTGGAAGGGGTATTCCTATGTGGGAGCATCCCTTTGCAGACTGTGTATGCCCAGTGCCTTTCATGGGAGATGGATTTGATGTGGACACCAGTCATGTCTTTCCTCAGGGTGTGCTCACAGCTATCACCTTGATAGAGGGTGTGGCTGGAGATGGAGGTGCTAGCACAGGGTGGGAAGTGGGACTTCCTCTCTGCTCAGTGTCTGTCACCACCCTGTCAGGGACTGAGTCTGATCCCAAGTTGCGGGAGTGGAAGTCCTGAGGGATGAGCTTGAGCTGGCTCCATTCCCATTAAGTTTGTGTTTTCCCTGCTCCCCATACTTGGGACCGTTGCCATAGAGGAGGAGAATGCCGAGCCAAGTAGGGCTTGTGTGCCTACAGAGATCCAATGCTCTGCCTTTGTAGAGGTCTGCAGCTTCCCTAAGATGCAGCCAATGGTTGTGTCTTTTCCCCAGTTGTGGCTACCCTAGGGCTAGTGCCACACTGTGACATGGAGTGGGCATGGCCAGAGCATTCTCTCAGCTTGGAGTGGGGCACCCATGCAGCAAAGTGGTTGTGGGCAACCCAGCAGCTATGTTGCCATCAGAAGTCAAGGGTGCTTCTGGGATGCCTCTTGAGTAAATCCTGCCACTGCTGCCCAGCCTGGGCTCTGCCTCAGGACCAGGTCACCTCTCCATCTCAAGGTCAAGTTTTTCCCAGATCCTGGCCACCCTAGTTCCAGTACCACACTTGTGGCATGAAGTGAACAGGGCTGGAGCATTCTTTCAGCTCTGGCTGGAGAGCATAGCATGGCTGTGCACAGTGTGTTGCAGGAAAGCAGTAGCCTAAGCCAAACTTTTCTCTGTCCTGCCTGGGGGAAGTCCACCTATCCTCTACTCATGAGTGGAGCCCAGGCTTCTCTATGGACTTCCTTTTCTTTTCTTACAACCTTGATTGTACAGGAATCTTTCTGCCAATTTCCAGTTTTTAGTGAGAATTGTTCCACGTGTAGATTTATTTTTGATGTTTTCATGGGGAAAGGTGAGCTCCACATCTTTCTCCACCCTCTTGATCTCCTATCAAGAGATACATTTTAAATATAAAGGTACAGATTGGTCAAACATAAAATGATTGAAAAAATAATACCATGCTAACAATAGACATAAGAAAGTTGCAATAGCTATAGTAATGCCAGATAAGGTAGACTTCAAGACGAAAGGTGTTACTGGACTTTCAAAAGGACATTTAGAGCTAATAAAAGGGTCAATTTATCTGGAAGACACAGGAATCCTAAATGTGTTTGTGTCTAATAACAACTTTCAAATTATATGAAGGAAAAATTGACAGAATTAAACGGAGAAATAGACAAATCTACAACCATAGTTGGAGATTTTCATACTTTTCTTTCAGTAACTGAAAAATTTCTGGACAGAAAATCAGTAAGGACATAGATCTGGACAGCACTGGCAGCCACCTTAACCTCTTTGACATTTACAGAAAAATATATCCAATAACTACAAGATACACTTTTTTTCAAGTGCACATGGTATGTTCACCAACTTAGACTATGCTGTAGGCAACCGAATAAGTGTCCATAAATTTTCAAAGATAGAAATTACACTGTGTTCTCTGACTACAATCTAATTTAATTAGCAGTCAATAACAGCATACCTGGGACTTCCCTGGAGTGGTAAAGAATCTACCTGCCAATGCAGGAGATGCAGGTTCAATCCCTGAGTCGGGAAGATTCCCCTGGAGAAAAAAATGGCAGCCCACTCCAGTATTCTCGCCTGGGAAATCCCATAGACAGAGGAGCCTGGCAGGCTATGGTCTGTGGTGTTGCGGGAGAGTCAGACACAACTTAGCGACTAAACCAGGCTTCCCAGGTAGCTAGCTCAGTGATAAAGAATTCACCTGCCAAGCAGGAGGCATGGGTGCAATCCAAGGGTCAGAAAGATCCCCTGGAGAAGGAAATGGCAACCCACCCCAGTATTCTTGCCTGGGAAATCCCATGAGCAGAGGAGCCTGGTGGGCTACAGTCCATGGGGTCATAAGAGTCGGACACAACTTAGTGACTAAACAACAACAACGTACCTAGGAAGTCCCTAAATTTTTTAAAGTTAAACAACATACTTCTAAATAACCCATCAAAGAAGAAATCACAAAGAAAATTAGGAAGTATTTGTAACTGAATAATAGTGAAATACATGAAAACTTGTGAGATACAACTGAAGCAGTGCTGAGAGGGAAGTGTATAACTTTCAGTAGTTATATTAGAAAAAAGAAAGGTAAAATCAGTTACTAAGATACTACCTTAAGAAGTTGGAGAAAATAAGAACAAAATAAGCCTAAAGTATATAAAAGAAAGGAAACAATAAAGACAGCCTGGGGGTCAGGGTTGGTGATAGTAGTGTTGTACAAAAGTTGAACATATATATACTCCCATGACAGTTTCACTCCCAAGTATATACCTAAGAGGGATGAGAGCCTTCTGTCTTCAAAAGGTTTGTACAAGAATGCTCATAGCACCATTATTTGTAATACCCCAGAGTGAACACTACTCTAAATGCCCATACATTATAGAATGGATAAATAAATTTTGGCATATCTGCACAGTGAAATACTGTTAACAATAAGGTTAAACAGACTATAGTTCTTCAGTTATAAGTAATAACAAATATTAATGTGTTAAATTTTACAAACATAATTTGAGGGGAAAAAAAACACAGAAGAGCATAGAGTTCAGACCCAGGTGAAACTTGTGTATGCTGGTTAAAAGCCAGTATGATGTTCACTCTTAGTGGGAGATTATGAGTGAAATTGGACCTGAGGGCAACTTCTGAGGAGTTAGTAATGTTTTGTATCTTAATTTGGGCACTGATTATATGGATATGTTCAGATGTGAAAACCGATTTAGCTATCCTGTGTTTGTGTATTTTTCTGCATGTATGTTGTTATACTTCAATAAAAACACAAAAGAAAAAATTCATAGATAATATTTATAACAAGACTAAGTGACAGTGTGTTCCCATGAAATTCAAAAACAGGTAAGGGAAGAGCATCATAACCACAAGATCAACTAGTAATGGGCATCTGTGTAAGCAGAAAGAGTTGACCATCTGAAAGACCTGAAAATGGGAGAATTCCAAAACAGCAAACAGTATTCGCTAATAAGTGTGGCATTCTGACAGGTGCTGTTTCATTGCATTTGAGGTGGTTTTGATTCGCATTTCCCTCATGATTAGTGATGTTGAGCATCTTTTCATGGGCCTGTTGGTCATCTGTTTGTCTTCTTTGGAAAATGTCTGTTTAGATCTTCTGCCTATTTTGTAATCAAATTGTATTGAGTTGTCTGAGTTCTTAATATATTTTGGATATTAACCCCTTATCAGACATATCATTTGCCAATATCTTCTCCCATTCAGTAGTTTTTTGTTTTGCTGATGGTTTCCTTTGCTGTGCAAAAGCTTTTTAGTTTCATATGGTCCCATTTGTTTACTTTTGCTTTTGTTGTCCTTGCCTGAGGAGATTTATCAAAAAAGAAAGTATTGCTAAGTCTGACTTCAAAGAACATACTGCCTATGTTTTCTTCTAGATGTTTTATGGTTTTAGGTCTTATATTTAAGTCTTTAATTCATTTTGACTTTATTTTTGTAAACGATGGGAAAAAATGGTCTAGTTTTATTTTACATATAGCTATCTTGTTTTCCTAACACCACTTAGCCATAAAAAAGAATGAAATCTTGCAATTTGTGACAGTATGGGTGGATCTGGAGGGTATTATGCTAAGTGAAATAAGTCAAGAAAGATGAATACTGTATGTTTTCACTTATATGTGGAATCTAAAAAATATAAAAAAATGAGCGCCCCAAAACCCAGAAACAGACTCAGAGATACGGAGAACAAACTAGTGGTTGCCAGAAGGGAGAAGAATGGGAGGAAGAGTGCAATAGGTGAAGGGGATTAAAAGATACAATTTACCAGTTATAAAATAAATAAGGCACAAGGATGTAACTTATGGTACCAAGAATATAGTCAATAATATTATAATACCTTTGTATGATGCATAACCTGTACAAATATAGAATCACTGTGTTGTACATCTGAAACAAATATTGTAAGTCACCTATACTTGAATTAAAAAATTTTAATTAAAAAAAATAAGTGTGGCAGTTCATTTTAAGAACAGTAGTTGAAATGGGAGGGGTTTTACCTTCCAATAAAAACTGAATGAATACAAGGAATCTCTTGTCAGAAGGTCTGAAAGGGATGGAGCTGTCTAACCTTTAATGAACTCTTGAAAATGAGGCACCGGATCTCCCTACTCACACAGTCCCACACTGAGGAGAAATTGTTGAGAATAGAATTCAGATGAGCAGAACAGGGACAATAAAGGAGGAGGAAAGAGAAGGTCTGAGAATGGGAGAGAGGACCACAACCAAGACTCTAATCAAGTAAGTCATTATATTCCTTTAACATACATTCAAAACAGAAAGTGTGCCTCTGTGAAGTTAGAAAAGCCACTCTGAACCATACTTCTTTCTGAAAGTTCAGGAAAGCTTAGCACACTGAAGAATGAGCAACAGATTGTGATAATGGTTGCACAACTCTGAATATACTAAAAACCACTGAATTGTGTACTTTAAATGGGTGAATTTTATGGTATGTGAATAATATCTCAAGAAAGCTGTAGGAAAAATGAATGGGAGATTACCAAGATCAAATGCCACACAAAATTATTATAAGGAGAAAAAAGAATGAAAAGCATTCCATGTTGCTTATCTGTTTTATGTAAGTAGTATGTATATGTTAATCCCATACTCCTCATTTGTCCCTCCCTCCCTCTCCCCTTTGGTAACCATAAGTTTGTTTTCTGTCTGTAAGTCAGTTTCTGTCTGTATGTAGATTCATTTGTATTTTTTAGATTCCACATGTAAGTTATATAAAGGAATATAATCTGAAAAAATACAGATATATGTAAATGAATCACTTTGCTGTACACCTAAAACTAACAATTTTGTTTATCAACTATATTTCAATTTTTTAAGAAGGGAAAAAAAGCATTCCAGAAAGACACACTCAAAGAACAACAAATCTAAAATATACTGTTTAAAAATTAGTTCGAAGACATTAATAAAATTAAAGAAGACATAGAAGAACAATATGTAGCAGGATTAGAAAAATTCAGAAATGTAGTGACAACTTGGGGCAATAAGAGGAAAGAATCATTTCAGAAATGAAGGCTAAGGCAGCATACTCTCTGACATAAATCATAGCAATATTTTTAAAGCTCTGTCTCCTCAGGCAGAGGAAACAAAAGCAGAAATAAACAAACGAAACTGATTTAAATTTAAAGACTTCTGCACCACAAAGGAAACCAACAACAAAATGAAAAAACAGCCTACAGAATGGGAGAAAATACTTGTAAATGATATGCCCAATAAGGGGTTAATATCCAGGCTACATAGACAGCTCATGTAATCGATATGGAAAAGATAATTTAAGAATAGACAGAAGATGCAAGGAGCTCAAACCCAGTGCTCTGTGACAACTTAGAGGGGTGGGAGGTGGGAGGGAGGTTCAAGAGGGAGGAGACATGTGTACCTATGGCTGATTCATGTTGATGGATGGCGGAAACCAACACAATATTATAAGTCAATTATCCTCCAATTAAATAAATTTTAAAAAAAGAAGTAAGGAACTATACAGAGGGAAGTCGGAAGGGGGAAAACAAATATTTATATTAACCCATAGTTCCAGAATATAGAAAAATGGTACTGATGAACCTATTTGCAAGACAGGAATAGAGACGCGGATGTAGAGAACTGACTTGGGGAAACAGCAGGGGAGGGAGAGGATGGGGCTAGTTGAGAGAGTGGCACTGACATATATACACCCCCATGTGTAAAATAGACAGCTCCCTGCTGTGTAACACAGGGAGCTCAGCCCGGCACTGTGATGGCCTAGAGGGGTGGGCTGGCATGGGAAGTGGGAGGGAAGTTCAAGAGGGAGGGGATATATATATACTTATGGCTGATTCACATAGCTGTATGGCAGAAATCAATACAACACTAAAGCAATTATCTGCCTGTTAAAAAAAATGGACAGAAGACCTGAGACATTTTTCCAAAGAAGATATACAGTTAACAAACAGGTACATGAGAAGATGCTCAGCATTGCTAATCATCTGAGAAAGGCAAGTCAAAACCATAATGAAATACCCTCTCACACTTGTCAGAATGCCTATCATCAAGAAGTCTACAAATAACAAGTGTTGGTAAGGATGTGTAGAAGTGGGAACTCTAGTATACTGTTGCTACTGCTGCTTAGTTGGTTCAGTCGTATCTGACTCTGTGAGACCCTATGGACTACAGCCTGCCAGGCTTCTCTGTCCATAGGATTCTCCAGGCAAGAATACTGGGGTGGGTTGCCCTGCCCTCCTCCAGGGGATCTTCCCAACCCAGGGATCAAACCCGGTTCTCCTGCACTACAGGCAGGTTCTTTACTGCTGAGCCATCAGGGAAGCCCAGTACACTGTTGGTAAGAATATAAATTGGTGCAGCTATTATGGAAGGCAGTGTAGTGGTTCCTCAAAAATTAAAGTAGAACTACCATATGATACAGCAATTCCACTCCTGGATTTTTAATTTCATTTTTTTAAACTGGAGGATAATTGCTTTACATTGTTTTGGTTTCTGCCACACAGCAGTATGAATCAGCCATAAGTATATATCTATGTCCCCTCCCTCTTGAACCTCCCTCCTACTCTACCTCCACCCCATCCCATCCCTCTAGGTTGTTACAGAGCACCAGGTTGAGCTCCCTGGGTTGTACAGCAACTTCCCACTCAGTTCAGTTGCTCAGTCGTGTACGACTCTTTGCGACCCCATGAACCGAAGCACACCAGGCCTCGCTGTCCATCACCAACTCCCGGAGTCCACCCAAACCCATGTCCATCGAGTCAGTGATGCCATCCAACCATCTCATCCTCTGTCGTCCCCTTCTCCTGCCCTCAATCCCTCCTAGCATCAGGGTCTTTTCCAATGAGTCAGCTCTTTGCATCAGGTGGCCACAGTATTGGAGTTTCAGCTTCAAAATCAGTCCTTCCAATGAACACCCAGGACTGATTTCCTTTCGGGTGGACTGGTTGGATCTCCTTGCAGTCCAAGGGACTCTCAAGAGTCTTCTCCAACACCACAGTTCAAAAGCATCAATTCTTCAGTGCTCACCTTTCTTTATAGTCCAACTCTCACATCCATACATGACCACTGGAAAAACAATAGCTTTGACTAGAAGGACCTTTGTTGGCAAAGTAATGTCTCTGCTTTTGAATATGCTGTCTAGGTTGGTCATAACTTTCCTTCCAAGGAGTAACTGTCTTTTAATTTCATGGCTGCAATCACTGCCTGCAGTGATTTTGGAGCCCAGAAAAATAGTCAGCCACTGTTTCCGCATCTGTTTGCCATGAAGTGATGGGACCAGGTGCCGTGATCTTAGTTTTCTGAATGTTGAGCTTTAAGCCAACTTTTTCACTTTCACTCTCATCAAGAGGCTTTTTAGTTTCTCTTCACTTTGCCACAAGGGTGGTGTCATCTGCATGTCTGAGGTTATTGATATTTCTCCCGGCAATCTTGATTCCAGCTTGTGCTTTCTCCAGCCCAGCGTTTCTCATGATGTACTCTGCATATAAGTTAAATAAGCAGGGTGACAAGATACAGCCTTGACGTACTCCTTTTCCTATTTGGAACGAGTCTGTTGTTCCACGTCCAGATCTAACTTGCTTCCTGACCTGCATACAGGTTTCTCAAGAGGCAGGTCAAGTGCTCTGGTATGCCCATCTCTTTCAGACTAGCTAGCTGTTTTACATATGTTTTTACATACAGTAATATATATGTTTCAGTGCTATTCTCAATTCGTCCCACCCTCTCCTTCCCCCACTGTGTCCACAAGTCAGTTCTCTATGTCTGCGTCTCTATTCCTGCCTTGCAAATAGGTTAATCAGTACCGTTTTTCTAGATTCCATATATCTACATTAATATATGATATTTGTTTCTCTCTTTCTGACTTCACTCTGTGTAACAGGCTCTCAGTTCATCGAGCTCATGAGAACTGACTCAGATTCATTCCTTTTTATGGCTACCACTCCTGGATTTTTAATCCATAGAAAATGAAAACACTAATTCAAAAAAATACTTGCACCCCAATGTTCATAGCAGCATTGTTTACATTGCCCAATATATGGAAGCAACCTAAAGTCTCAATAAGTGAATAGATAAGATGTGGTATATATATGCAATGTATTATATCTTATATGCAATTAGATGTGATATATATGCAATATATATATATATGCAATGCCATTAAGAAGAATGAAATATTGCCATTTGCAACAACATGGATGGCCCCTAGAGGGTAATATGCTTGGTGAAAAAAGTCGAGAAAGACAAATACTGTATGATATCACTTATATGTGGAATCTAAATATATATTAATAAATAATCTAATAACATAAATAATCCAATAATAAATATATCTATGAGAACTAGAGTCAGAGATATAAAGAACAAACAGGTAGTAACAAGTGAGGAGAGGAAAGGGAGGGAAGGGCAAGGTGGTAGGGGATTAAGAGGTACAAGCTACTATGGATAAAACAAATAAGCTATAGGAATATATTGCATAGCACAGGAAATACAGCCAATATTTTTAAACTATAAATAGAGTATAATCTATAAAATACTGAATTACTATTTTGTACTCCTGAAACTGACTCATTTGAAAAGACCCTGATACTGGGAAAGATTGAAAGCAAGAGAAGGGGATGACAGAGAATGAGATGGTTGAATGGCATCACCAACTCAATGGACATGAGTTTGAGTGAACTCCGGGAGTTGGTGATGGACAGGGAGGCCTGGCGTGCTGTAGTCCATGGGATCAAAAAGAGTCAGACACAACTGAGTGATTGAACTAAACTCCTGAAACTAATATAATATCGTAAATCACCTATACTTCAATTTGAATAAGAAAAAAGAAACAAAACGAGTGAGTGAACACAACAGAAAATACCTTTCTAAAGTAAGAAACTTTTAAATCAAAAAGAAACAAAGGTAAACAGAATTCTAGAAAAAGTGAAACATGAAAAGTTAGCAGAAACATATGGAATAAGATTATCTGAAAAAGAAAACTAAAGCAAGGAAAGGAAATAAATGCTTAAAAGTAATATTGAGGAAACTTTCCTGGAACTAAAAAAAAAAACATTTGATTTTAAAAAGCACAATACCTGAGAATTTTGACCCAGAATGACCAACAACAAAATTCACATTCTAATAAAATTACTAGATTTTTCTTTTTAAAGAGAAGAAATGTCTTGGACACTTCAGCAAAAACAATAGGTAGTTTGTAAAGGAAGGAAAATTAGATCATCTTCAAACTTTTTGACACCAATAATTTGTACTAGGAGAAAATGGAGTAACATTTAAGATAGTCAAGGGGAAAAAATGTAAGTCAAGGACATTATATCTGGTAAAAATGACTTTTAGGTATAAATGGCACAGGTATTTATCAACATGCTAGAACTCAGGAAATATTGGTTCCATAATCCCTTACTGAGAAATTTGCTGAAGAATGAAGATAAGACAACCAAAATAAAAGACACTGATATCAGGACTGGTGGTTAACATTAAATAAATAGTTACATATAGAACTAAGACTAAATGAGATTTAAAAGGGAGGGAGTAGAGTATTAATACCTGTATACCCTGGGCTCTGATAACATAGCATAACTTTTTTTAATGAAGAAATGGGGAAAGCACATGCGAAAAAAAATGAACTATTCTCAGCAGTTATATTGGTAGCAGTATTATTGTTATTCCAAGACTGTGTATTGTGAGATAATATAACTGAGTAATTATGGGTAATTATTCAAATTCCATCATCGTCTGTCTTTTGAGGGCTAAGACTTTTAGTGTGGAAGAATACAGATGTACTTCAAAAGAATTTAAGTTAGAAACAAAACAGCCCTGTAGTCTTGAATATGAACTCATGAGGAATTTTATTTAAAAGTAAACATACACAGACACACTTCTGCTTTATCCACTGAAGAGACTTAGAAATAATGAATAGCCCAGAAGCAGTGAGCACACCTAGTAACTCAGTTTGTGTTCTTGAAATACCATCCCATTCAAAGAAACCAGGATGTATTAGAGAGATAGCTAATTCCAGGTCTGGAAATAAGATTAACTTGGAACATCTTGTCATAGAAGATAGGAAAGAAGCTTTAAAAGACTACCACAGTCATATCAAAAAGTCTCAGAAGCCAATTTGAAGATGTTTCCACAGGCCAGACAGTTTGGCTTCCAAAAGGATAATTGCCAGTAGCAACGAGTACATCTAGTACCCAAAACTTGGGTACAATTAAAGGAACCAAGGGCTCTTTAGAGAAATGGGTAATTCTAGTATTGGAGCAGGGAATGTAAAAGATGAACCTGAAATATCTTGTACTCTAGAAAATGAAGAAACTCTGAAAAAATAAGAGCAAACAAACTATTGAGGTGTTAATGTGACACAGAGCCTGCTGAAAGAACTGGCACTGGCCAAAACTGGAAGAATGTGAGCAGGAAAATAACAGTATTGGATTATAACAAAAATTATAAAACAAGTATCCATGAGTGTATAGTGATAGAAATAAATGACTAAACTGTACAGAAAAATTCAAAATTTGTGTGTATACATCTGTCTACACCTGTCTCAAGGAGGTGAAGCATAACTCCTCACTTTGTAAGTAGGCTGTGTTTAGTTACTTGCTTCCAAAGACTATAATGTAGAAGAAGGGAGGAGCAGTGACTTCACAGTTGGGAACCCTACAAACACTACCTTAAGTGATCCTAGTTAACATCAGCAGTAATAAGTCATGTAATAAGGTATATAGCCTGGATTTGCTGTGATGAGGAGGGAGCCTCTCTGTGTTATTCTCCTCCAAGTCATAACCCCTAGTCTAATTATGAGAAAAACATCAGGCAGTGCCAGGTTGAGGAACATTCTGCAAAATACCTGAGTATACCTCAAAACTGTCCAAGTCATCAAAAACTAGGAAAGGGGGAAATTGTCACAGCCAAGAGCAGACTAAGGAGACAGGGGACTAAATGTAATATGGAATATTTGATGCAATCCTGGAACCAAGAGAAAAAAAAAATAGGACATTAGGTGAAACCTAAGGAAATCTGAATAAAGTATGAGCTTTAGTTGTTAATTATGTATGTATCAGTATTGGTTCATTAGTTATGACACACAAACCATAGTACTGTAAGATGTTAACAATAAAGGGAAATGGGGTACAGATGTATAAGAACTCTGTACTATCACAATTTTTCTGTAAATTAAAACTATTCTAAAATTTAAAAGTTGGAACATCTTTTAGAAGTCATTGCAATTCATTGAAACCCACCAAATATGAGTCCCACCAAATCCATGAGTCCATAACTGTATTTAAAAAGAATAATTGTTCAATTTCAAAGGATGGTAAGGAGCTAATTTAGTGCCTTGAGAAATGGTAAATTAAAGTGAAAGAATCAGGCATTTATCTTGTCCTTTTTTTCTGGGTGACTAAATAGTAGTAGATGAGGGGAAGCCTGTCTTTATAAAAGCATTCTACTTAGTAAAAAAAAAAAAATGTTAAAGTTAAGAGTATCACCTTTTTGAAACCCCAGGAAAATTAATGAATATAGACATTGAGCATCAACAGCTGCTAACATCACAGCATGTGAGGCACAAATACTGTGTCCACACCACCTATTTTCATGTGGAAGGAATCAACCCTGAGTCACATCAAGCTCTGTAACCACTTGCCAATCTGCACAAATACAGAAGAACATGTTGGACTCCATCACTACTATGTAGTCAGCAAAATCCAGACTTTTTCAGAAACTACAGGTCAAATGCTCCAGCCTCTTCGATAGATAACTTGTAAAGAAAGAAAGGGATTGAAGAAGAAACCTGTAAATTAAAAATATATCAAAATATTTTTAAATGGGTAAAACTAACCTCAGAAACATAATGCTAAGTGAGAGAAGTCAGACACAAAAGACCACATGTTACTTGATTCCATTTACGTGAAATCTTCAGAATAAGCAAATCTGTAGAGATAGAAGGTAGATTAATGATTTCCAGGGAAGGAAGTAATGAGAATTAACTGCAAATGAGTACAAGGAATCTTTTAGGGGTGATAGAAAATTTCTTTGAGACAGCAATTTTTAATATTTATTTGGCTGTGTTGGGTCTTAATTGAAGCATGTGAGATCTAGTTCTCTGACCAGGGACCGAACCTGGGCTCCCTGCACTGGGAGCATGGAGTCTTAGCTTCTGGACCACCAGGAAAGTCCCGGGGTGGTAAAAATTTTTAAAATTGGATTGTAGTGATGGTTGCACAACTCTGTACTAAAGATCTTTGAGTAAAAAATCAATGTAGAAATGGACAACTCTGGGGTCTAGGGATGCATGCTTGGATAATAAACTCGAAACACTTATTACTATAAAAGGTAATATAGTGGTTACCTTTGGAGGGCGAGGATATGATTTGGATGCTCATAGAGAAGCCTTGTGGATGGGTACAGAAAATCTATTTCTTGACCCAAGAGGAGGCTATAAAGGTATAGCCTCCTTATGAAAGTTTAAGTTATATGTATTTTTGTGTGATTTCCAGTATCTTTTATTTTACAATAAAAGGGTTAAATAGAACACAAGACTCTTAAGCTATTAAAAGAGATCAGGTTCCCTACATATTTCATTCTTTATCATAGTGATGAGAGTATTTCTCATGGGCAAATTCAAGGTAGCTAGGAAATGTTCCCCTTACCTCACAGCAGAAAGAAAAATTCAGTGCAAAAGAGAAATGGAGCATTTAGTTTCATTTCTTTTGAGTGTACACTGCATGACAAGTGCCATTTGGACCTCACACCCTGTTCCAAACATGTGCAAAATAACATACATTAATTTCTGGTGGGTTCAACTGCCCTGTGATACCCAGTTTTACACATAAAATTCTTGAACTGTAATAAAGGAAATGGAAGGAGGAGGAGCAGTCACCTATAGTCAAATCACAAATCATAAAATCAAATATTTTTTACTTTAATGTTTTGTAATGCTAGTGGGATAACCACTATACTATGGAAATACTTCAGTGTTTTTGGTTTGCTGGGGTTTTGTTGGTCAGTTGGCATTTGTTTTCTGTTGTGAGGGCTTAGCCATTTTAGCAATTCTTTCCCAAAATATAATTCATTTTGAGGGGCAACTTTTATGTGTTTGCCTTCTTATGAAAACAGCTCAGAGAATTTTGTCTTACATGTCACCTGTTAAGTAATATTAAGTACTGTCCCCAATTCTGCTTGTCCCAGGGTAGACAGCTAGCTATATTTTCCTTGTCTTCATGTTATGTGGTCGCATTCAGAGTGGAGCTGGGGCCCATGACAGTCCCTCCTTTCCTCACCCCTGCTTTCTCATTTTTGATTGGGCAGAGTTTAAAAGAGCAGCTCAGCAACAAGAAGATCAGGAGCATGAGGAGGAAGAGGATGATCAGGCAGTCCGCAAAGCTCGAGAGTGGGATGACTGGAAGGACACCCATCCTAGAGGTTATGGCAACCGGCAGAACATGGGTTAGCCTCCCCACAACAAGACAGGACAACAGGGGCTTACATCTTGCCTGCCAAGGACAACTATGCCGTCTCCCCATCCCTGGTCTTCTGCTTCAGCTGTGTACAACGAAGGCAGAGATGCTTAGTCTTGCTTAGTGTTCAATAAAATGTCAAGCAATGAAGTGTGTATTTGTACCCTAAATGATAAGCCAGAAATCTTGTTTTGGCATTAATCATTCTCATCATGGTATATTTTAATTTTCTTAAGTGGAAAGAAAAGACTGAGAAATGACTCTGTATAATCAATCAAGGCTGTATGAATTATCTTGAAAAAAAATAATAAAATAAAGGTTCCCTTCTATCACATGCACCTGTGCAGAAATAATGGTATCAGCTGCTTTTTTGGGAGACTTGGGGGAAGGGGGTCAGCTGTGGGTCCCTGTGCTTATGGCAAGATCCTGGTCATCTCTCTTCGACATAGGCCGTGAGTTACCCAGCATCAGAGCTGCCCAGGCTAGCTGGAGCTTGCTTTCTCCTTCCTGCCCTGGTACTGTGAACTAACCCAACACTTGCTTTATAGGAATGAGCACAAAAGCCAGGACTTTTCCTGTCATATGACCCTGTTTTCAGGAATTTTAGCTATAAACGAACTGATCACAATAATCCTATCTACCCAGTCTTCCTTGCCTCAGCCATGAGAAATGAGGAAACATAAAGCACTATGAGAGCCATCCTTGTGTGTGCATCTGAGACTGGGGCCTTTACTCTAGAATTATCTGAAACCCTTAGGGTAAAGAATAGTTGAGGCTATAGCCTAACTCTTAAGCGGGCTGCAAGAAGATCATTTTGGCCCTCTTTGCCTGTTCTATGCATACCTGGCATGGTCCCAAGCAGTCAGTGTGCTGTGGTGGTCATTTTGCTGGTAATAAGGTGCCTGCAGTCATGCCAATAACGGAGTGGACAAGAGGGGACGGCAACGATGACAAGGAAAAGTACCTGCTTTCTGCAGTAAAGAGAAGACACCCTCAGCTCCTGAGTTGATACCCTAGAACAGCAACCATGTGTTGAAACAAATGATCTGTATAGAAAACATACTTTTGTTCTATGTGGCTTTGGTACACTTAGATTTTCTGTTAAGAAGATGACTCAGCCTTCCTATTCTAGCTCCTGCAGTCTAGCTTAGGAGAGGGGTTTGAAAAGGAGACTTAGTTCCCTTTCCTTTGCAGGGTGTTATGTGGAGTGCTGTCAGGCGATGAGTAGGAGGTTGTGTTTAGTGGCAGATGACAGAAAACTACCAATAATACATTTGTAAATTGCTTAATAAAGGGTTCATGTCACCCTCACAACATAAGCTCCTGAAACTGGTGGAGCACAGATTAACTTCTCCAAGGATGTGGGAAGCAAACATTCATTTTTTTAGTTCTCTTCCAATTATTGCCAGGCTGCCTCTAGCAATGGCCTATTTCCTGCCCTCCAAACTCCACCCTGAGCTCATTCCCCAAATGGGCCAGGTTAGGGTTTTCCCCTTGGTCCGAGTCTATTTAAAGATGGTCTTTTCAGAAGATCAGCTTGATTAAGCCCCCTCACATTCTGATATCTAAGAGGCAAACTAGACAAGGTGGTTTTGAATTCTGGCTTTAAAGTTGAAAGCTGTGTGACCTTGGGCAATATAATCTCTGAACTGCTCCTCTGTTTTCTTACATTTGCAGGTGAGCTGTTTCATGGGATTGTTGTAAGAGTTCAATGTATAACAGACTGAAGTGTTTTCATCTGAGCCCAGTGACTACAGTCTGTCCACTAGGACGGGAAAGGAAATGGACAGATAAATATGCGGAGCTCTGTTCTGTGCCAGGTACTGGAGCCAGCACTTTCACATGCTATTAACACTCAGTGACCCTGCAAAATAGGTGGCATTGTCCCCATTTTACAGGTGAGAAAACAAGCCCAGAGAAGCTGAATGATCTCTTCAAGTTCACATGAGTAAGAAGCTCTGCTTCTATCATTTTCCATGTGCTTCCCAATTGCTTGTGCTTTTGTTATGCATCTTAAAAGGGCTTAAAAAGGGAGCAGCTTTAAAAATTCAAGCCCAAACCACCACTTACACGTTATTGGAACTCTAGAAATTCCTTTTTAGCTGACTCACCAAACAAAAGGTTATGCCAGCCTGCCTCCCCCCTGCCATTTCCCCCTCAGATGGAGGATAAGAAGACAAAGGCGGTGAGCAAACCCATCTACCTCCATTTTCCTCCCCAGTCCTCTGCTCCTGCCAACCGGGTTGCTAAAAACAAACAAACAAACAAAAAACACCTTCTCACCATAACAAGGCATTTCAGGGTCCTAGAGTGAGTTCTGTTTGGTGCATTCCAGGAAGCCAGGACTCAAAGCATTCCACAGATATTAATAATAGTAGGTTGCACTATGTTTATTTCATCTATGCTGCTTATTTCATTCTCACAGTCTGTCGGGCAGGAGATGATGCCTTCATTTTACAGGGAGGGAAACCAGCGTGGGGAAATACAGTGAGTGACTTAGTTCAGTAACACAGCTAAATAAATACATGGACTGTGCAAATATCAGTGCAGCCAAAGTATCTGCCCTCTGTAGCTCTCACATGGAGGACAATTATTTAGAAAAGGTGAATACTGAGCACTATTTCTTTTAAAGCCATTATGTGGTGATTTGTCCTTTCCACTCATTCTTTTCAACATCCCTGTAAGAAATACAGGGCAGGGGACTGAGTGAGCAGATTCCAAGCTCAAGAAATTGGAGTTAAGTGTTCTGAGTTAGAGTCTATCCTCTGGGCTCTGCTGCTCCCTAGCCAGGTGACCCAGGCCACCCAGGTCACCAGGGTCACTGCTGTCATTTAAAACAACATGTAAAGGATAAAGCTTTTGAAACTTGATCCACCTCTCTGTGTCTTCTGAAAGCCAAAATCCTCCTCTGCTTGCTGTGGGCCTCCAGTTTGCTCATCAGCACAATAGACACACTGCCACCTGGTTCTGTCGGACACCCAAGATAGCACTGTGACCGTTGCCTCCTTGCAAAACAGCCCCTTCCTACACCTGCATGTCGTTTCCTCATATTACTTTTCACCCATTCATCCAAGGTACAGTTTAACCTTGGCTCAGTTCCCTCACACTCCATAGAAAGGAGATGTGTGTTTTGTCAGATGCTAACAGTATCTGGCCTACTTACCTCACAGGCCAGAATGAGGAGTTAATGAAATCAAATATGGAAAAGCACTTTGAACAATTATAAAACACGGCACAATTATTTGTAA
The DNA here is from genome assembly GCF_042477335.2 of Ovis canadensis. Classification (NCBI taxonomy): domain Eukaryota; kingdom Metazoa; phylum Chordata; class Mammalia; order Artiodactyla; family Bovidae; genus Ovis; species Ovis canadensis. The sequence continues at coordinate 64,367,377 of NC_091727.1, forward strand.
GTTTGGAAGCCAGAGGAGGGGATGTATTTTTTTTGATTCAGTGTTTCACAACTATAACCCCTATGCCCCCATTGCTTTGGGGTTCCCCAGGTGGCTCAGTGGTAAAGAAGTAAAGTGAAGTGAAGTAAAGTGAAAGTCACTCAGTCGTGTCCAACTCTTTGCAACCCAATGGACTATAAGTCCATGGGGTTCTTCAGGCCAGAATTCTGGAGTGGGTAGCCTGTCCCTTCTCCAGGGATCGAACCCAGGTCTCCCACATTACAGGCAGATTCTTTACCAGCTGAGCCACAAGGGAAGCCTGCTAATTCAGGAGCCACAGGAGATGCAGTTTCGATCCCTGGGTCGGGAAGATACCCTGGAGGAGGAAATGGCAACCCACTCCAGTATTCTTGCCTGGGAAATCCCATGGACAGAGGAGCCTTGTGGGCTATGGTCCATGGGGCCACAAAGAGTTGGACATGACTGAGCGACAGAGCGCACATATATCACCACCAGCGAAAAGGTTTGTGACATGCTTTTCTTTGTGGCTTGAGATGACCAGCATAGGAAAGAATTGTTACATGCAGTAGAAATTGAGAACTGGATTTTGCTTATCTGCCCACCAGGTCACCCTTGACAAATGTATGTGAAAGGATGGTAAACAAAGTCTTAATTTCAGTTTCTTGTTCCACCTGGCAATAAGTCCCTCCAAGAGAGTACAACATGGCAATGATTTAGGCTAGCCTATTCCTGTGTGGGAGCATGAATAAAAATAACTGCCATGTATTGAGTACCTACTGTATACAAGGAGTTAATACAACAAAAGCCCATGGTAGATCATATTATTGCCTCAGTCTGTAAATGAGGAACTTGAAGCTCAGAGACGGGATTTCTCAAAGATCACTTGGTCCTCAGAGTTGAGCTGGGCCTGGATTCCAGGTGGGCCTGACTCCACAGGCCACATCCTTCCAGTCCACCATGCTCCCTAGGAAGTACAAAGCAAGGAGGACATATGAAGGTGGGTGAGACACCCTGCTCTAGTGATAACCACTCCCCTCCTCTCTCTAAATTTTGAGCAACAATTCCATCAGTTTTGCCTGCCAGGCCCTTCAAGGGTGCATCTGAGACCTGCACACCAAGGGAACATCCCTGACTCATAAATCTCCCCTTCCTGGGGCCCCACATCCCTCAGCCTGTAGAATATTCCTGCTCCCAAGGCCAGGCCCACCTGCTCTCCCCTCCCAGCCCTAACTGATGTTGGTACAAGTAAATCTTTCAAAACCTCTGTTCCACCCTCACCTAGGGGTTCCTACATATTTTCTAAGCCAGTCAAAGCCCTCTCCCCTTCTTGATCTACCAGGCCCTCCTGGACAACTGAGACCAGTCCCAGGCCATGAGCACATGACTTTTCAGCCAGGGGCCGGGAGGGCAGATTTCTGTCTGAATTCTGAGGCCCTTCCACACTCAGCGATAGATAGCACGTCTGCTATCCTGCTGCCCTTGTCCTGGGCTCAGACATTGAGAGATTGGCAGAAAGGCTCGTCACCAGCTTTATGGAACCTGTCTTTTCCTTTCCTTGTCTACCTTCTGTCTAGGTGAGCTCACCCCGCCTCCACCCTCCGTGACTGACCACATGTGTGCTGATGGCCCTGATCTTTCTGCTAAGCTCCCTGACCTATATATCCTATCATCTACCACACAGTGCCTCTTGATGAACAAAAATGCAAATTCAACAGCCTGGCAATGAACTCATTCCACTCCTCATTCCCCACCCTTCTGGCTCCATTAGAGCTTCTTAGGGCCCCTTCGCCTATTTAGTTCTCTTCCTGAGAAGCTCGGCACTGTGTCTGGCCTTCTCCCCTTCACAAAGCCGGCATTCAGTGTCTGCAGAATGAATTGCTGAATGAATGAATCCCATCATGAATCATGCTTCTTTGTCAGGCAGATTCACCATAATGCAGCCTCTTTCTTTTCATATTCAAACAACTTTCCATAAAAGAAAACCTAGTATCCCTTCACCTTAAAGCAGCAATCATTTCTCTCTCAGACCTACTTTCATCCTATCACTGAAGGGACCACATTTTCACAAAGTATAATCAGTGAAGAGGTCTGCTTTATACTTGACTTTGAAATCTTAGTGTATCATATACTATAGAGTCTGCCTTATAATAATTTTAATGACTGCTGATTAGTCTATAAGATTGCTATATAATAGCTTACTTAGCCAGGCCCAGATTTTGAACATTTGGATTGTTTCCAGGTTTCTCATGCTATTTCCTTTATTCATTTAACAAAGCAAATTACCTTATTTGCTTGGATTCACACAAAATATCCCTGGAGGAGGAGGGATGTGGGGTTGTTAGAGGCCAGGCGTGGGAAGGAGACTTTTCATTGAATTTTCCAATAGGCGCTTTTAAATTTTGAATCATGTGAATATGCTGATAATCCAAGATATATATGCCAAAAACTTACTGTACATGGAGCATCCCACTAGAAGCTTGATACAGCACTGGAATCTACACTAACTTCCTAATATGCGTTCTCCTAAAAATATGTATAATGTACCTTGGGAATCCAGAGGAGAGAACAGGGTGGAGAATTTCAGACAATGACATTTTCACTGAACCTTGAAGCATGGGTAAGAGTTAGGCTAATAAATAGACCACCATGGGCCAAGGCCCAGAATAGCAAAGGGCACTTCCTGGTTGGGAAAAAGAGACTGTATCCGGTGTGTTGTGAAAGTTATGGGAAATGAGTCTTTCAAGGAGGGCAGAAACCATTGTAGAAAGAGCTCTGGAGGCCAGGCTTTGGGGTTCAAACTTGATCCCAGAGGCCATGGGAGCCTTTGGAGGGTTGGAAATAGGGCAGAGGGTAAGAGCTCTGTTTGACAGCAATCCTCTGGCAGCAAAGGATCAAAGGAAAGGAGGGCAGCAGGGAGCAGCCTGCTGAAGTCCAGGAGACAGTGACCAAGGCCTTATGTAGGAGACCAGCTGTCCCAGTGAGCCTTTGTTTTAGCACTGAAGGTCCTGTGTCCTGGGCAACCCCTCAGTCTCTGGCAAATAGACATGTTAGGTCATTCTAGCCTGAATCAAGACACTAGATACTGCATTCTCCCCAGCCTGCCTGCTCTGAGAAATGATCTCACGACTTCCAAGACATTTTGAAATATCAATTTCTGGCCCCCTCTGTCCCCTTCTCCAGCCACTACTCTTGGGTTCATTTACTTTCAGTAGGTTCTTTCTGGGCTTCCCAGGTGGCTCAGATGGTAAAGGATCTACCCACAGTGCAGGAGACCCCAGTTTGATTCCTGGGTCAGGAAGATCCCTGGAGAAGGGAATGGCAACCCACTCCAGTATTCTTGCCTGGAGAATCCTATGGACAGAGGAGCCTGGTGGGCCATAGTCCATGGGGTCAGGAGGAGTTGGATACAATTGAGCGACCAACACACATATAGTTTCTTTCTAGAGCTGCTGATCTCCAGACATAAAGTGATTTATAAGGAAAACATCCCCATTCACCAAAGTCCAGTCTTCTGTCCTTCTGTTCCCCTCCACAAACCTGAGGCTCCCACCAAATGAAAGTAGTCCCTGTGCCAAAGCAAAGCTGCAGACTTCTTGGTCTCCCAGGCCACCTCAAGACAGATCATGCTCTCTGCTTCTCTGCTTGATTGGGCAGAGTTTATTTTTATTTTTTTAATTTAAATTTATTTAATTGGAAGCTAATTACTTTACAATATTGTATTGGTTTTGCCATACATCAACATGAATCTCTGCTTGTCAGAGCACCTCTCCATAGCTGAATGCCAGTACCATGAAGCAGCTCCTGGGTGTCACACACTGCCTGAGAACTTTTCAAACATTACCACTAGTCCTCACAGCAAATAAATATGATTAGTCCCTTTTTCCAGAGGAGACTCAGAGAGGGGAAATGTCTTGTCCAGGGTCACACAGCTACTAGCCTTCCCCTCTGTCTTCTTCATAGTTCTCTGATGGCCCTAATCCTTGTATTGATGCTGTGTGCATTTCTCTCACACCCTGCCAGCCCCATGACCTACCAGACACACAACTGTCAACCTAGAACAATTCCACGCTTGTAGTAGAACTCCAATAAAAAGTTGGTGAAAGAAGGGACTATGTATCGATATGTCCCTTGTGTAGTACCTAACACAATGCCTGGTATTAGATAGGATCTCCTATTCAGCAAAGAAAAAGCAAGAGAATTCCAGAAAAACGTCTATTTCAGCTTCATTGACTACACTAAATGAAGTTTGACCGTGTGGATCACAAAAAAATGTGGAAAACTCTTCAAGAGATGGGAATACCATATCACCTTACCTGTTTCCTAAGAAACCTGTATGCAGGTCATGAAGCAACAGTTAGAACTGGAAGTGGAACAACAGACTGGCTTAAAATTGGCAAAGGAATATGTCAATGCTATATATTATCACCCTGCTTATTTAACTTATATGAAAGTACATCATGCGAAATGCTGGGCTGGATGAATCGCAAGCTGAAATCAAGAGAAATATCAACAACTTCAGATATGCAGATGATACCACTCTAGTGGCAGAAAGCAAAGAGGAACTAAAGAGCCTCTTTTTTTTTTTGTAATAAGAATTTTATGAAGTCTTTATGAAATCAAAATACTCATCACCAGATATTTTTGTAAAATTTTCATTATGAAAAGCAATAACCAAAGTAAACACATATTACAATGCAGAAATAATTGCAAGGATATCAAGAATAGAAGAATCAAAAAATTATAAATACTATACTCAAAGATATGTGCAAAGCTATCACATCCATAAAATAAAAATCATAAGGTATAGAAAATGCAGAACCAAAAGTTGTTCAAAATTTTAAAATAATAATAGAAATATAAAAATCAGTAAACATTTTGGAAGCTGACATAAAGAGCCTCTTGATGAGGGTAAAAGAGGAGAATGAAAAAGCTGGCTTAAAGTTCAACATCAAAAAACTAAGATCATGGCATCCAGTCCCATCACTTCATGGCAAATAGATGGGGAAACAATGGAAACAGTGACAGACTTTATTTTGGGGGGCTCCAAAATCACTGCAGATGGTGGGTGACTGCCCCCACGAAATTAAAAGATGCTCTTCAGAAGGAAAGCTATGACAAACCTAGACATCATAGATAAAAGCAGAGACATCACATGGCCAACATGGGTGCATGATAGTCGTAGCTATGGTTTTTCCAGTAGTCATGTACACATGTGAGAGTTGGACCATAAAGCCTGAGCACTGAAGAACTGATGCTTTCGAACTGTGGTGCTAGAGAAGACTCTGGAGAGTCCTTTGGACTGCAAAGAGATCAAGCCGGCCAATCCTAAAGGAAATCAGTCTTGAATATTCATTGGAAGGACTGATGCTGACGCTAAAGCTCTAATACTTTGGCCACCTGATGCAAAGAGCCAGATCATTGGAAAAGACCCTGATACTGGGAAAGATTGAGGGCAGGAGGAGAAGGGGACGACAAAGGATGAGGTGGTTGGATGGTATCACCGACTCAATGGACATGAGTTTGAGCAAGCTCCAGGAGATGGTGAAGGACAGGGAAGCTTGGCGTACTGCAGTCCATGGGGTCGCAAAGACTCAGACTGACTGAGTGACCAAACAGCAATTCTGATATTGCTGAAATTGCAGGACCACACCAAATGAGGGCGTGACTGAAGGGAAGCAATCAGAAGAGAGCCTGTTATGACAAAACCTCAGCTGTCCAAAGCTTTCTAGAAATGAGTCATTCTGAAGGCTGAGGGTGAAACTTCAGAAATCAGGAAGAAGAATCCTAGAGCTGTTGCTTCTTTCTCAGAGATTCCCTGGCTTCCACTCCTCCCCTTCTGAGCTACCTGGTCCCCTTGGTCTTCTTTTCCTTCCAGTCTGCTTTGTTTTCCTGTTGTTCCTACAAAGCTTCTTAGCTTCTGGTTTGGCACACTAACTGCAGTCTTTGCTGGACTACCCTTCCCCATGCCTTTTTTGCCCTTTCTCCTCACTGCAACAATCCCACCACCATCGCTTCCACAGAGCCTTCCCTGCCCTTCTCAGGCTGCTGGATGCTTCCCTCACCTGCATTCGCATACCCCACAGCACCCCATATAGGTGTCTGTGATTACGCCCACCTCACATGCTGGACTGTGTGTTTCTTGATGGTTAGAATCATATCAGCCCTAAATGTTTATGAATGAAATTTATAGGCCATTTTGTGCTTCTCAGCTGCCTCTCCTTTGCTTACTCCAAGACAGCTAAGGTTTTGCTTGTTGGTTGGTTGGATTGTCATTGGGAAATCATGAGTGCTTGTTGTTCAGGATTTGTCACTCACCTACTTCTCCTCTTCTTGCTTTTACTACATACACTGGTGTTTATGTTGTGCTTATCCATTTGGCTCAGAAGGTTCCATCTCAGACACTATGCTCTTTGTTTTGTGGGGGAAAGTGTAGCCAATTAAGGTCATGCCCCAGCCCTGCCAGTCCATCTTGCCTAGGAAACCAAGAGACTAGACCTCATTATTTGTTCCAAGAGTGTTTACTTGAATGACTACATGGTACCAGGCCCTGAGCCAGACATTAGAGAGACAGAGATGGAAATTGTGTGTCCTTGCCCTACCTCTAGCACCTCATGTGAGCCTTTTCTAAGTCTCTTTCATTTGCCCATCTGAAAGTAAAGCGAGGTAGAGACCTGATTTGTAAGCAGCCTTATCTGTCAACATTGAGAACTCATCTATACAGGTTGCTCTCACCTTCCCCACATTTGTGCTTTCCCCCAGAAGAGCCCAGCCCCGCATTGTACCTTGCTCCCTCCTCCCCTACAAATTCTGAGCAGATGTGCTCTAACACATCTCACTCCGTATGTGGCCAAGTATTAATAGCCCCAAGAAGCAGCTTGAAAACCTCAGCTAGACAGAGAGGGAAAAAAGAATGAGAAAGAGGAGGAGGGGTATAGAGGGTACATTGGGGTACATGGCCATAGAGAGTACATTGGGAAAGGCCAGTGCATCCCACAGTGCATCAAAGACATTCCCTAAGCCCAACTCTGAAGATTGATATTAGTCAGTCTAATCAAGGACCCCAAACCAGAGTGGGATATGGGGAAGGAGACACAGTTTCACTAACCTTTCTGGACAAGGCTAAGGAATTAACATTTTCTTGCACTAATAGGACACTTGATACTATCTTTGTATTTGGTATTCCTAGTAACCTTTTTGATTACATTCAAGGATATTTTTGAGAGCCTACATTCAAAGCCTCCTGTTGAGAATTACTGGCCTTTTCCAGTAGGACACTTATCACAAATTCAAGTGTATAGACAGTTTCATGATTTTTTAATGTGTTTCCTCCACTAGACTGTGAGTTCCATAAAGGCAGGAATGATGCCCATCTTCTTCCACACTGAATCCTCAACACATAGAACAGCACCTGGCAAACAATAATCACTTAAGTTACCAAAAAAAAATGATCCACGGATCTGGGATCTGGAGACAATCTTTAATTCTAACTAACTCTTTTAGCCTGAAACATAATAGATATTTAATAGACATTAATTTAATGAGAATATTAATAACAGGAAACATAATAGTACTTATCGTGTGCCAGGCCCTGTGCTAAGTGCTTTACATTCACTCACTCAATCCTCAGAACAACCTGATGAAGTAGGTACTGTTATTATCCCCATTTTACAGGTAGGGAAACCGAAGCACGGAGGTTCGCCAACTTATAAGTGGAAGAGCTGAGACCTGAACGCCAACAATCTGGCTCTAAAGTCCATGCCCTTAACTGCTGGGTTGCCTTCCAACAACAGAGAGATGGCGTGATTCCCCCTAGTGTCTTGGGAGGAACTTGGTGGAACCTGGACTGGAAGCCAGGTCTGCATTCTGTGCAGTGTTTCTCCCACTGATCGCTGGTACAGAGACCCTGGGAACAGAGGCGCAAGGAGGAATCTGAGAAGTCTAGATATTCACTCAGAAAAAGGCTCTAGTCAACTAGGTAGCTCTCAGCGGAAGCCAGGCAGAGTCAAAGCACATCCACCAGGGCAGAAACAAGTGTGATCACCAGGTGCTTTTCCTTAAGCAGGGAAAAGTAGCAGACTCCTTTTCAGAGATCCTGTCTGAGGCCTAAGCCATTCCCTTTTCCTGCACTAATTTACCGGGGAACCCCTCCCACACACACAGAGCTAGAACCACCCCAAGGCGAGGCAATTGAGTACCCGTGGGGAAAGGATGCATGTTAGGGAGATGGGGAAAGGATGCATGTTAGGGAGATGAATGTGTGTGTAAGGATATCAGGGTGGGGCTGAGAACAGGGAAGACTGGAGAAAAGGTTAGGTCAAGACTAAAACCTCCAGCAGATAAAAGGAGTAATGAGATTAAAGCAAAGCACCTGTAATCAGCTCAGCTTTAGAGGCACTGGCCTTCTGTTTGGGCTTCCTGCCACAACAGAACAGCACTATGGCCATGGCCTTCCTCTCCCGGCTGAACCTTCAGGAAATCCTCCAGACCCTCTCTGTTTTGCAGTGGGTGCCAGTCTACATCTTTTTAGGTGAGTGAACCCTAGGGCCTTGAGAGCACAGAGAACAGATGAAGAAAGAGAGCAGGAATCTCCAGATGATTGAGAGGGTTCTAAAGAGATCATTTGGTCGGTCTCCTCTCTCTGGGAAGGACTGTGCCTCTCCACCCAGAGAGACGGCCATTGTTGAGTTCACTAGGTATCTCTCCTCCCAACCGAGGAACACGAAGGCCAGGAGTGAAGCTGCAGTTGTTCTGGTTTAAAGTCCACCCCAGCCTTCTCTCAGGACAGCCCCTCTGTGAACTAGCTGAAAAGAGTCTTGTTTGGGGACAGGGGCAGAATTGGTACTGGGCAGATGTAAGGTGATTTTCTTTATTACGATGAGAGAATTATGGAAAAGCTGGGGGCTGCCTGAGTGACTCATTAGATGGAATTTTGAGAAGGGGCCAGTTCTTCAACAGACTCAAAAAATCACAGTCATCAGTGCTGGGCAAATGGGCTGAGAGTTCCAAGCCCTTCCCAGTCAGAAACCAGGTCTTTGTGGGCAGCCGATTATGGGGCCAAGTTTGGAAACTGGGCATGGAAAAATTTCATCCTGAAGGATGGGACAGGATAGGAGGCTGACCAGTCCAATTTATGGGAGGATATATGTCCCTGTAGAGCAGAGGTTCTTAAATAGAGACCTACAGACACTAGTGCCTTCCAGGTCGCACTAGTGGTAAAGAACCCACCTGCCAATGCAGGAGAGTTAAGAGACACGGGTTCGATCCCTGGGTCAGGAAGATCCCCTGGAGAAGGAAATGGCAACCACTCCAGTATTCTTGCCTGGAGAATCCTATGGACAGAGGAACCTGGCAGGCTACAGTCCACGGGGTTGCAAAGAGCCGGACACAGTTGAAGCAATTTAGCATGCACATAGACATAGAATGAGATGGGGAGGGACAATGTTGAATTTGGAAGGAAAAAATTACCTCTTTATTTTCACTAACTTCATATTGAATAGATGAATGTAGGCAGCAAACAACAATTTGTTGGTAACAGACATCATAGAGATTTAAATTTCACATGCCAGTTGTTGCAGGCATCTCAAAAGTTCATTTATGCTTGTTACCACTTCTGAATTCCAATAGTTATTGGAACTACCATTAGGTGTGGTTATCTACTGCATAAATCAAGAATTCATGTTACTGTACCACATTTTTTGCAATATTTCGATAACTGTGTTTAACTATGATGAGTTTCCTTTGTGAGTCTGTGTATTTTGTTTTGTGCATTTAAAAATAATATTCAGAAAAGTGATCTATAGGTTTCACCAGACTAACAAAGGAATCCATGGCCACCCAAAGATAAAGACTTAGTGAGCCTTATTGAAATCAAATCATGCTAAGCCCTTAGCCTATCAATAACTTGATTCTAGTTGCATTAAGAGAAGGAAGTGATTTTTCTATAAATTTATGTTTCTAGTGTTTCGTTTTTTATTGTTGCTGTCCTTTGCATCTATGTTTAACTTCCTCAAAAAGACCCCTTAACAAGTTCCAGCCCTTAGTTAGGAAAGTGGGGGTCACTGGAATGTCCTAAGAGACTTGACATTGTGGTGGCATCTGTCATTTCAAGTCTGGACCCCAAAAAGAGTGGGCAAAGATGGGCAGAGAGAGCAAGGAAAAGAGGCCCAGAGAAGAGCTGTATGAGCTGAGCCTTTTAGGTGTAGGATCAGTCCCATCCTGGAAAACCTCTGTATGGTATTCGAACACAAGTGCCTAGATTGTTCTGGCTCTTCTGGAGAGAGCGTCTCAATATAATGTTCATTTTTCTCCCAGAAAATCACATTTCTTGAGTATTTTTTCTCCTTCTTCCTTTTCCCCTCTCAAAGGACATGAGCTAGGATAAAGGGTATGTTCAGCACTAAATACATAAAGATCCACGACAATAAGGACTAGCCTCCTGGTAACACCCCCTTCCTCCAATCTCACCAGCTTCCAGCCATCCTAGAAGAGCTATGGCACCTATGTGTCTTGAATGAAAAACTCTCTGTCCCATTTCATATGAGTGGAATCATGTACTATTTGTCCTTTTGTGATTGCCTTCTTTCACTTAACACAGTGTTTTCAACATTCATCCATGTTGTGGCAGAATTTCCTCCCTTTTTAAAGCTGAATAATATTGTATTATATGTATATACCATTTTTTTGTTTATTCATTATCCATTAATGGACTCTGGTTTTTCCTACCTCCTGGCTATTGTGAATAATGCTCTATGAACATGGGTGTTCAAATATCTCCTTGAGAGCCTGCTTTCAATTCTTTTGGCTATATACCCAGAAGTAGAATTGCTGGGTCATATGGTAATTCCATTTTTTAAATTGTTGTGGAATTGTCACACTGTTTTCCATAGCAGCTACATCATTTCACATTTCCATCGACAGTGTGCATGAGTTTCAGTTTTTCCACATCCTCACCAACACTACTTTATTGTCTATTTTTTTGGTAGTCGTCCTAATGAAATGAGATGATATCTCATTGTGGTTTTGATTTGTATTTCCATAATGACTAGTGAACTTTAGCATCTTTTTATGTACTCAGTGGCCATTTGTCTTGACTTCTTTTAGATCGATTATCATTCCACTTGTCTTCTGTTAGTTTAGGTTACTATACATCCTCTTTCCCTTCTTCTAGTGATTATGCTAGAAATTACAACACAAATCCTGGATCTTGGAGGTTATCAAGGTAGCTAAAACATGTAACAGTGTATGATACCCACAGAGATGCCTAAGACAGTCAAATCTGTCCAACAGTTACAGAGCAATTACAAAGTATAAGGTTTTGGCTGTCCTTGTGACACTACAACAATGAGTCCAGTATAGGCTCTTTCTATGTGGTAACAAAGAGAAAATAATCATTCATTCCACCATTCTACCATTCCAGGTGTCAGTGCTGAATACATAAGTGAATCATTACACTGTAAGATTGAGTGTGTTAAGTGAAATGAACAGACACAATGAAGCCACTAGAGAATATTACACAAGGTTAACAGGATCAGGGAAGGCAGGAAAGGGCAACAATGTCACAGTAAACAGGACATGGGTTCTGCAGTTTGTCAAACTTGGTTAACAACTAGCTGTGTGAATTTAGACAGGTACTATAACCCTTCTAAGCCTCCATATCCCCATCCTCTCAAGGCTGGTTCACAATAAACGCTCCATACAAAAAAAGTGTCCTTCCTTCCTCCCTCCCTTCTTCCTTCCTAATTCCCTTCTGTCTTCTCCTTCTCACTCTTTCCTTCATTCTTTCTGTCTTGCTCAGAGTCGTCCTCAGCACTTCTCCTCCTTCCTGAATGATGGTCAGAATCGTGACTGATGACTGGCAGTGGGGTGGGGGAGGAAGTAGGGAAGAGAGAATGAGAAAAGGCAGAGGGACAAGAAGGAGGAAAGAAGTGAGAAGAGAGGAATGAAAAGATGGTCTGTGTTAGTAGACTGTATTATATGGAATTTAGAAAGATGGTAATGATGACCCTGTATGCGAGACAGCAAAAGAGACAGATGTATAGAACGGACTTTTGGACTCTGTGGGAGAGGGAGAGGGTGGGATGATTTGGGAGAATGGCATTGAAACATGTATACTATCATGTAAGAAATGAATCGCCAGTCTAGGTTCAATACAGGATACAGGATGCTTGGGGCTGGTGCACGGGGATGATCCAGAGAGATGATATGGGGTGGGAGGTGGGAGGGGGGTTCAGGATTGGGAACTCATGTACACCTGTGGCTGATTCATGTCAATGTATGGCAAACCAATACAGTATTGTAAAGCAAAATAAAGTAAAAATAAAAATTAAAAAAAAAAAGATGGTTTGGGGGAAAACAAATGTTTATGACCTTTGGAACTCAGCAATGCTCCTGAGAGCCTCTCTGAGGCCCAGCTTCCAGTTAAAGGATGGCTCTCCATCTGTCTCTCTTTTTCTGGGCTTGTATCACCAGCTATCTAAACTATTGCAATATCCTCTTTCCTGGCCCTCTACTCTCCATCCTCTCCAATATATTCCACTGCTCACATCCAGAAGAGTCCTTCAAATGTGTCTTTGATTACAGCCCTCTATTGCTCAAAAATAGTCACTGATTTTCCCTTGCCTACTTGATGAAGTAAAAATGTGTCATCCGGGGCATTTGAGGACCTCCTCCACTCTCTGGTTTTAACTCTTTGCTAGCTCATCCCCCTATTTGAAGCTTGCATTCCAGGTATCTTTTTCCCAGAACAAATGGGAAGGATACTTACTCTCCCACTTCTTTACTTTTGCTCTATTTCCTCCACTTAAAAAATTTCCTGATCACCCTTCCTGGACTATCTATGGACAATCCCTTCTTTGAAATATTGCTCAAGTCATACCTTCTCTGCAACCCTTTCCTGGTAACCTGAGACTACATTGTCTCTGAAAATCTCTGCACTTTGTAAAAATTGGTTGAGTAGCAGCCTTCACTTTCATGCATTGGAGAAGGAAATGGCAACCCACTCCAGTGTTCTTGCCTGGAGAATCCCAGGGACGGAGGAACCTGGTGGGCTGCCGTCTATGGGGTCACACAGAGTCGGACACGACTGAAGTGACTTAGCAGCAGCAGCAGCAGCAGCAGCAGCAGCAGCCTTTACACCCTTTGTCTCCTCTACCCAATAGGCTTCATGAAAACAGGAGTCATGCCTTGTCAATATTATATTTCTTGCAAGACCAGGCTTGACACAGTTGATTCTTCCACATTTCTTCTCCTCAGTAAAGACCTCTCCTCAGTAAAACAAGTCTACCTCTTATTCTTTTCTCCCTCTCCTGGAAATCCTTTTTTTCATGGACCTGCCTCCTTTCTCTGGTTGCTGATACTACAAAAAATAGAACATAGTCTTGGGAGTCAAACAGACTAAGTCTGCCTTTTACTTATTATGTGACCTTGTGCAAGTAAGTTATTTACCCTCCACCACTGTAGAACAGAGCTCCCAAGACCACTCTGATAATCAAAGAAAACCCTCAACAGGTGTTCATTTTATTTTGGGGGTTTATAGGAATTGACATTACTTGGAGCTCAACTACTCCACCTCATAAGACATTTTTTAATGTTTTTATGCATTTATTGGTCATTTTAAAATGTATTTATTTTTAATAGAAGGATAATTGCTTTATAATATTGTATTGGTTTCTGCCATGTATCAATCTGATCAATAGAAGAGTGACTACCACTTCTCAGACAAGCACCCTAGACTCTGATTTCATTGCACCTTCAAGAAGAATAATGAGTAACCAGATCCTAGAAAATGAGGCAAATAGAAATTTTGATACCTTCCCAGCATTTAAACAGGCCCCTTCAAGGCATCACTCCCTACTACCTCTTCTTCACTCCCCTGCATACAATCAACTGCCAAACCCTGAAAATTCTGCCTCCATAGTATCTTTCAAATTGATTTCAGAAATAGTAGCCTATTTCAGGTTCTCACTATCTCTCATCTAAGACACTGCAGCTCTTAGCTGACCTCCCTACCTCAGTTTCTCCTGCTCCCAAAGTCACTTCAAACAATCTTTCTGACGGACAAATATGATCATGCTCTTTCTTTGATGAGAATCTGGGTTCTCATTCCCTTAAGCATCAGACCTGAGCTCCTCTGCTTCTTTCCCAGCATCATCTGCTATTTCATGGTTTCCCATACTCCCTGTACTTTTGCAAGTTATGATGTTACTCACAGACCTTGAACTCTTCCCTATCTAGGCCTTTGTTGGAGCTCTTCTTTGCTTGTGGAAGGCCCTTTTGCCACTAATCCATCTGTCAAAATCCTACTTTTCCTTCAAGATTCAATTTAAGTCGTACCTTCTGCAAGAAACTTTTCTAGATTGCCCATAAACCTTTCTAGGTTGTAGTAAAGAATGGTTCTCATATAATGACATTTGAACCCTGACTGTATCATTCTCACCCTCTGGGATATATCTGTTATTTATGGTATCAATTTTCCCCTCTAGACTATGAGTTTCTGGAAGGCAGGAACCTTATTTTTATGTTTTAATATGACTTAAAATTAATCAAGCATATTTAAAGTGCTTAAAATAGTTTTTGGTTCTTAAAGACTCAACAAATACTACCTATTTTTTCTCCCAAAGCATGGAGTGAAGATACATGACCTCTCTGAGCCTCAGTTTCTTCATATGTAAAATGGAGATAATAAAATTATCTACTTCTCAGGGTCGTGAGAGTATTAAATGAAATAACACACATTAGGTGCTAAACAGAGTGCTTGTTGACAATAAATGCTCCCTCCATACAAGGCATCGGTGATCATACTGACATTCTTTTCATCACTTCCGTATTCTCCATCCTCCTCCTTCAGTGCCTCAACCCTGCCCCCACTGCTTCTAGCACAGGGATTTCATGTGATGTGTGCTCAGTCTATGTGTGTTGAATCAAGTTATCTTTTTCACTCCCGTTGGTTCTTATACAAATCCAATATAATAATTGTAAAGCCACAGAATTCGTCTTTGACAAACCAGTCATGTTCTTGGATTTCTGAAGGCTTTGAGCCAACTGATTAAAAATCTTAGTTTTCATTTTATTCTGGAAATGACAGGCTTCCATAACCTTACACACTCACGCACACCCTGGAACATCAGAAGCTCCTTTCCTAATTTAGAACAAGGGCACTGGTGGTTTCTCTCCCAGTTAACATTCACTTGCTACTAGGAGAATTTTGAAATCAAACTTCTGTGCACTTCAATAGAATGTTACAAATATATTTATCATGAGTCATCTCCCTGTGCTTGGCACGGTGCTAAAGGCTGTTTTCAAAAAGCTTACTGTCTAGTAGGCAGAGGGCCTACTGTGTGGTAAGTTGCTAACCAAACAAACAGCAAATGAAACAAGGAACAGCATCACCAAAGACATGGAGATGTTAAATTGCATGGTGGGTTGAGGGAATGGAGAGTAGACTAAGGTGGTTGAACCTCTGTTTCCCATTCTTCAGTCATTTGCATCCCACCTTCTGGTTCTTTCCACAGCTGAGTACCACCTATCCTATTATTACTTAACATTTTCCCCAAACTAATTCACTCCTATAACCTAAATTAATATATTTTAATAGGAAACTTTATACCACTACCATGAACTCACTTTGATTCACTACATATTAAAATAACTTTCCATCTATGAACCACTTCAGATCACCCCATGTCCCTACAGTTGTTTGGGGACCACATGCTAGATCATATGGGGTATGAGTCCTGGTACTGAGAGATGAGGCTAGGAAGGTGAGTGGGGCCGGTCCATGGAGGGCCTTAAATGCCTGACTAACATGTTCAGACTTTATCCTGTTAGCAGTGGGACAGTACTGAAGGTTTCATAGGAGGCAAACAACACTACAACTGTGCTTAGTTAAAAATAAATCTGGCAGAAGCATGGAAAACAGAGTAGGGGGGAGAGATCAGCAGGCAAGAATAGACAAAAGACTGCAGTCTAGACCAGAGGAGATCAAGTTCTGGACCACAGCAGTAGCAATGGAGACAGAGGCAGAAGGATGAATGGGAGAGATTTTCTTTTTTTTTTTGTTTTGGAAAGGGAGAGAAGTTGAAGATATCTCCAAAATGTTGAAACTGACATTTATCCTGAGGCCTGAAATATGAATAAGAACTAGCCAGGCAAAAAGCTGAGGGAAGAGTCTTCCAGGCAAAGGGGACAACATGCACAGAAGCCTGGAGGCTGGAGAACAGAATAGGTAGAAGAAATCTACAATAGAACAGTTTGGTGGCATGCAGAGCGCAAGGGGGTGGCCAGGCGCTCCCTCACAGAGGACCTTCAGAACCAAGGTTACAAGATTGGACTTGATCCTAAGAGTCACTAGAAGCCATGTGAGTTATTGAATCATTAAATTACCACCAACCCCATCAGTTCTCATATTTATCATCACTTTTGATCCATTAAGTAATCACTGAGCCGCAGAAATGTCTCCTTCACAAGCCAGCCATGTTCTTGGTTATATGCTGTAGAAGGACAGAGATCTGCATTTAGCCTTCTGGTTGCATCATGACTCAAATGGATGCAGGGAACCTATTAGAAGACATTGGCAGTTGGCTTAGAAAGAGAGGTGGTAACTTGGACTGGTGGCAGCATGGAGGTATGGAACAGAATAATTTGAAAGATGTTTGAAGGACAGAACTGACAGAAAGTAATAATTGACTAAAGGAAAGCAATGATTCGAGCTCAGTAGTTAAGAGTACAGTCTCCTGGTCTTAGTGTTGAGATGGAGGCCTTTGGGAGAGCTCAGTCTCTGGAGGAAGAGTGTGAGTTCTCAACTCTGGCTCACCCACCAGCTAGCTGTGTGACCTTAAGTATTTATTGAACCTCTCTGAACCTGGGTCCCTCGTCCACAAAATGAGAATGCTTATTGTCCTGATGGGGTCTTTATGAAGATTAAATAAAATACACATGTACAATACTTAGCTTTACACAATGAGTATACAATAAATGTTGCTGTTACTATATGGGAAAGTTAGTAAGAAAGGTGAATCAGAGATGATTTGAAGAAAGGACCCACTTAGATTCATACTGGAACCATCTTTAACCAAAGCTAGTAATCATTAGTAATTTGAGGCTCCACATGTTTATCTTTTTAAACTATCCTAAATGTCTATGTACCTATCAATGGAGCTTCAAAGTGAAAACTTCTGAAACTGAAAAAATAAATAAACAAGTTAACAATTATATTTGATGACTTATTTGAAAACTACAAATAACCAAAACTCACCCAAAATGAAACAGGTAACCTATAACTACTAATTAAATTAAATTTTAATTTTGGAACATTGTAAACTTCCAAAACAGAAATCTGCAGACCTAGATGGTTTCAGTGGCATATTCTTCCAAACATTTTAAAGATGATATATCACAAATTCTACATCATCTTTTCCAGAAAATCAAAGAGGGAGGAACACTTAATGACTCATTTATGAGGCCAGACCCTGATGCCAAAACCAGACAAAACAATACAAAAAAGAAAACTACAGACCAATATCCCTCATGAATATGGATGCAAAAATCCTCAACAAACTACTAGCAAATCAAATTCAGCAATATATTACAAAGAGTAATATACCATGACCAAGTAGGCTTTATTCCAGGAATGCAAAAGTAAATATTTGAAAAACAATATTAACCATATTAACCACCTAAGGGAGAAAAATACACAATTATATCAATTGTTGTAGAAAAAGCATTTGAAAAAAATTTTTTTCTTAATAAAATTTGCTATCTTGGATTTAAACAAAAAAGAAAGAGAAGGCACTTGACAAACTTTAATCCATGACAAAATCTCCCAGCAAACTAGGAATAGAAGGCAACTTTCTCAACTTGATAAACAGCATCTATAAAAAAAAAAAAAAAACCTGCAGCTACTTAATGGTGAAAAACTGAAAGCTTTCTCCCTAATATGGGGCGCAAAGCAAGGATGTCCACACTCACCATTTGTATTCAACATCATGCTAAAAGTCCTAGCAATAAAGCAAGAAGAAAAAGAAAAGCATACAGATTGAAAAGTAAGAAATAAACTGTACTAATTAACAGATGACATGATCATCTGTGTAGAAAATCCCATTCGATTACATATTTCTAAGTCTATTTTTAAAATATACTAAAAATATATACCTCTAAGAACTAACAAATGAGGTTAACAAAGTCCCAGGTCACAAGATCTCACATAAAAGTCAACCATGTTTCTATATACTAGCAGAGAACGATTGAAAATAAAAATTTAAAAACAATACTATTTAAATGCCTTCAAAAATAAAATACTTATGAATATATTTAATAAAACCTATACAGCATCTGTAGGCTGAAAACTATAACAAGCTAATAAAAGTAAAGACCTAAATGGAGATGTACTGTGTTCATGGATTGGAAAACTCAAAGATGTCTGCTGCTGCTGCTAAGTCACTTCAGTCGTGTCCAACTCTATGCAACCCCACAGACGGCAGCCTACCAGGCTCCCCCATCCCTGGGCTTCTCCAGGCAAGAATACTGGAGTGGGTTGCCATTTCCTTCTCCAATGCATGAAAGTGAAAAATGAAAGTGAAGTCACTCAGTCATGTCCGACCCTCAGCAACCCCATGGACTTAAGCCTTCCACGCTCCTCCATCCATGGGATTTTCCAGGCAAGAGTACTGGAGTGGGGTGCCATTGCCTTCTCCATCAAAGATGTCAGTTCTTCCCAAAACTGATCTATAAATGTAACACAGCTCAAATAAAAATCCCAACAGAGTGCATTTGATAACAGTTTTTCCTAAATACTAAAACTAAATATCCCAAATTTGATAATGGCACTGTGAGTGCCTTAATTTTTAGAAAATACACAGTTACTTAGGAGCAAAGCACTGTGATCTCTGCAATGGACTATAAATACAAACATATATTTATATACTTATATTTAGGAATAAGTCAAATGCAAAATGGTAATAATAAAGAGAGCTAGATGAACCTTATGTGGGATTTTATTAAAATATTCTTGCAAATTTTCTATTTAAGTCTTTTTCAAAATAAAAAGTTTAATTTGAAAAGCCTCATCAAGTGTTTTTATAAACATCGATGAGATGATTGTAAAATTTATATAGAAAAACAAAAGAACTACAATATCTAAAACCATTTTGAAAAAAGAATAGTTAGAGGATCACACTATCTGGTTTTTAGACTTAGTGGAAAACTATAGTAATCAAGACAGTGATGTATTTGTGAAGAGATAAGCACATGGATCAATGGAACAGAACAGAGTCCAAAAAAAAAAAAAAACACAACAGGGAAAAAAAAAAAAAACACAAAAAGAAGAATAGAGTCCAGACAGATCTGCACAAACATGGCCAATTGATATTTGACAAACATGCAAAAGCAATTAAACGGAGGAAAGACAGTATTTTCAACAAACAATGTTGGGACAATTGGTTATCCATATGTAGTAAATGGATCTTGACCAAAACCTCACACCTTATTATAAGATTAACTCAAAATGGATCACAGATCTAAAAAGTAAAACATAAAACTTGTAGTAAAAACGCAAAAGAAAATCTTCATGACCTGAGGTTAAGTAAAGTGTTCTTAGATTTAATATCAAAAGCACAATCTGTAAAAGAAAAATAAATGATAAATTGGGCTTCATCAAAATTAAAAGTTTTTGCTCTAAGAAAGACTCTGTTAACAGAATAAAAAGATAAACACAGGGAATTTCCTGGCATCCCAGTGCTTAGGACTCTGTGCTTCACTGAGGACCTGAGTTCAATCCCTGGTCTGGGAACTAAGATCTCACAAGCCTTGTTGCATGGCCAAAAAAAACAAACAAAAAAAAATTTTAAGATAAACACAAACTGGAGAAAATGTTTGCAAATCACATATCTGATAAAAGACTTGTATCCAAACAAAAGAAATTGTATCCAGATCGTATAAAGAAACTCACAAAGAAAACAAACAACCCAGTTGAAAAATGAGCCAAATATTTTAATAGACACTGCACCAAAATGGATATACAAAAGACAGTTAAACACATAAAAAACTGTTAAGCATGATTAAGTATAAGAGAAACGAAATAAAAACAATGATGAGATACCATGCTACATATCTATTAGACTGGTTTAGCCATCTTCAGTACAAACTAAATTAAGAGCCTGCCTTATGTGAACTTCTTCCTTGATAATCCACTCCAAAACTACTCACTTGAACATGGATAAGAGGTTGGAAGCATCTCTGTGTCAAGGCCATAATGTCTAAGATAGTGCCACACATACACAAACACATACACAAATGTGTCCTTTATTCTTGCCTCAGACACCCTTGCTTTCTTTCACGGAACTCCTTGTTTCACAAAGTCAAGCCCTTCCATGTTTGGCCTGTGTTTCTCCTATCTCTTTAAATCTCCCTTTTGTCACCATAAGTCACACCAATGATATTCAAACAGGTTGGGTCTGGCAAGATTGCCCTCAAAGGACACTTATGGTCCTCTGAGGTGCCACATCTGCAGTTCTAACAGATTTCACAAGGGGAGTGATGTTTATTGAGATATGGCTCTCAGTTCAGTTCAGTTGCTCAGTCGTGTCTGACTCTTTGCGACCCCATGGACTGCAGCACACCATGTGTCCTTGTCCATCACCAACTCCCAGAGTTTACTCAAACTCACATCCATTGAGTCTGTGATACCATCCAACCATCTCATCCTCTGTCGTCCACTTCTCTTGCCTTCAATCTTTCCCAGCATCAGGGTCTTTTCAAATGAGTCAGTTCTTCACAACAGGTAGCCAAAGTATTGGAGTTTCAGCTTCAGCATCAGGCCTTCCAATTGATTTCCTTGAGGATGGACTGGTTGGAACTCCTTGCTGTCCAAGGAACTCTCAAGAGTCTTCTCCAACACCACAGTTCAAAAGCATCAATTCTTCAGCACTTAGCTTTCTTTATAGTCCAACTCTCATATCCATACTTGACTACTGGAAAAACTAAAGCCTTGACTAGATGGACCTATGTTGGCAAAGTAATGTCTCTGCTTTTGAATATGCTGTCTAGGTTGGTCATAACTTTTCTTCCAAGAAGCAAGCGTCTTTTAATTTCATGGCTGCAGTCACCATCTCCAGTGATTTTGGAGCCCCCAAAATAAAGTCTGTCACTGTTTCCACTGTTTCCCCATCTATTTGCCATGAAGCGATGGGACTGGATTCCATGATCTTAGTTTTCTGAATGTTGAGTTTTAAGCCAACTTTTTCACTCTCCTCTTTCACTTTCATCAAGAGTCTCTTTAGATCTTCGCTTTCTGCCATAAGGGTGGTATCATCTGCATATCTGAGGTTATTGATATTTCTCCTGGCAATCTTGATTCCAGCTTGTGCTTCGTCCAGCCCAGCATTTCTCATGATGTACTCTGCATAGAAGTTAAATAAGCAGGGTGACAATATACAGCCTTGATGTACTCTTTCCCTATTTGGAACCAGTCTATTGTTCCATGTTCAGTTCTAACTCTTGCTTCCTGACCTGCATACAGATTTCTCAAGAGGCAGGTCAGGTGGTCTGGTATTCCCAAGTCTTTCAGAATTTTCCACAGTTTGTTGTGATCCACAGTCAAAGGCTTTGGCATAGTAAATCAAGCAGAAGTAGATGTTTTTCTAGAACTCTCTTGCTTTTTTGATGATCCAGTGGATGTTGGCAATTTGATCTCTGGTTCCTCTGCTTGAACATCTGGAAGGTCACAGTTCACAGGCTGTTGAAGCCTGGCTTGGAGAATTTTGAGCATTACTTTACTAGCATGTGAGATGAGTGCAATTGTGCAATAGTTTGAGCATTCTTTGGCATTGCCTTTCTTTGAGATAGGAATGAAAACTCCAGTCCTCTTCCAGTCCTGTGGCCACTGCTGAGTTTTCCAAATTTGCCAGCATATTGAGTGCAGCATTTTCACAGCATCATCTTTTAGGATTTGAAATAGCTCAACTGGAATAGACCAGTTCAGTAGACTACTTTTAGGACTGATGGATTACTGAAAATGATTAGATATAAGGCATGAAATTAACCCATCTATACTTTCAAAACATCATTGGATTTAAACAACACAAATGCTGACTAAACACTAATCATTTAAGTTTACCTAATATTGAAAAGAGAAAACATTTCTTCATCTTTCAGTCAATCTATAGATATTTGTTGAATACTTACTGCATGCAAAGCACTCTTCTAATTGCTGGTGATACAAACTAAATTTATTAGAAGTAAGATATAAGAGAAATTTATATACTTAGGCTCCCTTTAATTAATAATGATTCATATTTAATTTTATCTGAGTTTTCTTCTGAGGCTTACCCAGCAAATTTACTCTCATCTTTTATGAGGATCAGAGGTAGCAGGATTTTTATCCATGGCAAGCTTCCCATAAAATTCCTCCCCCTACTATTTCTTATTTAATTAGCATGCTTACAACAGCCATCTCAGCCAGATCTTATAAGGGGAATTCAGCCTATCACTAAGATTTCTTCTACCCCACAACATGACTTTTTTTTGAAATGCCCATTCCATCTTTTTCTTGTTGTTTCCATCAGAATCCAAGATGCAAGAGACATATCTGCTGTTTGGTAACTCTTGAGTTTCTTCCCCTTCTCTGAAACTTTTTATCTACTGTGATATGGTTATCTGGTCAATGAAATGATTCCTTTAGCCGAATTTTTTAAAATTCACAATATGGGTACGAGCCCCTGTCTCATGGATGCAGATTTTAAAATGGAATTCAACTCTCACGGCTGTAAGACGTATCACATTCACATTTCACAATCTGCTGTGACCCTTTGATAACAGAGATGATTTTTCCCCCTTCTGAACTTTTGACCCATTTTGAATGGGATGAAATTGAACACAGTAAAGCAGTTTCTAATATGTATTTTCCTCTCAGCATCAAACAGCCTATACAGTGCAGGCAGCCCCTCTCCACTGGAATGTGCTGACAGAGCAGTGTGACAAAGGAAGGAGGGTTGAGGACTTCTTGAGGTCTCAGAATGGGGATGTCAGCCATTGGCACAAGATGCTGTTCCTTTCAGTTGCCAAGTAGTGCTGTCCTTTGACCCCAGATGAGGACCTACTCTGAGAATGCCATGGTTCTGCCATTTCCTCAGTTAAGATTGCAGCCATCAAGAGGGCCCAGAT